>NW_027185616.1:22505161-22714575 GCF_028583685.1 Petaurus breviceps papuanus
TCTCTCTCTCTCTCTCTCTCTCTCTCTCTCTCTCTCTCTCTCTGTGTGTGTGTGTGTGTGTGTTTGTATGGGGGGGGAGGTGTCTAGATCTGTGATTTCATTGATGCAGGGAACTCTGTATTAATTCTGTTTCACCTATGTACATAGAAAACTCATATCTAACTTACTGAATATCTTAGAGAATTATCTGGGGCCACTGAGAAATTGAATGACTTAACCAGAGTCACAACAAGTATATGTCAGAGGCAAGCCTTGAATCCTCTTTATCATTATGGAGATAGAATATCTATCTTTGAGCACTGCTCCATCTATTCTTCACAAATAGAATATCATAGCTTGTCTTTTTTGAGCACAAGGATGAATACATTCTCTTAACTACTTTTTTTTCCACTTTAAGCAAATTCACAGCAAAAAAAAAATAACTAATTAAGACCCCACCTCCTCCCTTTCCTTTTTAATTTAAGGAAACCTGTCTTTAGCAGCCTCTGAAAAGTTATTTGTTGCTGTTGGTTTTGTTTTGTTTTGTTCTACTCAAAGGTATAACATGTATCCTATGCCTGAAAAAGGTTTTTGTTCCCTCAACACATGCCTTTGTCTGTTCTAAAAGTCACACTAAGTACAGGAAATATCGGATAGCTGACCAAAATAAAGAAGGCAAGGTGGCTGAGCTGTGGCGATAGGAAAAATAAAGGTAGCTAATATCCCTAAAAATGGCAATCTTAGGCTACCTACATCGAGAAGATAAAATCCAGGAGAAGTGCTAAAATAATTCTAGTGCAGCATCAGTCTGTGTCAGATTATTCTGGCCGGCTCGTCCAATACAAACATCAAAAATACTTAGGCTCCTTAAGAGTCTACCCATTATGGCAAATCTTTTTTTTTTTTTAAGCAATCGGGGTTAAGTAACTCGCTCAAGGTTACACGGCCAGTTATTTCTGGGTGTGGTGCTGAGTATCTGAGCCCGGATTTGATCCAGGTCATCCCGACACTGAAGCCGGTACTCTTACTCGCTGAGCCACCTGGCCACCCCTAAGAAATTGGGGTTAAGTAACTTGCTCAAGGTTACATGGCCAGGTGATAGCAAATCTTTAATAAACTTTACTTTTCTTTGGCTGAAAAAAAAATCAAGAGAAGCAGACATTACAAATGTTTATAGTTTATAGACTAGCCCATGGTAGTGTAGAAGTGTCTGTCTTTAAATGAGTACAGAAAACCAGATGAGAAACCTTGGTGAAGATGAAGAGAATATAGATTTTTGTTAGTTTCAGAGAATTTTCCTACATGTTTGTTTCCCTTGTTATGTGAATGTCACTGTGAGCTGGGCCATGCTGCAAAATGTTTGAGGTCTTAGGAGTTAAATCACATCAAAGTATTTTCTGATAATGAAACTGTTCTACAAGATCAGAAACAGGTAAGAATTTCACCACATGCACTGAGTCTTAATTTTCTCTGTGACATGAGATTTTGGCAGTGAGATAGGTTGAAGGAACTTAACTAATGATATGGCTGATGCATATTTCCCAAAGGTTTAAATTAATTTATGTATTCAATCAGTTTTGTGATTTCAATGCAACAGACATAATATTTTCAATTCTAATGCTCTTTTATTCACCATGGGTGCAAAGTAACTTACTTCAGGTGACAACAGTGAGAAAAATGATGACATAATGCATCAGAAGTTGAATATGTAATCATTGAGAGTTAGCACTGGTGAGTGAGTTACCATGTTGTCAAAATGTCCATGCAATAAAATCGGAGTATGTTTTAAATATTGGTCAGTGTGTGCTTGTGAGTCTTCTGTGTTTCAAGCACTTCTTTTGCACCTGTCCTAAATCTGACACAATTTGTGTAAATCCCATAACTCTTCTAGTAGAAACTCTGCTAATCTGCTTAGGGGAGATCCTAGACACGTCATATCTAAGCTTTGCTTAAGAGGTTTTCCCTAGAACTCTGTGTGGGGGCATAAATGAGTGTAGAAGTGTGAGAGAAAAGAATCCCAGATCTTTGAGATTAGGCTCCCCACAAACTTGATATACACAATACTGACTGACAAATGATCTAGTCAGTCACAGAGGAAGCAGGTGTACCAAGGATGATGATATTTTCTCTTCCTTCTCTGTTTTTAATATTCTCATTCCCCTCTTGCTTCTTTATTTTCCCTCCTAACCCTAATTCAATACACAAAGGTTGAGGCAGCTAGGTGACTCAGTGAATAGGGCACCGGCCCTGGGATCAGGAGGACCTGAGTTCAAAGTGGCCCCAGGCACTTGACATGTAATAGCTGTGTGACCTTGGGTAAATCACTTAACCCCAATTGCCCTGCCTTGCCCCCTCCAAATAAATACACAGAGGTTTTCATAGCAGTCAGTGGGTATAGAGTATCTGTTAATGTTATGGAAATGTTGGAACAAAAGAAAACACTACTAAAATCTTGGACTGATGCTTTGTCATTGTATAAGCAACTGGTGGGATGGATGGATTTTGTCTGAGGTCCAGGTTTTCCAAATGAGGCCATGTCACAGTATGGTTACGGCCTGTTTCCCTGACTAACGATCACAGTATTTGGATACTATGTCATGCAGAATTTTATGTGTGCAGAGACCAAAAGACGAAAAGGACCTAGTAGGAAAAGTCATGGAGCTCATGTGTGGGAGATCAAGTGTGAAGAAATGAAGGTACAATGTTACCTTATGGAGCAGAATCAGCAATGGAAGAAGGAAGTCTCACTGTGCTGCTGAGACGTCAATGAGAAAAAGGAAAGAAATGTTCTTGAGATAAAAAGGAATGCATCAGCTAAGTTTGATACCGTGAAGACTGACTCTAGGTGTCTTAGTAATGATACAGATGTCTGAGCCAAAGAAGATTCTGGCTAAGTGTTTTTCTCTGTTGAGCCAGTGGTAATTCTAGGTATAAGGCAGGCTCTCACTGAAATCCAGATGCTGCCTCTCAGGTGAGTAATCCAAACAAGAAACCTGCAGACCAAGGGCTTCCTTTTCCAAACAATGCACAGGTATCGGAGCAGTGTGAATCCCATTACAGTTAACAGGAGGCACAATTACACCCCTCTGCAGTATTCTGAAAATGGATTCCTTAGCCCATACCCTGGAGAGATTAATGCTGTTTCCTTTTGTGCTTTCTACTCTAATAAACCCACCTCTCTGTGACCTGCCCTAATCCTAACCAACCACCCTTTACATGCAGAAGTAAGGTGCAGGAGGGAAGAGAACAAAGAATCTTTGTTAGTTCTGAGAGCAATTTTTTTCTCTGATATTTAAATACTATTTTGAACACTACTAGTTCAGAGGTTCTTAGCCTTTTTCGTTTGTTTCTTAGGCCATTTTGGCAGTCCCCCTTTCCGGAAAATTTTTTTCTAAATTTATAGAATGTTAAGGGTTACTTAACCAACAGTTACTTTGAAATGTAATTATCAAAATACATATTTTTAAAACCCCAAGTTCATGGACCTCAGGTTAGAAATCCTTTCACTAGAATATCATTATATCGTACTTTGGAGTATTAACAGGTAAAACGTCTCTTCTTTATTTTGAATGGCCAGTGTTAAAAACAGTTTCTCCTTCTAGATGAGCTAGAATCCCATAGTGTTTCCCTAAATAAAATTTCAAAAAGTGTTTTTAATCTATATTTCAATATACAAAGAAGAATAAAAACAGATGAATGTGAAACTTGAACTTCTGTGAGGATATATTTTTAAAAATACATACATTCGATTTAGCAAAGTAACAGAATTGCCCTGCTTTGTCATCTTCTGAAGTTTCTATGGCTCTTTACCTTTTAAACTGGCTACAAACTTTCTAGGGAAAGGGGTTCCCTTCTCTTTTATGGGGCTCTCTATAATTCAGGGTCTGCTTGGATGGCACTTCTGCCTATGGTAACTCCCAAATTAGGTGTCTGACGCAAATTGAACATGAAGATGCAATTGAAAGAGCAGAAATGGCTCACTAAACATTTTCCTTCTGTGCCTTCCTGTTTTGTTGCTTCCAATTCCCAGTGGTACGGCCATTGGGTTTAGACTTAATGAGAATAATCATAGGAATCCAATAAACAGTGGGAAGAGGAATTCTGGATAATTTTCTGAGCTTTTGCAAAATGAAGTCGCAGTTGGTAGCCCTCAGAGACTGAGAGATGCATTATTGCTAGCTACATCCGAACTGGCTATCAACTATATTATTAAGCCTGATTTTTCTTGGCCTGAAAGGGAAAGATGATATAGTGAAAACATTTTCAACTTATGAACAAGAAACAAAAAAAAAGGTTTAAAATTTTTGTGTGTTTTTTAAAAATCACATTATGATTTATGGAAAATGTCCGGCAAATCACACTTAAAATGAAGGTAGTTTCTTTCAGAGGTCTTCTTACCTTCAAATAATTTGTATCCTCAACTTAGATCAGGAAATGCTCATCCTGAGCCAGAGGAGCCTTATAGGTCACCTAGTCCAACTCTTCTTTTTCCATGGGGCAAGGTCACAGAAGTAGGTGGAGATGGAATTCCAAATGAAATCATTTAAAATAAAATTCAGTGTATTTCACAGACCCACTGAACTACAGAGTTGGAAAGAATTTTAATTTCCATTTAGTCCAACCCATACCTGGCAAAGAATCCCCATTATAAAATGTCTAACAAGTGGTCATCCAGCCTCAACCTGAAGACCTCCAATGAGAGGGAGCCCATTATTTCTCATTACAACAATTCACTCAGCCTCTCTGAGTTTCAGTTTCTTCTTCTGTGAAATGAAGGATATAGATGAGATGTCCTCTGGAGTTAATTCTAGTTCTAGAACAATGATTCTCTGATCCCACTCATGGGATCATTATGTAATTATTATGTAATCATTAGGACATTTTTCTTCACTTTGAGCCTGAATCTTCCTCCCTGAAACTTCTACCCATTGATTCTTTTTTCTACCTTCTATTATAGAAAAAAACAGAATTATCCCTCCTCCCTATTTACAATCATCCAGGCACTTGGAGATAGTTATTACATCCTCTGTTTCCACTGTACTATGCTGCCTCAGTTTCTAGAATAGGAAAACATGAAAGAAAAGGAAGAGGATTTCGAGTCTTTGAGTAGGTGAAGTATTATGGTGATAAGTAATCATCCTCTGCAACCACTCGATTCAGTTAGTATTGCTGGAGAAGCGACTATGTGCCAAATATATTAACTACTAAGGGAAACATGGGAAAAGAAAAATGGTACAGCAGCTGACTAAACTTGACATATACTGAACCAGATTCTTCTACTTCTTTGGTGAAAGTTAAAGGATATTCTAGAGATAGAATTAACTTTTAAGCCATGTGAGTGTTATTTAGAATATTTCATCTAGAACTATGAGAGAAAATATAACAGAGTCCTAGATTTGAATTCAGGGAAGACCTGAGTTAAAATTCAGATTCAGAGACTTAACTAGTTGGGTAAGTCACAACCTGTCTGGGGTTTAGCTTCTGCCAAAATAAGGAAATCGCAGTCACTAGATTCCCATGATGGTTGTGAAAAAAATGTTTTGTCAAGTTTAAAGTGCTATATCAATGCAAGTGATTATGGTTCAAGTATAAATGTCTTAATTATTCTAAGGATCAATGTTCTGATTGGAAAGTGGTTAGTTCTGTCCTTATAGCATACTGTTAGTCAGCTGTCATTCATTAATCATCTATGATATGTCAGATACTGTGCCAAATGTTGGGGACACCACGAAAGGCAAAAAATACCCCCTATTCAAGGAGCTCAGAGCATAATGGATAAGACTGAGCGGTTCTTTAAACAGTAAAAGATTAATTTAATTCAATAAATTTCTTAAGCATCTCCTGTGTACAAGGAACTAGAAACTAGCTCAAAAGCTCAAAGGGCCACTGAGGTACATTTCCTACCAGTATGGTCCTGACCCTTGGTTGGTAGTTACTCAGGGCTGATTCTGGGAGATTCCCTGCCTCTTGTAAGGATTAGGTTAAATGTGTAATTTTCTACTTGAATTTGTCAGCATGGATATGGTCAACTGCGAGGACAAACTGTGAAAACGTGCAGTCATTTTGGTATTTCACCTCTTTTTTCCTATTCAGTTTAGACAATTCAATGCTGATTTTGATTTGTTCTTAAGAGTACAAGATTTCAGCTGCCCACATAATATTATGTTATTAGAGATTGAGGTTTGCATAAAAGTGGGAACACAACTATGATCATAACACATGCTAAAAAGGCAGAAGGAGGTGATAATGACAAGTTAAAATTCCGAATCACTGAGAATAATTGCACTTTTAATTTATAGACAAAATATGATGGGCCAAAGCTCAAGCTGAAAATGCTTACTTCATACATAGTTAATGGGTACTAAAGGACAAATGACAGAAAATGAAATTCCAGCCCCTTTACCAGAGGAGCTTATTGGTCATTTGGCCAGAACAGAGATACATAGGTTAAACAATGAAAGAATAATTCCTACTTCCATAAAGGAAATCTTCTCCCCCCTTCCCTTCCAACTGTATAATCCTATATTTTTGGGATAGGGATAGAGTCTAAGATTTCACTGGGATAGAGAAATCCCAGGCAACGAAACTCCCTTTATCAATGTGGGTTGGATCCTTCTCGTCTTAGAGAGTTGTTGAGACTAGCACTAGAAATTAAGTGACTGATTCAGTCAATCTTTGTTAGTGGTAGGACATGAATCTAGGTCTTCCTGGCTCTAAGGCTAGCTCTAATTATGCTTCCTATATATCACTTTATATTATAGTTATTTCTACTTGTTGGACCCAACTCTTAGTCTGTGAGTTTCATGAGAGACTATTTCACCCTTAAATCTCCCTCAGCAGTAATGTGTGTATTATATATATATATATATGTACATATTCATGCACATGTACATGTGGATGTGTATATATGCATATATACATATGAACATATATCTCTGTGTATATATATGTGTGTACCCACAGGTGTATATGTATAGATATTTTATATGTGTACTGTATATGCAATACACCATTCATACAAACATAGCCTACAGTGAACTGCATGCGTGTATGCTTTTGTTTATATGCATACCAACATGCTATACCTCCATACATGTACATGTGTGAACATATATACTACAACACACATATATGTTATATCCACATGCATGCTATATATGCAACACACTGTATACAGATACACATGTACACATCATATTAATGTACATGTTATATATACAGTGCACTATGATATATAAGCACACATCTATACATATACACATACATACAGACATATTTATACATATACACATACATACATAACATTCATACACACATGGGCACACAATTTTTAATCTTTCAATGCCTGGCACAGGACATTGATCTCTGGAGATTCTAGGCGAGTGAGCCTGTTTGGCAAAATCAAATACTAATATGTTAGTTTGAATCTGAGCCCAAAAAACACCCCTTTTTAATATGATCTGTATCTAGGCTCTGTTCCAAATCAACAAAAAGACATCCAAGGAAAACATACACACACACACACACACACACACACACACTCATGCACTTAGCCCATTCATATGCTTCCCACCACCTTTTTCAAGGGATTGTTGTCTAGGCAGGCACACAATGCAGAAAAAAGAAGAAATGGCCATAGGAACCTCCTTGGGTCACTGTAAGAAAGACACTATGCTATTTCTCTGAGGAAGTTCATTTAACCTCTATTTCTCAGCTCTTTCCCTTCTGTGGCACTCCTTCCAGAAGCTGCCACTGAAGGACATTTGAAAGAAAGGCAAGAACTGTTCTTCAGTGCCTTCTCTCCTGTAATAGCAAGCACCCTAGCATACCCAGTATGGATGCTAGCACAGATTCTTTGATCTGCTTTTCTAAAGGAAAGCAACTCAAAAAGGGTTAACAATCATACTTTAATCAAACATATATATCATTCTCTTAGTCCAGGGGAAAAATTCAGCACTCTGAACTTCAGAAAATACAAACAGAAATTATAAGACCACAAAACATACAGAGAAAATAAACACAATTCAACAGACCAACAAACAGGGCTTCTAGCTGTCTGACCATCACATACATACTATATATAGTGTTAATTACCAGAGAGAGAAGCACCATCATCTAGGTTTTCAAAGCCATCTGGCCAAATCACACAACTTTTCCCATAAGTGAGACCCAAAGTAAAACCTGATCTCAGAGGCATATGGCCTTCTTCAGGGTCAGAGGACATTACAACCTTCATTACGCAATGCCTAATTACAAAGTACAAAAGGTGGGCCTTCCTGAAAAACAAGCCTCCCCTAGGCAAGCTTCTCTTGCTGGGATCCAAGTGAGGCCCATTAAGGCGAAGGGAAGATCTTCAAATTCCCTTACCATTACATCTCCTCACATACTCTCTCCAATGTAGTTTTCAAGCTAGTGAAATATTCCAGAGTCATTTCTAATGTCAGATACATCTTTCTCCCTCTCACACCCTCATATGTTACTACATAACAAATATTTGAAGTTCCATTTGAAGGTGTGAGTGATAGTATGGTTGCAATTCTATACAGAAGTTTTGAAGGAATTAATATTATTATCATAAATAAACACCAACAGAGTATCTCTAGATACTTAATAAGTGGTTGGGATGTTTTTAAGGATGCTGGTGATGATTAGGCTCAGATCTTAGTTTGTTTAGGTTTTTTCTTCTAAGAAGAATGATCTTTGGAATAGGAAGGATAGCACAAAAATGGTTAGTAGGGAATGGAAAGTGAAGATAAATGAGAAGATAGCACCTACCCTAGACATGGAGAAAAGCTTGAATGTGTCCAGAAGAGAGTGAACATCCTGGTTAGAAGATTGTAGAATACATTGTGTGAAGATAAATTGAAAGAAGTGAAGATGTATGTCTTGAATATGAGAAGATTTAATTAGGGCATTATAGTTGTGTTCATATATTTGAAGTGTTTCATGGTTGAGAGGGATTAGACTTGTTTTGCTTGGTTTCAGAGGTCAGGGCAGCTAAGTGGTATAGTGAATGGAGGGCTGGTTCTGAAGTCAGGAAGCCTCTTCTTTGTGAGTTCAAATCTGGAGGCACTTACTAGTTAGGCAATCCTGGGAAATTCACTTAACAGTGTTTGCCTCAGTTTCCTCAATAGTAAGATGAGCTGGAGAAGGAAATGGTAAATCACTCCAGTATCTTTGCCAAGAAAACCCCAAATGGGGTCATAAAGAGGTACACATGACTGCAAAACAACTGAACAACAGATGGCAGAACTAGGGTAAAGGGATAGAAGTTGGAGAAAGGCAGATGTGGGCATAATGTAGAAAAAAAAAGAACTTCCTAAAATGAAAGACGAATGGGTTGCCTTTGGAGGTATTCAAGCAGAAGGTGAATGACTACTCATTGATATGTGGTAAGACAAACTCTTGATTAGGAACAGTTAGCACTTGATGGCTTCTGAGGTTCTTTTCAATGATTCTGATGCTATATATAAGGATTTTTCAAATTAATATAAGGCATTTAATTAGGAGCTAAGAAAACAAAGATGTATAGATGAATGAATGTATAAAAATAGTTGTTAAACTTTTCTTACATAGTAAACACTATATATGGTATGATCCCTGCATTAAAGGGATTTATAATTTAGTGGGGGAGATAGGACATCTACCAAATGGTAATGTAGTTCCCTTGGGGTAGCTGGTGATAAGGGAAAAGGCTGTCCGACTCGGAATCCAGATAAAAAGGGAAGGGTAATTTTCCTTCATGATAAGGTTTGGTTACAGTACTTATCCTTTCTGATTCTAACAGAGCTAATTATGTTCAAAGATCAATACCAGCTCCTACTTCTACTTATGAAAGAAATGGTCCTCTAAAATGACCTGTGTATACAGTGGTGAATAGTACTCAAAAGATCTCTAAGTCAACATCAAAGAAACAAAACAATCTTTGTTTTCCATTATTGTTAATAAAGCTAGCATCATAAAATGTCATCAGGCATCAGAAATAATGCCTTTTTTGTTACACTTACTTAAAATGAAATACTCAGTTTTCCTGATTGAAACTTATTTAAAATATTTTATTGAATCTAGGATATTGATAGGCCCAATTGATTTTCTCTCTGACCAAAAGCAACACAATTCTATATCTCTAAATAATTACATTTTGAAAGAATGTACAAATGATTAAGATTTTTAATAATATACAATTTCTTCCTCTTTAGGCATGAGGCAGTGAGTTCTAGTACATAATACACTTGATGTGGTATTAGAAGATGCAGATTCAAATGCCGGTTGTCTCATTAATCCTACCTGCTTTACCTTGGTCAAATTATTAACCTCTTTGGGTCTTATTTTTCTTCCTTTAGAAAGTAAGGGTAGGGGCAGCAAGGTGGCACAAAGTAAAGCACCTGCCCCGGAGTCAGGAAGACCTGAGTTTGGTTCTGGCCTCAGACACTTAACATCCACACAAAAAAAACTAGCTGTGTAACCTTGTGCAAGTTATTTAATCCCAAATTGCCTTCCAAAAAGAAAAACAAAAAAGAAAAGAAGGGTGTTAGAGGACCTTCATTATACTTTCCAGCTTTAAATCTTCTTCTGAAGGTAGTAGGTAGGCACCTTCTCCTTTGAGGGAGGTAGAAAGGTTCTCTTTTTATTACATGTCATTTTCATTATAAGAATAAATATTGAAAAAAAAACCTTGGAACATCCCTTTAGTTATAATAATTTATTATAACCACTTAAGATGATTTACTTTTCTTCTTTTCACCCCCACTCTGGATCTATGATTTCATTCCCAGGGAAGAAACTCCTTCTACTTATATAGATCAGCAAACTACTTTGCAGTTAGTAGTCACTGAGAGCTGCTTGGGGTCCTGAGGGACTAGATGACCTGCTGAGCATCCACCTGGTCATGTGTGGTTCACTTTTCACTAAGATGACTTAAATGATATCCAAGATCCCCTCTCATTCTAAATGCATCACTAGATTCAGAAATGGAAGGTACCTTATTGGTCATCTAGACCAAACAGTGCCCTAGAATGGATGTCTGGCTTGTCCCAAGTCATGCAATTCATAAGTAGCAGATCCTGGATTCCAAGTCAGGGCCTATTACTCGTAGGTAGAGAAGTCTTTTTACTGTATGACCCTATGATTTTTAAGGACAATCCAAAGTGCTCAGTAGGTATATTCTGAGAATGTTTAATTTTGGGGTAAAACTTAAAAGGAGTCACTATTTTAAGTGGTTCTTTAAAATAATGAATGAAATAGAAATCTTCCCTAAATAATGACAAAAATCTTAAAGGAGAGAATGAGTGGGGGGAGGGAAGAGGCATTTATTAAGTGCCTACTATATGCAATGCACTGTGCTAAGCATTCTACAAATACTATCTCATTTGATTTTCATAACAACCCTGGGAAATAGGTACCATTAATATTCCCATTTTATAGATAGGGAAACAGAGGAAAATAGAGGTTAAGTGATTTGAGCAGGGTCACACAGACACTAAGTGTCTGAAGCTGATTTTGAACTCAGGTCTTCTTGATAACAGGCCCAGAGCTCTATCCACTACATCACAGAATTGTTTTGTACCACCTAGCTGTTTCTTTTTTCTACAGGAAAAAAGTGGCATATTAAAATGTTCATTTCTGCCTTCTTTGTCTTAATGTTCTGCTCCAAATACTTATGTCTTGAAAATAAACCCTGTATGTATATATATATATATATGCATATACACACACACACAAACACAAACACATATGTATGTATATTTACTTCCATGAGATTATGTATATTATTGGTTGGTGGTATAGAGGTGTTTCTTATTCAAAGACAACTAAAATCATTCGGTATCATCTGTGTCTTTGAGTAAAATTCTCCTATGTAAGTTAATTTCTCCTTTTCCTTTTGGGTTCTTCAACATCTCATAGAATTTAGAGGTGGAAAGATAAGAGAACACATAGACTAGAGATATCCAGTGTTTTTGTAGCATGATCTTCAACTCATAGGGTAATTTAATGTACTATTTATAATATTCTGTAATTATGTATTCCTTAAGTTATCATTAAATAATTTTGAGTTTGAATCGCTAGGATCATTGTCATGAATTCGTAAGGGGTTTGCAAACCACTTACTGGGAACTGCAACAGCAAGCACCTAGCACACCCGGGATGGCTGCTAGCACAGGTTCTTTGATCTGCTTTTCTAAAGGAAAACAACTCAAAAGGGGCTAACAATCTTACTTTAATCAAACTTATATATCATTCACATTGTTCCCAGGAAAAGTTAACACCTTGAACTTCAGAAAATACAAACAGAAATTACAAGCAGACAAAAAAATACAGAGAAAATAACACAATTCAACAGACCAACAAACAGGGCTTCCATCTGTTTGACCATTACATACATGCATACATGCATGCATACATACACACATACATACATAGTTAGTTAGTTAGTTACCAGAGAGAGTAGCACTAATCTCTGGGTTTTCAAAGCCAGGGACTCAACAGCTGCCCAGAGTCTCATCTGGCCAAATCACACAACTCTTCCCAATAAATGAGCCACAAAGCAAAACCTCACCTCAGAGATTACATAGCCTTCTTCAGGATCAGAGGACATCATAACCTTTATGACCCACTACCTTTGTAACAAAAGGTGTGGGCCTTGCTGAAAAACAAGCCTCCCCTAAACAAGCTTTTCTTGTTGGACTCTAAGTGAGTCCCATTAAGGGGTAGGGAAGATCTTCAAATTCCCTTACCATTACAGGAACCAAAGTCAAACCTCCATATTTTACACAGAAGAAAAAATATCTAGACAGTTATAGTGGCTTCTTCCAGGTCATGCAGATGGCAAATAGCAGAACATGGATTTAAATCCAGGACCTCAGACTTCAAATTCAGTGCTTTTCCCTCTGTCTCTCAAATTAATTGTTCCCAGGAAGAAATCACACAAAACTTCAGCGCTATAATAAACCTGATATGATATGTTTCTCTTTTCCTAGGTTTCTATGACCATTAACAATGTTTATTTACACTGTCCTAGGCCTTTTACTGACCATACCAAAAACACTGGCTGCCATGTATGTCAACATCAACGACCACAATCAGCACTGCATTTCATTAACGTCTTTGTGATACCATGATATAAGAAACTGGAGCACACATAAACCAATCAATAAACAATTTTTCTTTAAGTTCCTAGGATATGTCTTTGCTAGGTACTTAAGATATAAAAAGACGGAAATGAAATTGCTCTCATGAAACTTGTGTTCTATTGGGAAAAGGAAAGAAAAAAAGGAAAAAAAATAGAGATGGAAAAGAGAAAATAGTAAGCCCAAGAAGAGAAAAATGGAGAAATGGAAGAGGGAAGGAGTCAGAAACACCTTAATTCAAACTGAGCCTCAGACAGGTACTAGCTGTATGACCCTAGGTAAGTCATTTAACCTCTGTCTGCCTCAGTCCTCTCATTTGTAAAATATGGAAAATAATAGCACCCACCTCCCAGAGTTATTGTGAGAATCAAGTGGGATAATATTTGTAAAACTTTGCAAATCTTAAAGCACTATAAAATTTTATTTATTCTTATTAATGATCACGTGCTATTTTGATGAATTGTGGAGCTTGAGCTCCAGGAAAGGGGCATGGAATGAAATAACCTCTTAATCCAACTCAATGAAAGGCCACTTTCTTCAGAAAGCCTTTACTATTTCCCTCAGTAGCTAGTGGTCCCACAATCCCACCCCAGAAACTACTTTGTATACATTTTGTTATTATTTTTCTAGGCATATTTCAGTTTTTACACAATAGAATGTAAGCTCCTTGAGGGCATGGATGGTTTCCTTTTTGTCTTTGTATTTGCCAGATTTGTTGAATGCCTAGCAGGTAGTATGCATCTAATAAATATTTACTGAATGGCTGAGCTCATATTAAATTTGAGTGGCAGGTAATCTACTATGCTTATGGAAGGTTATCCATGTAATGTCAACTTAAGTAAGAACAGTTGGCAAATTCAGGAATTACCTTTTGGTTAAACTTTAGACAAACTAAAGTAATTCATTTATAGAGCAGGGCTTGTTTAACAGGTGTTAAGTGAGCATTAATGAAACTGGTTACATTTGATAAGCGTGCTTGCCTTTCTAATACGGGAATCAAACTGAAACACCACTTTTACATAGAAACACATCCAAACAAAGAGTTAAGCATGACAAACCACCTTTTACTTTTTGAAGTTAATGGCAAATAGAAAAAAGATTAATGATAAACTCGTGCAATTTAATTTTCTGCTGCAGGCATCTTAAATTTAGTTTCTAGGCATATATATGTGAAACATCCAGATACATTTTTAAAAATACAGTTAATTATTCAGATGTTTTCAAGAGATTTGACTGACATAGCTTCCCTAACATCACTTATTTATAAATTTTTAAACTTTGAGTTTTTATTTTAAGCACCATACTGGATTGTACTATATAACCTAAAAATGAACTTAGATACAGTTAAGGAATACAAGCTTAAGGTAATGTAGAAAGAAAAATTTGACTCCACAATATTTATTTTGCTGTTAAAATTCCAATAAAGTTAACAACAGTGTGGGAAAAAGTGCAGTAGGGCAGGGAATGGATTTTCCAATCTAAACAAGAGAATTTCAAAGATTCCTACAAAAGTCTCAAGGATTTAAAAGGAAAAACTATTCAAAATCAATGAGGTTTTGGATGAATCTAAACTTCTAAGGCAAACAGAGATTAACAAAACCTTATATATTATAGAAATACCCTTTCTTTTGTTGTTCCTTTCTATCTTTTTTCCTTTCACAGCTAAATGAAAGAAATCAAACTGTCATGCTTGTTTATGTGACTCAGTCAGATAGGTAATTATTTTCTATTTCAGAAATGAAAATACAGTAAACTCGCAGGCAGAAATGCAAACAACCAGGAAAGTCAAATAAACGGATCAGTTCATAATACTGTATAAGATGCTCATAATGATGAGCCTGAAGTGCTAAAAGACCTAGATAAAACTTCCAAATCTTAAAAAAACCCAATAAGCATTAATTTAAAAAATGTATGAAATGGTTACTATGTTCAAATAGTGCTCGAGTATAATTTTCAGGGTCATTTGTCTTTAAAAACTGACAATTCATCTCATCAACAATACTTACCAAATGTTTATTATGTGATGGTGGACAATTCAAGTATGGTATAAAGTATATGATGACTTCATTAACCAGAATGTTCCATTAGCAAAATCAGACTCCCCATTTAACATTCTAGATAAACAATAATTTTTGAATATAACAAGGATCAGGTATTTGCTGTCTGCTACTAAAGCAAAGCTTTTTGATGAACTCTAGAAGTGTTTGCCCTGAACTGCAAAATTTATTTGTTCAAGCTAATACTATACAAGCAGAATTTTTCATTGGAACAGAACTAAGCCTGCCCTGACTATGATACTTCCTCAGAAGACTGGTACCTGTTTTAATTCTTAGGAGCTTATACTAGAAATAAAATGCATTGACAAATGTTTAGTTGAAAGACCTCATTCAGGGTGGCTAGGTGGCGCAGTGAATAGAGCACTGGCCTGGGAGTTAGGAGGACCTGAGTTCAAATCCGGCCTCAGACACTTAACACAAAAACTAGCCATGTGACCTTGGGCAAGTCACTTAACCCAATTGCCCTCCAAAAATAAAAAAAAAAAAAGACCTCATCTAAATCACAGAAGAAATGACAGAGTTCATTAATGACTAATACAATGAAAAGGAAGTGAATTAGAAATAACTGTTTAGAATAAGACATTGTGAATTTATCTAGAAACACTAACTTTTACCATTCATTTCGTTACAGGAGGTAAAAAATAATCTTATAAAATTAGCATCCACCACACACACAAAAAACCAAAAAACAACCCACTATGAACAAAGACTCAACCTGCTCCCCTCCCCCTTTAAAAATGGTGAGGGCAATACAACAAGACTTACATCTTTACCAATCAGGTCCTCCTGGTTTTCTACAATTCCCCAGGGAGCAATACCTATGGTACATATCTTCCCTCGAGATTTTGATGCATGATCCTTTAAAGCGTCTCCAACATGTCGAATAACTCCTAAAAAAGAGGAGAGAGCTTTAATAAGCTTGTGTTTTAAAAGGTTTGTTCCCCATCATCCAAAGGTGAATTATATTTATTATTTCTCTGAAAGTCAAGAATATATGTCATGTGACATTCTGACACATAACTTCAATACAACGATATATATCAAAGGCAGAAACCATAACATTTCTGGCGTAACATTAAGTAAATGCATTAGTATTCCCATAGCCTACATCCACCCTTGTTCCAAACAAACAAAGCTCCTAGTAAGTGCAAAGGGGTGGGGAAAAATGCACATAAAATATAAAAAAGCCAACTACACACACGAAAAAGTTAAATGGGAAAATCACTGGATAATTTCATTAGAATTCAGTTTCTATATATATTGTAAAGGATATTATTTATTATATTAAATGAGACTTTTTGACTTTCTCATAGATGTCATCATAAGAGTAACATCCTAGGTTTGTAGTCTAGTAATTAAATATCAGAACATGTAAACTTCAAAGATACTTGTAGCTTTTAAAACATATTATCATTTAAAAGATCATAATTATTAAGCCATGATTAGATTTGAAAATAGAAGTGCAAACAGGCCCCACTTTACCAAATTTGTTAACTGGACCATGTGGAAAACTGTTTAAGGACAGAGATCCCATTAAGTATTACTTCAAAACTAATCAGAGTTTCAACCTTTTATGAAAGAGAAAGCCCTGCTACCCAACTCTTGAAAGAGAAGTGATTTCCTTATGATATGCAATTTTTGGACATGACCAATGTGGGAATTTGTTTTGATTAACTACATATTTGTTACAAAGGTTTTTTTTTTTCTTTTAGTGGGATTAGGGGAAAGGAGCTGATAGAGAGAAAAAAATAAATTTTTGTTAAAAGTGCAATTTTCTTAAAGGAAAATAAAAAAAAGCTTTATTTTATTACAAATATGCAGTCAGTGGATTATTTGGAATGAGTAGAACAAAATTCATTCAATGATTTGCATTTTTGTAGTTTGCAGTGGTTTAAGGAGTTTGTGCTCCAAATCCTTTAATGGAACCTTAAGCAATAAATCTAAAGAATATTATGAATAGCCTATGAAAACTCTCCTGGGGATTCATATTAACTTTTTGTTGTTGTTGAAGGTGTTTTGCGGAACAAAAGGAGTTGAGAACTACTACATTAGGAAGTATTTGTAACCGTTCAGACTTGGAGAGGTCATCTTTGATGACCTTAAAAGGAAGAGGAACAAAAATCCAGTTGGGCTGGGGTTATATTTATTCTTCCTGACTCAAAGCAGAAATAGTAGCAACAAGTAGATCTGCTCATATAAGCAAAGACCACCTGGCCACTGGCACATATACTTACATGTAATTAAACAGATTTCTGCCTATGGACAATGTGATGGCAAGCATAGAAGTGGTTCACACCTTGTTTCAGCTACTGAATTAACACCTTGTTTCAGTCTGTTAAGAAACAGAATGTGTGAGTGAACTCCACAACTTGTGGACTCCTGGGGAGGAGCTAATGACTGTATAAGGAGAGCCCCAGGGCTAGAGACAGCAGAAGCTGAAAAGGGGTGACAGAGTCAAGGGGCATACTTGTGGTATCCCGGCACTCTGTCTGCTCTGTCTGTGTCTATGTTTGTTTGTGATACTTTGTACAGAAGCCCTGGGACCTTACTGGAAGCCCTGAAAGAGGATTTTCTGGTTGTATGTGTACAGAAGTCCTGGAGGAGGATTTTGGAGATCCTGGGACTTTACTGATGATTTGTGCTGACCTCATAGACATTGTTTGTGGGTCTGTGTTGATTTCTATGTTGATGATTTGTGTTCAGTTCTCAGACCTTGTTGGTGGGTTTGAGTTGATTTCACAGGCAGATAGTGAATTGATGATGGTGCCAGCGACATGTATGAATATAATTGTGGCTCTGTTAAGCTTTATCTTCCCAGAAACAGGAACTGTGAAGGACTTGTTGGTGGACTGGACACTGTGAGCTTCAATATGGAATGGGAAATGGATGAAGAACTGGACAAGGAGCTGGATAAGGAATGGGGAGCTGCCTGCCTTTGAATCCTGGTGACAGTTGGAGCTGGGACCATGGAAGAGGAACCATGGAAGCTGAGTGCCAGCCTTGAGTCAAGCTGAAAGAAGACTTTACTTGGATATTGTATACTGACTGAGAAGATTGTGATTTACTTGTGACCAAGGGGTGGATGGCCTGTGTATTTTCCACTACCCCTTAAGAGGGTGTTGAGTAGTGACTAATGAATGAGTAGTGACTATAGTGATTGATGACTGAATAAGTGACTGAGTGAGATAATTTAGTGTGCCCCATGAGTGGAAGACTTTGACTATTATACTTTGAGATAATTGTTCTTTGTTCTAAATATTGTGACCACTTTGGTGAAAACTATGTGGCCATTTTAATGATAAGCTGTTGTGAATACTATATTGTGATTTTCTGTGATAAGTTGTAATATTGTGAATGCTGTACCTTGACTTTCTGTGAATGTTTTGCTTTGATTTGTTATGGAATAAATAGGATGTTCGCTATACTATAATGAGAACCTTAAAAGCTGTTCACAGTAGCATTCTTCTGGAAAGCTGCTCATGCATTACAGATACACAAATACATCCTATTGTGGAGCCATAGATTAATCTTTAGCTGGGCTTATTATAATACATGTATATATGTTAATTCTAGTATTTACTAAATGCTTATTATATGCACATTATATAAAATATATTATGATCCAGTTTCTACTAAAGTCCTATTCTAGTGTCTCATTATATTGTGGAGGTGAATTTGCCTCAAAAATTAAAATAGAGTACAAGGTCTACCACTTCATAACAAACTCGGAAGGGACCATCAAGAGTCTCTCTCATCTAAGGACAAGCCCAGTTAGTTTCATGAGGCTCATCACCAAAAGGCAGAGTGATAGAGGAGTGAAGCCCTTTGAAAGTAGAGGTAGGAGGGGCAGCTAGGTGGTGCAGTGAATAGAGCATGGCCCGGAGTCAGGAAGACCTGAGTTCAAATCCAGCCTCAGACACTTGACACATTTACTAGCCGTGTGACTTTGGGCAAATCACTTAACCCCAATTGCCCTTCAAAAAGCAAAAAAAAAAAAAAAAAGAAACAAAGTAGAGATAGGTTGGTTGTTGCATCTTTTTCTTCCTTCCTCTCTCTCTCTCTCTGTCTCTCTCTGTCTCTGTCTCTGTCTCTCTGTCTCTCTCTCTCTCTCTCTCTCTCTCTCTCTCTCTGTCTCTCTCTCTCTGTCTCTCTCTCTCTCTCTTTGTCTCTCTCTCTCTGTCTCTCTCTCTCTCTCTCTTACATTCTTGCTGATTAGTTCGTTGACTGCCAGGTAATTTCCCCCTCTCCCCATTCTACCATTTTGTGAAACTATGTACTAAGAACATTTCAATCCACATTGATGAAACCACAGATACTTTTAAGCATTATTCATATAAAGGCAGCATGATTGTATAAGAAGATCTTCCCTGCCCCCTAATAGGCCAAATGTAATCACATGGAGCCTGTGGTGGGAGGAGTTTGCTGAAGGGTGGAGCAGAGCCCACAGGAAGCTGGGAGTCAGAGCAGTTAGAGCTGGAGGGAGGAGAGGATACACTCAACAAGACAGCTAGGCTTGTGAGCATTTATTTGCCCCCTGCTGTGACAGCTAGGCTTGTGAATGTTTGTTTGTGAGAAGGCTAAAGGATGGTGTGACTCTCTGGTGTACCATCTTCTTTGTTAGTATGATAGAGTTGGCTTTCCGGTGTTGGGATTTGGTTTTCCGGTGTCTGAATAAATGTTTTGATTCTGTCTTCGGTATGGAGAGTCTGTTATATTTTACTATACAGAATTATGCCAGCATATGCATAGTTGCTATTGATGCTGAGAATATTGCATTGGTGCTACATTTGGCAATGAGTATGGGATTGTGAAATATCAGACCTCTATTTAGAGACGAAAGGGATTTAGAAGAAGAAATGGATACTCCAGGATGGGAGGATTTACCTTATTCCTCCCTAGCAAGGGAATGGGCTGAAAGTACAGGGTTCTGTGAAAACTGGGAACTGAGGACAGAAGAGAGAATCCTAGAGATTGAGAAACATGTTTGCAAGGAATACCAATGAAGCCAGGGAAAGAACTGGAAGGAGAATGAAGAAGAGGTTGGGTTTTACTAACAGATTACCATATTATATGTACAAGCAGAGACAAGCTGCTACAAGAAAAACTCGGAAAGGAAGTTAGCTGAATTGCATGAGAACTTTTCTGTGTCACAGCATTTGGGCTCTCTTTTAGAAGAGCAAGCTGGAGGATCTCAGGTGGTAGAGGAGAAGGTTGCTGTTGTGGGTTTTGCTCAGAAAAAAGAAGAAAAAACTTAACAGGAGGAAAGTTTATACAATGATGGCAGAGGCTGAACCTAGTTGCCATGACGACAACTGCCAGGAGAATGTGTGCGAGGAAAATGATACAATGTTAAATGAGGATGCTTTTATAAGGGCAGAAGAGTTCTCCCCATACTAAGAAGAAAGCAAGAGAACCATAGGGATCAAACAGATTTCAGGGAGATTTCACTCATCAGATGTTACTGATATATTAAATCAATTTACCCAAAGGATGGGAGAATTGTTAGTGTTTTGAATGGGGAGAATCAGTGATGAAGGGGGCAAAGAGTATGAGTAGATAATGTGGATTGCTTGAAATTTATAGGTATTAGTGATAATCCTTTTTTATAGCAAGCTTTTAGAGATTATCATATGGTAGGAGGTAACAATATGACCAATCTGTTAGCTTTAGCTGCTGAGGGATGCAATAAAATGTATCCCACTGTTTCTATGTGGCATAGTGGAGAGACCCTGCTATTAGCTTAGGGACTGTATAAGAAAGTTAAAAGAGGAGGTAATGAAGATAGCTATCATGGTCAAACATGCAAATGCATATTGCGATATCCCCTTAGCAGTTCCTCATAGAAATATCATAGTGAAGACAGCTCCTCCTGCTTATAAGCACCTAATTCTGACTCTACTAGTTTGTGAAACAGGGAGCCCTCTTTTTGAGATGCTAGATAAGATTTCACAGCTAAGTGACTTAGGGGAATGGGAAAAAGATAAATTTCCTCAAGAGAGAAGAGCAAACAGCCAGTGGATTCAAAGTCAGAATAGACTGATGAGGAAAGAATTGCTAACTGCCAATGAACTATATAAAATATACCAAGAAAAGGGACTTTGATATTAGCTGGAATGGTTGTTGTCCCTTGTTCTCAAAGAGGACCAAAACAACATCAATGTGCTAAAGTTTCAATTTGTCCAGCTATGGCTGATCAGACCATTATGAGCTTGGAATATTCCACCATAGGTCAGGCACAAATAGTCTGTGTGAATATTTGGGGTGGATTCTGCAAATCTGTGAATTCTGCATCTCATATGAACTGCTTCAATTCTGCTTTGCTCATAGAGCAAACGTGGGCATAGCATTCTGAGCAGTCCTGTGCCAGCATCTCCCATGTCCCAAACCAATTCTGAAGTTCCTGACAGGGACCTTGAAAGTATCTTTATATTGCTTCTTCTAACTACCAAGTGAATACTTTCTCTGTGTGAGCTCTCCATAAAACAGTCTTTTTGGCAAATGTATGTTTTGCATTCAAGCAACATGGTCAGCCCATCAGAGTTGTGCTCTCTGAAGCAGAATCTGAATGCTTGACAGCTTAGTTCAAATAAGAACCTCAGTGTCTAGTACCTTATCCTACCAGGTGATCTTCAGAATTTTCCTAAGATAATTCAAATAAAGAAGTAAGGACTGCCCTTACAAATCCTCCTGAATCCTTGTATCCAAGTTCATCACACCTTCAGAAAGAATAGGAAATTGGCCAGGCCTGAGCTCAGATTAAAGAAATACAAAGACGGGATTACAAGACACCATATCAATTTGACTATATATTGAAAAAAACAGATCAAAAACTGTAACTAAGGGGCAGCCAGATAGCACAGCGAGTAAGAGCACCAGCTCCAGTGTCGGGATGACCTGAGGATCGAATCTGGGCTCAGACACTCAGCACCCACCCAGAAACACCTGGCCGTGTAACCTTGAGCAAGTTACTTCACCTCAATTGCTTAGGGGAGGCCAGGTGGCTCAGAGAGTAAGAGCACCGGCTCCAGTGTCAGGATGACCTGGGGATCAAATCCGGGCTCAGACACTCAGCACCCACCCAGAAACACATGGCCGTGTAACCTTGAGCAAGTTACTTAACCCCAATTGCTTTAAAAAGAACTGTAACTAAGACATTAACAGATATTGAGGTGGAGGTCTCCCTTATATATGGAAACCTGGATAAATTCAAACATGGAACTCCTATTACCATCACAGGACTGGAAGGGGCTGAAATATCAGCCAGACAAGTCAAAGTAATGATGAAAATTGGACAGTTACCTAAGAAAGAATATACTGTGGTAACTGTACCCAGTCCTGAATACAGCATTGGCATAGATATATTGATAGGTATGAATCTAAATTTACCTGAGGGGAGATACCAATATGTAATAAGGAAGACAGGAATTAATAGAGTTTTAGTGGGTAAAATAAAAATGGACCCAATCACTTTACCTGAACCTTCTTAAAGTAATTACTTTAAAGCAGTATTTTGTACCAGGTGGGCAAGGTGAAATTACCCAAACTGTTAAAGGAATATGTTGATGCAGGAGTGTTAGTCCCTACAACCACTTGATGGAAGAATCCTGTTTGGCCAGTATGAAAGTCAGATGGGATGTGTAGAATGATAGTGGATTACAGACAATTGTATGCTGCTGTTCCAGATACCATTATGCTAATAGTAAGGATCCAGATATATGATGAAACTTGGTACTCAGTTATTGATTTATTCAATGCTTTCTTTACTATCCCAATAGATTCTAAACAATGGAACCAGTCGCTTTCACTTGTCAGGGCACATAATATACTTTGACCCACTTTTCACAAGGATATCTGCATAGCCCCACTATTTGTCATAAAATTGTGGCTGAACATTTGGATGAATTAGAGCTACCTAGTGTACAGCTTACTCAATAGATGATATTATGATATAAGGAAAAAATGAAAAAAGATGTGGAGAAGAGTTTGATGCTTTTAATTGAGCATATGAAAAGCAAAGGGTAGGAAATTAACCCTGCAAAGATTCAAGGTCCAGCTCAAAATGTAAAATTTTGGGGTACACAATGGAATATGTGGCTGTGAGAGATTCTTCTGCAAGCCCGACAAAAGATTCAGAATTGTCCTATCCCTACTAATAAGAAAGAGGCTGAAAAGTTTATAGGATTATTTGGCTATTGGAGGCACCACATTCTGCATCTGGGACAGATGAAACTTTTGAA
The DNA here is from genome assembly GCF_028583685.1 of Petaurus breviceps papuanus. Lineage (NCBI taxonomy): Eukaryota > Metazoa > Chordata > Mammalia > Diprotodontia > Petauridae > Petaurus > Petaurus breviceps. The sequence continues at coordinate 22,528,562 of NW_027185616.1, forward strand.
ACCTTATATAAAGTTACTTGGAAGAAATATGAATTTGATTGGGGACTTGAGCAGAGTAAAGCTTTCCAGTATTTGTTTTCCCCCTGCTGTGACAGACTTGTGAGGGTTTGTGGGAAGGCTAAAGGACAGTGTGACTCTCTGCTTTGCTATAGTGTATTAACTTCTTTGTTACCATGATGTATTTGACTTTTTGGTGTTGGGATTTGGTTTTCTGGTGTCTGAATAAATGTTTTGTTTCTGTCTTATATATGGAGAGTCTGTTATATTTTGCTGTTCAGAATTATGCCGGCATATTGACAGTCACTGTCAGTGATGTGAATACTGCATTGGCATTACACTGGAATAGAAAAAAGCCATGGATTTAAAGGTAAAGGTTTTAGTCTGAAATCTTACCTCTGACACTTAGTACCTGTATGACTTCAAGAAGGTCACTGAACCTCTCTTGGTTTCAGATAATTCATCTGTAAAGTATGGTTGTTGGACTAGATGAACTCTGTGATCACTTATTGCCCTAAATCTGTGATGCTGTGACCTTCTAAAGCTATCTATTAAAAGAGCTTCAATCTAAACTAAATAATATGACATGTCTTTTGATAAATAAATAAAATGACATGTCTTGAAATATTGAGATTTCTATATAGAAATAGCATGGGGTATAGTGGAAAGAACAATGAGGTTTTAAGGCAGAACGGCCTGTGTTCAACTTTCAGTTCTGCCATTTATTACCTATGTGACCTGGGTAAGCCCTTACTTTCTTTTCTCATTTGTAAAGGGAGGATGTCAGACCACATAACCTTTTAAGATCTCCACAACACCTTTAAATCTATGATCCTATAATGTGTACAGATAATTTACATTCTATGTTCTTACAGACACTACTCTGTTTCTGTTTTTTAATTGAGTTATGAGTGAATTTTCCTTACAAAGTACAGATATGAAGATTCTTTGAAAAAAATATGTTAGTCTATTTTTCTTTGGTTCTGTGTCTTCCAGTCATCTGTATCCCATTATTAAATATGACAGAGGACAGGTTATGCAATCGGAGGAATATGGCTTCCGAGCCTTATATAGACAATTTTAAGTCCATAGAAAAGAAAACCTGCCTTAAAATGTTTAAATGTCTTTTGCAAATATCATACTGTTACACAGAAGAGGATATGAAATATGTTCTCTATGACAAGAAACTGGTGATTCCACATTAAAATAGCGTAAGGCAAAGGTTCACTTTGTTGTTTAAATTCAATATTTGGTACATTAATCTCCTGATGCAAGATTTAGGCAAATTTCAAAAAAAAATTTAAAATTGTAAAGGACTATCAGGAGTCCAATCCTTATGTAAAAAGGATTCCTTTGTACAATTTACCAGATAAGTGGTACTTCCTGCCAATTCTTGCTGTAAGACCTCCCGTACAGGGGAACCCATCATCATTGAAGGTAACTCACTTTACTGTGAGAAACATTTTCTTCACACTGAGCCCAAATCTGCCTCTCTACAATTTCTCCTCTGCTTATAGTTCTACCTCTTATAGACAAGCAAAATGAGTCTATCCCTTCTCTAGCATGACAGCTTTTTTAAAATATTGAGGCCACCTAACTCTTCTTTTCTCTTGTGGAAACCTTCTTATTCCTTCTTCTTGGCGCTCCATGGTCTCTAGTTCCGCTACCATCCTGTTGACCTTCCTCTGATGAGCTTTTAGCCTGTTAATACTCTTTCTAAAATGCTGTTCCCAGGGCTCAATACAATACTCCAGTTATGGTCTGACCAATCCGAAGGACCGTGTGAATGTGGCGTCAGGACATGATGCCTCTCTAGCGTAATCTGCGATGATTCTTGGTAGCTTTGGGGGCTACCAGGTTGCATGACTGACTCACAGTAAGCCTGTAGTCCACTAAAAATCCCAGATAATTTTCAAACAAACTTGGTTATCTTCTTCTATCCTACATTTGTGTAATTGCCATTGAAAACTAAAAAAGTAGGACTTTACAATAATCTATTTAAAATTTAATCTCATTAGATTTGGACCATTATTCTTTTATTGCAAGATATTTCTAGATCCAAACTTTCTCATTCAGTATATTAGTAACCCTTTCGGCATCCAGTGGGTTGCAAATTTCATGAATATACTATCTATCTAAGCCTTTTTACAAACCATCAATTAAAATATTGAACAGCCCAGGTACAAGAAGACATCCCTGGGATAGTCTGTTATAGTCCTCCCTCCAAGATAACACAAACTGAATTAATTAATTAACTTTGAATTAAATAGCTTTTCACTGCAATCCTTCAACCAGTTCACATATATCTAATGTACTATTGCTTCTTGTCCTCATAAGGACTGAATGAGAAGCTCTGTCATATGCTTTATTAACATCTAGTTAAAATCTATGTATAATACTTTTCTGATTGACTAGTCTAGCAAGCCTGTTTAAAAGGACATGAGGGAGTAGCTAGGTGGTGCAGTGAACAGAGCACCAGCCCTAGAGTCAGGAGGCCCTGACTTCAAATCTGGCTTCAGACACTTGACACTCTTACTAGCTGTGTGACCTTTGGCAAGTTACTTAAACCCAATTACCTCAGCTTCCCCCCTCCAAAAAAAAAGGACATGAGATTAATCTGGTAGGATTTACTCTTGAGAAAGCCTTGCTGACTCATTAGTGATCATTCATGCCCACAGATATTTATATTAATAATCTGTTCTATAGTTTTTTCCAAGAGTCCTGGTAAAGCCCATTTACTAAAGGGGACATTCAATTTTATTCCCACCTTTTGAGAAAATTTCATTATTTTTCTGTTCTTTTCAACACAAAGATCATTCTTCTTAGTAGAGATAGAAGCAAAGTCCTCTGTTCATATAATACACTTTGAGAAGCAGTTCTATTCCTTCTTTGGTCTTTCTCTTAACCTCAGCATAGCTTAAAAGATACTTTTTAGACCAAGAATCGGAAATTGAGGAGATGCCCATCAATTGGGGAATGGCTGAACAAGTTGTGGTTTATGAATGTAATGGAATATTATTGTGCTATAAGAAATGAGGAGCAAGCAGACACCAGAAAAACCTAGAAAAACTTATATAAACTGGTGCTGAGTGAAGTGAACAGAACCAAGAGAACAATTGTAAACAGTAACAGCAATATTGTGCAATGCCTGACTAACTCTGATAGACTTAACTCTTCTTAGCAATGCAAGGATCTAATACAACTCCGAAAGACTCGATGGAAAATGCTATCTACATCCAGAAAAAGAACTATGGAGTCAATGCAGATCAAAGCATGCTATTTGCTCTCCCTCTCTTTTTTTTTTGCAATTTTTTTTTATTAATTTGTTTGTTTCCTTTTAGTTTACGGGATTCAATTCCACAATTCCTTGAATTTCCCATTTTGTCCCCCTTCTTCCCCTCCCCCTCATGGTGGCTTATAGTTAAGTATAGGATCTATAAATACTTTCACATCATACATTAGTCAGGTTATAAGATCGGATTGTACCAGCTGGAATGAAAAATGGTAAAGAGGACATAAAACCAAATAAGAGACGGAAAAAGATCAGGTATTTTGCTTCCACCTGGATATAAACTTAGTTCTTTCTCTGGATGCACATATTTCTCTCCATCATGAGTCTTTTGGGATTGACTTATATCACTGCATCGCCGAGATCTCCCTCTCTTTTTAAAAAAACATTATTTTCTTCTATCTTATGGTTCCTACCATTGATTATCTTTATAGCATGACTAATATGAAAAATATGTATATCTATAGCCTATATTAGATTGCCCACCATCTTGAGGAAGGGGAGGGAAAAGAGGGAGAGAACATTTAGAACTCAAAATCTTATGGAAGTAAAATGTTGCAAACTAAGAATAAATTAACATTAAAACATACTTTCAAATTATCCTAATCATTCATAGCCAGCCTTAGATCATGAAGGATTCAAGTGCCACTAATAGTGTTCTTTGAGGACCATGAAATATTTTTCTCTTTATTCTTTGTTTCCTGTTCTTTCTTTTTATTGTCCATATATTTTAAAAAATATCAAAGTTGGTTGATGAGGTCTTTGTACTTGAGCAAGGATTGCGTCAGATGATTTCCATGCCCTTCAGATTCCACATTGCAATTGTTATCAGTTTTTGAAAGACTTTATCACTCTTGAGCTAATTTTCCTTACAGAAAGGCTTTCTACTTATCCTTTTTCTTGTTACGGGGAGCAGGAGAAGGACCATGTCTGGGTGATCACTTCTTCAGTTTACTATGTCTGAAGGGAGTTTGGGGCAAGAATTAGATCTATTCCACATCATACAGTTAGCAGTTTAGGGGTCCAATGCCCTTTTGGTGGTTAAGGATAAAAACTACATTTCTTGGTTATACAAAAGGAGAAGGCAACAGTTAGCTTGTCCTTGGCCAACTTAGCTCCTTCCCACCAAACACCTGTTGTAAAAAAGATAATCATAGTTGTTGTTTAGTCATTTTTCAGTCATGTCCAACTCTCTGTGACCCCATTTGGGGTTTTATTGGCAAAGATGCTGGAGTGGTTCACTATTTCCTTCTGCGGTTCATTTTTACAGATGAGGAACTGAGGCAAACAGAGTTAAGTGAGTTGCCCAGAGTCACTCAGCTAGTAAGTGTCTAAGGTCAGATTTAAATTCACAAAGTGGAATCTTCCAGACTTCAGGGTGAGCACTCTATCCACTGGGCCACCTAGCTTCCCCAGTTATGGCTAATAAGCAAATATATTTCTCTAAGAACAGAAATTAGGTAAATTGTACAGATTAAGGTAGAAAATAAGTAGAAAAATAAGAAGGTTCTATGATTGGGGAACAAGATAAAATCTCAACCCAAACAATAAGAGAAAAATCTCACCAGAGAAGTTCAATCTTAGCAGTGTCTGGGAATGGACTGGCCAAGGTAATGGCTATTAAGGGACCTATGAATGGGAACCACTGTGGTTCTGGGTCTCTCAATGGGCATTCCCAAATTCATGTCTTCTCTATCTTTCCATCTTTCTACCTCTGCTTCTTCTTTTCTCCCTTTTCCATAAACTATTAGAAGCATCAAGACTCAAAGTACTTCCAGTCAAGCAGGAGACATGTCTCCTTCCTCATTTATAGAACTGCCCAATCCTTCTAACATGGAGGACATTACACATAAATATAACACATACTCTGCAAAGTTCCCCCTTGATCTTCTTATTGCTAAAAACAAGATCCTCAGTCCTCTGCCATTATTTTTTCAGTAGTTCTCAAACCTCACTCTCATGTAGTTCAGACCATTGAACTGTTCCTTGTATTAATACAGAAGGAAACTGAGGCTCAAAGATGTGAATCAACTTGTCCAAGGTGACACAGCAATAACTGCAGAAAAGTAGCCTCGAGATCATCTAATAAATAGAAAGTTTGGATTCGAACCCATGTCTTCTGAATCTCTCAATTAGTGCTATTGACTGAGGCTTTAATAAACTTAAAAAAAAAACGATGACCCTACCTTTTGCAAAAGACTTTGATTATCATTTGACAAATCCCTATCAGTTCTAATGCACACAGACAGAAACTGCCTTCTACTCTCCTTTATGAAGCATTCTCACATAGAAATCCATGCAACTTAATAGGAATTTGTAAATTGCATGTAGTTCCTAGTAAAAGACATTACTGGAAAGATTAATTTACTTTAACAATGTTAAATATATTATTAATTGAATTAAACTAATTCAAATATTTCCATTCATTTTAGTTGAGATTTCTGTTATACAAGTGAAAGGAATAGAATATACAAATGTGTGCGTATAAACAATCCTGCTTATTAGATAGATAGATAGATGGAGATAGATAACTACTTCCAAGAAAAGTGATGAAGAAAGAACTAATATAAGTCATCAATATTTGTTTTTCAGTGACACACTGAATAAGAATTTGTCAGGTTAACATTGGTGATTTAATTCAATACACTGTTATTAAGCATCTACCACTGTTGCTGTTTCTGAGTCCCTTTAGTTGTGTCTGACTCTCTGTGACCTCATTTGGGGTTTTCTTGGCAAAGATCCTGGAATGGTTTACCATTTCCTTCTTCAGTTCATTTTACAAATGAGGAAACTTAGGCAAATGGGGTTAAGTGAATTGCCTAGGGTCACATAGCTAATAAGTGTCTGAGGCTGGTTCTGAACTCAGTCCTCTTGATTTCAGGGCCAGGGCCCTATCCACTTCAGCACCTAGTTGCCCACACTGTGCTTAGCAGGAGTGATAGAAAGAAAAAGGAGATGATTCCTGTCCTCAAAGAGCTTATAGTCTGATAAGCAGTCAATTAGATTCTTATTTAAATGCTTGCCTAGGAAGAACAGTGTGAGCGTGTATTAGATATACAAGTCACATATTCAAGATAGTCCAGAGAGTTCTGAAATTGTTTTACTTTAATGCTACTCAAGGGGTAGCTAGACGGTATAGTGGGTAGAGCAATGGACACGGAGTCAGGAAGACTTGAGTTCAAATCCGACCTCAGACATTTACTATCTGTTTGACCTGGGCAAGTCTCTGCCTCCATTTCCTCAATTATAAAATAGAAATAATAACAATACCTACCTCATAGGGTTGTTGTGAGGATCAAATGAGATAATATTTGTAAATCATTTATCATAGGGTCTGATACAAAACAGGTGCAATATAAATGCTTATTCTTTAAAATACAAAAACAAAAAAACCCCTCTGAAATGATGAATAGTGAAAGCTGTCTTTAATTTTACTGAAATTTAGCTTACAAAAACCTGAGAAAGTATTACAGTAAATAGTTTTCCACAAGCTCTAAATACCATTTGTCATAGAAAGGCTAACAAGGAAGCTTCAAATGACTTACATTTGCAGCAGCACTGATTTACTCCAATATATAACCCTGCTGACTCAACCATGGACAATATGTCAGAAAAATTTAGAGGCAATCATTCCATTAACTTTTATATATTAATAATGCATCACAGATAAGTACTTAGCACCCTGAGCAAGTGTCTGTGAAGTGGAACAGGGTGGGGAGGAAATGATTTGACTGTATTTCTATATTACACTAAAAACAAGGTTGAAAATAGCTCCTGTTTATATGATTCCTAACTAGGATATATCCAACAAGTGAAAAAAATATTTTTAATTGCATTGCTTATTTTCTTGGGGGGGAGGAAAAACATTCCATTAAATATAGAATGGAGTAAAAAAAATTTGGAGGGGGGCAAGGCAGGGCAATTGGGGTTTAAGTGACTGGCCTAAGGTCACACAGTTAGTAAGTGTCAAGTATCTGAGGCCAGATTTGAACTCAGGTCCTCCTGATTCCAAGGCTGGTGCTCTATTCACCTAGGTGCTTCAAATGGAGTAAAATTTTGAAAACAGTTGTTTAAAACTGTTTAGTCTCACAAAGACTAAAGCAATTTGGGTTGAGGAATGGGAGGAATATCATAAATCCAAGCCTGACTCATTCTGAGACCACAATAAAAGACTTCCTCCTAAAATTAAAAAAAAAATCCTCCTTAAAACTAGTTGTTCCTTGAAATTTAAAAAAAGATTGCTACTAGAATGTGAAGCTACATAGCAGTTTGTGTTAACTTAAACTTATCTCCATAAGCCTTCTTGTAAATCACCTCAATTTGTTTTACAGTGAATTTTTCATTATTCAGCTTTCCAACCTGTCATTCATGCTTAAAATAATGCTTTTACTTTTTTGGAGATGATTTTTAGTCAACATTTGAATTTCCTCTTGAGGGAATAAGAAAAAAGAATTAAGGTGTGTGTGTGTGCCTGCATGTGTGTGCACGCACATGTGCATACATACACATACAAATGTATGCAGCAAAGGATATATTTTAACAAGATTTGACCTTAAGAGAAGCTAATATTGGGGCGGCTAGGTGGCGCAGTGAATAGAGCACCAGCCCTGGAGTCAGGAGGACTTGGGTTCGGATCCAGCCGCATACCCTTAACACAAAAACCTATCTGTGTGACCTTGGTCAAGTCACTTAAACCCAATTGCCCTCCAAAAAAAAAAGAGAAGCTAATATTAACCATAATCTTTAAATCAAAATGACTAGAGCAGGCTCATGACCAGTAGCTATGGGACTATGCATGGCTTGCATTTACCTGTGTTAACTCCTCCTGTGAAAATCCATGCTCCAGTGGTCATGGCTGCCTTGATGAGACCTTTTCCAAAGACTTGCTTGAGTTTTGGCTGGAGTTCAAAGTTCTGGAGGCCTCCATGAACAGAGATGAGAAGTTTGGGGAGCTCAAGTTGCCATTCCTTGGTCATCAGGTGTAGAAGGAGATCAGGTTTTGTGTCAAAGGACACCCGCACATACTGTAAAAGGAAGCATTGTTAGAAAGGGAGAATCATGACTGGGGCATCTTATAAGTATGGGTTGTTGATAGAAGTGTATACATTTTAGAGAATTTAGTGTTAAAATCCTGACAAGAAAGATTGAATAAGAGAGTGATTATTTGTATCATCAAGATAAGCTTCACTTTACACATTTATTGTCTTTAAAGACTGTCCCTTTAAACTATGTGTTTTAAATGTCGGGCCCTTAAAAGGTAAGTTGATTTTTCAAAATTTAGAGAAGTCACAACTTTTTGGGAATGCATCTTTTGCAGAAAGACAATGACCCTTAGATTTGATTAAAGGGAGCCTAACTACAACTTGTAACCTTCAATCTTTTCATCAGAGCAACACATTGCATTTGATTTCCCTTTCTAAATACTTGAGTCTCCAAAATTTATCCATTCAATCCTTTCTTCTTTGATTAGCTCTTCCAAGAAGAAAAGGGATTTCATGATAGAAGGCTAAAGAAGAATCTCTTTCAATTAAACAAATTTTATTTATTAAATTTCTCCCATGTTTATAATGCAGTAAAGAAGATATTTTGTATCAACTTGAATTTATTAGGCATATACTATGTACCAAGCATTGTTCTAGGTAATGAGTAAAGAAAGACCCCCCCAAAAAAATGAAGTTCCCGCCACACAAGCATTGTTCTAGGTAATGAGTAAACAAAAAAGATTGAAGTCCCTGCCATATAGAAGCTTACATTGTATTGGGAGGAATAATATATAAATGGATAAATATACACAAAGTATATGCAAAGTTAATATAATGTAATCTCAGCAGAGCAAAGGATAACCAGTTCCTAAAAGGGTCAGGAAAGTTCTTATCTAGGAGGAATAAATATTTGAGCTAAGACAGGCATTTTAAGTGGCAAAAGTGAGCAGGGAGCAGCACGTTCCAGGATGGGAGGATTGCCTGGGCAAAGCCACAGAGACTGGAGATGGAATAATGCGGTGCATGAGGATTGTTAACAAGTTTGGGCTTACATGTGAATGCATGAAGTTCTGGAAAAGTAGGCTGGACCATCAAAATGTTAAGGACTTCAAAAGCCAGAGGAATCAGTGGTTGATCATATAGGTAACAGAAAAAATTGGCGCATTTTGAGCAGAGGAATGATATGTTCACACCTGAGCTTTAGGAACATCACTCTGATAGTTGGGTGAAGGATAGATTAGAAATAGGAAGGGCTTTAGGTTAGGAACCCAATTAAGAGGCTATTTTTACAGTCCAGGTAAGAAGAGATGAAAGCCTGAATTAGGGTAGTGCTTTGGTGAATTAAAAGAAGGGAGAGGGATAATATTGAGGTAGAAATAACAAGACTTGGCAGCTGATTGAAAATGAGAGATGAAGGAGAATGCAAAGTATAGGATAGGAGTTTTTAAGCTCCATATGCACCTTTGGCAGTTTGGTGAAGCCCCTTTCAGAATGTTTTTTAAATACATACATTAAAATACATAGGATTACAAAGCAAACCAACTATATTGAAATAAAGTTATCAAAAGAAAAGAAAAATCATAGATTCCAGAGTAAAAATCTCTAATGAGTTCTAGATTGAAAAACGGACAGTTGAGAAGGTTGTCAGTACCCTTCTTCAAAAATGGGAAATTATAAAAGGGGCAAATTGGGAGGCGAGGGAAAGGTAATTGTGTTTTGGTCATGTTGAGTTTGAAGAACCTATGGCGCATCGAGTTCAGTGTCCAAAAAGCAGTAGGGGATATGGGAGTGCAGTTCAAGAGAGACCAGGACCATAAAAACTGTACAGGTCTGAAAGTCAGGTGCACAGAGATGGTGTTCAAAACATGCACATTGAGGACATTGCTGAGCAGAGAAAGGATTCAGAGAAAAAAAAAAAAGGGAAAGAGCCCAGAACAGAGCCTTTAGCCTTCATTCACAGTTAAAGAAGAATGTCCAGATTCAATGGTTCAACAATGAGAATCCAAAGGAATGGCTAGAAAGTTCAGATAATCATATAATCATACAGCTAGAGTTGGAAGGGACCACTGAGGTCATCTAGGCTTTTACACATGGGGAAACTGAGGCAGGGAGAGCAAAGTGACTTGATCAAGGTCAAATAGGTAGTTAGTGCAAAGGGTAAAATTTGCATCCAGGTCTTTTGATTCTGTAGTCACTGTCATGAAAACCCAGAGAGTATTCCGGAGGAGAGGATACCAATACTGTTAAATGCTACAGAAAGGAACAAGGAAGATTGAGAAAAAATGCCACTTGAATTGGGTAATTATGAGGTCACTGGCAGTTCTAGAGAAAGCAGTTTCATTTGAGAGAAGATGAAAAGCAGACTGCAGATTGTTGGGAAATGAGTGAGAGAGGAGGAAGGAGAGGAGACTTTTTTTCCTAAGAAGGAGAAAAATATTGGATAATATAGCTTGGGGAGAGGGTAAAGCCAAGTGAAGAATTTTGACTTTTGTTTTGTTTTTTGGAAAAGGTAAAATTGGGTATATCTGAAGGCAGCAAGAAAGGAGGTGCTTTATAGGGAGCACCTGAAGAGAACAGAGAGAGGGGCAATTTACTTAAGAACATGGGAAGGTGCTGTGGGCTGCTTAGGGTCCAGCACTCAGCAAGATCCAGAGATGTGAATAAGAAAGGATCAGGCCATGTGGGTAGTTCAAGGAAGAACCATGAACTGCATCTATTGATTCTCTGGACAAGGTTTTTATAGAGCATTGAGACAAACAAAGGAAGGGATCTCAAGTATTCATATCATTATCTTAGTCTGTCATGTCCTGGAAGTAGCATGGCAGTAATGCCTTTTGTTCTCTAGGTGCCAGAAAGTCTCAGGAAAAGTCAGTTAACTTCTTTCATAAGCAGTCACATTACAAAGGATGCTCCAAAGCTCCAACATCAAGTACATCTGCATAGGAACTGACCACCTAAGAATTCAAATATTTTGTTTTTGAACAACTAAAGTCTTGGGGCAGAGCCTGTTGGTCTCAGAACTCAAACAACATCCTTATAAGTGTAACCTTTATCAAAAGTACTCAGGAGCTAACTTGAAAGTCAATATTAGAGTCCACTGATATCAAGGTAATTATCTGAAGTCCTGGCTCAGGCCTCTTTGGCTCCCAACAGGAAGCAACAGGATCGGGGGTTCGAGTAGAAGGGTTGGCAGCGGCTAGGGCAAAAGCCACCTCATAAAGAAGGTGAAATTAAGGGTTGATGTCAAGGGATTATGAACTGTGTAATAGGAGAGAAGAGGAGGCTAAAGGAGAATGATCTTTATTTTTTCAGCTGAGTATGAAGCAAAATCCTTTGTTGAGAGGGTAGAGAAGGTACTGTTGGGAGTGCAGAGGGAGTAAGAGTCTGGAGGAAAGAAGGGAAGGTTTGAAACAACCTCTGGAAGGAGAAGGCCAGAGAATCAACTAGGAAGGAATTAAAGGACTAGCTTGACAGGGAGGGCCCAGCTGAGAAGACATAAATCCATGGTAGATAAAATGATTGTGGAACTCTGTCCACAGAAGAATGTGTAAAAGATGGAAGTAACCCAGAATTAGGGCTTGGTAGGCCTTTTGTAAGATGAGGGGGCAAAGCACCATGGAAGAGAGAACTTCATCTAAGCAAATTTGCATTTTAGACATCAAGGAACTTTAGCTACTATTATTCAACATTCTCAAAAATAAGTTCTATTGTGCCTTATTGGGAAAAACATAAAATAAAGCTTTTTTTTTTATTGCAAGTATGCTTCATTATCAACTTGTAACAGACAAAACAATCTAGGTGAGAAATGTTATTGGCATTTCCCATGCCCATTTTATTAAAAAAAAAATAGAGCATTTTAAAAAGTCATAGCAAAAAGGCCCCTTCAGTACTTCCAAGGTCTCTCCGTTTCCTTGTCTTTAGTAACTCTACAAAGAAGTTTTTCATAAAACAGCGCCATAGATTTATAACTAGAGGGGTCGATGGAGGTCAAGTCAACCCCCCTAATTCTTACAAATGAGGACTCTGAGAAAGGTTAATTTGGCACTTCCAGCACCAGGCCTCGAAAATGTTATTAAGCTATGCATGTAACTTTGTGAACTAAATAATTGATTTTTAACTGTTTCCCCCTAATTTGCCACTTCTAATCAAAAGTAAAAAAAAATTCTCTGATGAATTCCACATAACTTTTTTTCTGAAAAAGTTAAAAATAATTCAAAGTGAAGAGATGCTTCTGAAGGGAAGTTTTTTTTTAATAGACAAGTCAAGCATTTTAAAATATTCTGGTAATGGTTAATGCATATATTTAAAAAGAGAGAGAGAGAGAGAGAGAGATCGCATGAGAACAAGGTAATGATACTGATTTACAATAAAAGTAGATGTTTCTAACTATTAGACTTTAAAAACATGGCATAACATTCTCCATAGCACATTTGATTTAACTTTAACAAATAATTTGTGTTTCTGGGTCTATAGTTAACATCTTGGAACATCAGTTCAGGCGTTGGCATAAATGAGATCATATAGTGTAAAAGGATGTTTTAATTTAAAATAAATTACTGTAGACATTGGCACAATTACAGGATTTTCCTTGCTTTTCCAATAAATGCAACACATTTTTTACTTTTACTTTTTAACTCCGTTTACTTGTTTTACACTTTACTATTTTTACTGCTCAATGTAGAATATATATATATATATAAACATATACACAAAAGATTTCAATAACCCTTGTAATTGCTCCCCTTCATCAATAACAAATTATCCAGACCTTACTATACATTTCAGAAGAAACTGTTGGACAAAGTAGAGTCTTATCTGTGGGGTGTCTCACTTGGTGAATAATTTATACCCAAAGTCTCTGAAGTTACTTGGTCAGCTTAGCTATAAAAGGAACCAAAGGGAGTTATTCATTAACCATTGTGAAGAATTTACCAGCTAAGATGAATACCTGAATATCTTCCAATATGTAGATTAAAAGAAGTATCTGATAGGCTAAAAAGCAAAGTAGGACTGTATTTCAGGGAATTCACAAATCTATTCAGGGAATTTGGGTGAGGACAAAAGGAGAAAGAAACAGAAGTAATACTGCTGTGGGGCTGTCCTGTCAGATGGAAGATAAATGATGCTTTCTTTTAAAAGATCACAAAATTGGCAGTAGAAAGAAATAATAGTGTTGGAGGTCTTCAGCTGTCCAGGTAGATACCTCTTGGAAGTCTTACTCAATCAAAAGCAGATAGGATAAAAGCTTGACAGGTTCTGCAGGCAAATTCATTCTTCAGAAGGTAGAGGAAGTGATAAGGAAATTAACTTGGGAACAAATTCTGATTAATAAGAAGGAACTCACTGATGAATTAAAAGTCCTAGGAACTTGGGGAGAAATTGATTCATTGTGGTCAAGAAGCTAACTAAAAGACAATCAGATGTCTATGTCAGATCTTAGAAAAATAGGTATCAGAAAGTTCGGAGAGACTAGGCATGATCCCGTGGGATCAAGGGAAAATGGCCCTAAATTTATAAAAGTCTCTCAAAAAATGAAATGCTGGCAATTTCATTTTGAACAACCCCTATAAGGATGAGAAAGGAAAGATATCTAAAAAGATTTATATGGCTACATTGGAAGCTCCTCAGGTTCAAAATTTAAAAGTATCTGTACAAATGACAGCAAGAGGGGAAAACAATTAAGGATGAATGAAAACCTGGTAAGATTAGTATCAGGAAGGAGAAATCCTAGTAAAAGTTGACAATAAAAAGTTTTTTTTTTTTTAGGTTCTGAGAAGAAGGATAAGGGAGATAAACTAATGTTTGTGGTAAATGTAAAAACAAACAAACAAAAAACAATTGAAACAAGTCAACTCCTCCTTTTTGTTCCCATCTGCTTTATGGATCAGCAGAGTCCTCAATATGGGGAGAGTAAATCAAAGATGACTAAGAGGGAACTGAAATCCCTCAAGAGTGAAATGATAGCACCTAACTATCGTAAATGAATTCAAGTTTCTTAGACCAAACTCATTATATCCCAGGGTACCATAATAATTTTTTATAATCCATAATTTCTGAATGTTTCTCAATTATCTTTGAGGTGTCCTAGAAAATAGAAGTGTTAGAGCTGTGGTGGCTCACAAATACCCTGATTATTAAAAAAGGAGAAAATTGTGGATTCTTCACATCACTGACTGATCGTTTGATCTTGATGTTAAATTTGGGCAAAATAACAGAATAATTTCTTAAAGGGATAGTTTGTGGGCACTTGGGGAGAGAAGGGATGATCAAATTGTATCTAGCAAATGACAATCTACTTGATTTATTCTCCTAATAGGGTGATGTTTCTGGATTTCAGCAAGACATTTGACTGGTAAGAAACAGTGAGTGTGCTGGACTTGGTGTGGTAGAGAAAACACCAAACTTGGGAACTAGGAAGACATAGGTTCATTTATCTATGTGACCTTGGGTTGGTCACCTCTTCTCTAAGACTCAATGTCTTCACCTGTAAAATATTGGGGTCTTAGTTGCCTAAACTGAAAATGAGAAAGTCTTGATGTCTTCTTCTGTAAGATGGGGATTAAAATATTTCAGGGATAGAATGAAGAAGAAATGAAGTAACATACTTTAAATCCTTTGTAAGCCTTAGAGTATTATACTAATGTGAACTAGTATTGTAAAATTTACTCAATCAATAAGGAATTGTTAAGGTTTTACACTGTGCTGGGCAATACTCTAAGCTTTGGAGAAACAAAAGCAACATGAAAATGTCTCATGACATCAAGGAGCTTGCAGTTAAATGGGAGAGAAAATATGCATGCACATACACACACATGAACGCACATACACACATAGCCATAACCTGGTAAATGGGCTATAGAAATGTGGGTTAGGTGATACAGCCATTAGACTGATTCATGACTATTTTCCCCGGATTCACCCTATGACATTCCTAGAGAGGCTGTTCCATAGTCTTCAGGTCCCTAGATCAACCCACAGCTCTCTAACAGAGGCCTTCATTTCCTATCTCCCAATGTAAGTCTTTGGGTAAGGCTTGGCTTGGTTGGTTCAAGGGGAAATATGTCATTAAATGCTCTGGAAATTGTAATTCTTCCGATGGCGGGTAAAGGCAGAGCTAGTCTGATCGTGGGACTGAAGGGCAGGGTTCCCCCAGGGGTTCATTACTTCACTGAGGCATGAAGCCATCTTCTGAATCCAACTTCCCTGTTCTGTTTCAGAATTTACTTCACATCATCACCTACATCCTGTATTTTCTCCGCTGTTGTTCCAGCGTCTGAGGAGGAAGAGGAAGCAGATGTTTTGCCTAAAGGCTGCTAAGTGGTGCAGGTGAGAGAGCACTGGCCTGGAGTCTGGAAGACCTGAGTTTAAATCTAGCCTCAGATACAGTGTGGCCTAGGGCAAGTCCTACCTCAGCTGCCTCAACTATGAAAAGGCCCATACCTCCAGAGGAAGATCAAATGAGATAGTATTTAAGCACCTACCATAGCACCTGACACATGGTAGGCACTTCAAAAATGCCTGTTTCTTTCTTCCGTCTCCTTCAGTTAATTCCTCTAATTATGCCCTTCTGAAACTGAATCACAAGTCAGAGGAACTGGGTTCAGATACTACTCCTGATGTTTATTACCTGTGTGACCTAGGGAAAATCACATAACCTCCCTGGGACTCCCTCGTTTATAAAATGCTGGGGGCCAACTACAGGTAGGCATGTAGAAGCGGCCTTCTTGCAGCTGCTCCCAGGCCAACCGGATGCTGGCTCATCACTTTCCATGCCAAGCACACCGAATTCTTACTCACCCTGATAATAGCAACGCAAAGGGAACTAAATCCAAGGGAAGTGTACAGCCCGTCCCATGTGATAAAGGAGCTAGCTTACTCTGTAAAAGGTCTGTAAACCCTGATCCTCAGATGAATAAATGGGCTTCACTGCTGTGGGGCCTCTGCCTGCCCGTGCCTTCACTCCATGCTCTCCACTTCGTCATGGCCACTCCCGAGCTGGCCTCCTGGGCTACCTTCAACCTCTATCTAGATCTATGAATCTATCATTTATACTGTCTCTTCCTTTCCTGTTCAATCATTCTTCCCTCTTCAATTACTGTCTTGCCCAAGGCGGGAACTGAGAATTGGAGGATACAACCCATTCTAGGAAAATTAACTAACTTTACAATATGCTTGATGCATTTGCTGGAAGAGAAGAAACCCATTACATTCTTGAGCAGCTCATTCCATTTTGGGATAGCTCTAATTTTTAGGAATTTTTTTTCATATTAAACCAAAATCTGCCTTTCTGTAATTCCCCATCCATTTTCTCCCTCTGGGTACAGGCTGAACAAACCTAATCCATCTTTCCCTGACATTGTTGTAGCTTCCTGAAGACGTTTCCATAGTAAATCTCATCTTCAGTCTCTCCTTTTCTACTGTTGTCTTTACCCATGCCCAGGACCCTTCCATTCCTTTCTCTAGTCAAGCCTATCTCTTCACTAACTGTCATTTGCACAAAAAAATTCACATTTTCTACCTCTTGTGCCCCTGTTCATTCAGCCTGAAAGGCATTTCCTTCCCAACTCAATCCAAAAAGCATTTGTTCAATGCCTACCATATTTGACATACCATGCTAGGCACTAAAACCACCAATCCAACAAAAAGCATTTAAAAAAAATGATCTCTGCTCTCATTCTTTCTACCTATTCATCCTTCAAGACCCAGCTCAAGGTGTAGCTCCCCACAAAAAAGTCATCACCAGAAAAATTTGAAAGAAATAGAATTCTTCTTTTTTTTTTTTGCCTTTTTGGAGGGGGGAAGGCAGGGCAATTGGGCTTAAGTGACTTGCCCAAGGTCACACAGCTAGTAAGTGTTAAGTGTCTGAGGCCGCATTTGAACTCAGGTCCTCCTGACTCCAGAGCTGGTGCTCTATTCACAGCACCACTTAGCTGCCCCAAGAAATAGAATTCTTAAATGATTTTTTTCTCCTGTTTTACATTGTGTATGGCATAATTAAGTTATATGTAATTGCCCCATTTTTTTAAGGCACAGAGATATAATCTGTACATCCTGTACTCTATCAGATCAATAACCAAATCCAGGAATTCTGCTCATTTTTAAACTATTCTTATTATTAAAGAATATTTATTTTTTAAAAAGCCATCACCAACTACACAAGCCTATGATTTCCATAGGTGAGTCGATATTGGTATGTATATTCCTTTCAATGGTCCTTTAATAAAAATACTTAATCATATACACTTTTTTTAAGGGGGGAAGGCAAGGTAATTGGGGTTAAGTGACTTGTCCAAGGTCACACAGCTAGTAAGTGTTTGAGGTCAGATTTGAACTCAGGTCCTCCTGACTCCAGGGCTGGTGCTCTATTCATTGCACCACCTAGCTTCCCCCATCTACACTACTAGAGCTACTAAGAGCATGTCAATGGCGTGATGGTACGTGTTTAGCAATCTTTTCCTCAACTTGATATGTTCAACATTTCTCTTTCATAAAATAAAGATAATACTTTTTTATTTGGATCAAATGAAATAGTAAGTGTAAAACACTTAACATAACACCTGACATACACCTGGTGATTAATAAATGCTTAATCCATTCCAGTCCCCATTCCACAGTATTTACCATAGAGAATTGCTGTGCCAAAATATGTTGGAAACCTTAAGCTGTTGATTTCTCTTTTGTTATTAACTTGGATAAATGAGTTTCTTCACTGTCTGCTCAGTGTGGAACTGCTATTTGGTGGGAAAGGTGTCAAGCCATAAAAATAAAGCTTAGAGTGGCCACTAGGTGGCGCACTGAGTAGAGCACCAGTCCTAGAGTCAGGGGACCTGAGTTGAAATCTGTCCTCAGACACTTAACACTTACTAGCTGTGTGACCTTGGACCCCAATTTTCCTGTCTCCCCCCCTCCAAAAAAGATAAAGTACGGCAACAACAAAAAGAAAATAAAGCTTAGATTCTTGTTTCTCCATTAAGGAAATAGTGATTAGAATTTTAACTTGAGCCTGAAAATCACATCACCTAGACTAACAATATTTAAGGGAACAGACAGATAAAATTGTAGCCAAGAACCTCCTCTAAGCCAAGCTTTGGGCCCAAACTTCCCGCTTCTCTTCCTGGAAGGAATTAAAAAGCCTCCCTATGAGAAGGCTGAAGGGAGAAGAGGCAAGAGATGTCCAGCCTACCTCAGCCTGAGCTACACAATCCCTGCTCCCTCCTCTGCCATACTACATGTGGAATACAGCCCTCATTACATATAAAACATGAATGTTAATAACAGCTCACATTTATAGAACAGTGATGATAACAGCCAGTTTGCAAAGCACTATCATATCATCTGAGCTTTATAACAACCCTTGGAGATAGGGGTTCTTATTATCCCTCTCTTACAGATGAGAAAACTGAGACAAACAGAGTCACTTACCCAGGGTGACATCTCTAGTTAGCATAGGAATGAGGATTTGAGTTTGGTTCTTCCTGCATCCATATCCAGAATTGTGATTCTTAAGCCACAAAACTATCCATTATAGAACTTCGGAGTTTTGCAAAGCATTTTACAGGAAATGATCTCATTTGATTCCACAACACTATGAAGTAGGTGCTATAATAGATGTGAACACTTGTTATCTCTCTTCCGTTCATTTTAAGCTTTTCTTTTCTCCAGAGCCATTTGACATTTGTAATTCGTTGTCCATCCTCTCAGCTATAATATTTGTATAGTTATATCTAGACTAGAGAATATATTAACTTTTATTTTAAAAGCAAAATTATTTTATTCAAGAAAGAGTTCCTGTTTTGTTTTTGTCTTTCTAAGAAGATAATTAAAGTCTTTTTTCAATGGAATTGAATTAAATTTGAAATTAACTAGATTCTTCAATTTTGGCCTTGGACTCTAACCACCATTTATAACACCCTGTAATATTGCATTTATAGCACAGAAAATTATATCCTGAATTCTAGCCAACCAATTTCTTAAGTTAACATTACATTATCATTTATCTGTAATTTGGAGGCTGCTTATATTCACTAATTTATGTACTTAATAAATATTTATAAATACTTCATATGCACCAGTTATCATTACATATTAAAGCTCTACCATGAAGCACAATTACATTTTAAAGAACATGAGGTACTTAAGTTGTAAAGTATATTCTTCATTTGGTCCTCCATATATTTAAGTGATTTTTGCTATGTATTTCCTTTTTTGGAGGAGGGAAGGTGATGCAATTGGGGTTAAGTGACTTGACCAAGGCCATACAGCTGTCAAGTATCTGAGGTCAGATTTGAACTCAGGTCCTCCTAACTTTGGGGTCAGTGCTCTATTCACTGTGTCACCCAGCTGCCCCTTTGCTATGTATTTCTTACCAAAATCCTGAAACTATCTCTGAGTAAATCCACAGTACCTATTCATTGGAAGTTAGACTTAATGTAGCAGAATTCAACTTTGGGATGGATTCTTCGGTTTAAGATGTACAGAAGCCATGGACATGCTTCCATTGCACAAGTCAAGGTTACATTTTACAAAGAATTTTATGGATCAGACAGGACATTCTCTTCTGCTCTTCTCACACAGAGTATATAATCAAAGATAATGGGGTTGGGAAATGATTTTTATTTACTATTTAAGAAATAAATACCCAAATTAACTATAAAGGACATATGAAGATATTTGCATCCAAATAAAGAATTGATATATATATATATAATTTTACATATATACATATGTATATAAGTATATATATATGTATATACACATGTTGTAATGGCAATGATAATTTGAAGATCTTCCCTGCCCCCTTACTAAGCCTAAGGGAATTTGAAGATCTTCCCTGCCCCTTAATAGGCCAGATGTAATCACATGGAGCATTTGGTGGGAGGAGTTTGCTGAAGGGTGGAGCAGGAAGGGTAGAACAGAGCCCAGAGGAAGCTGGGAGTCCGAGCAGTTACCATGTTTCCCCGATAATAAGACACTGTCTTATTATTTTTTTTTTGGACAGAAATACACCAGAGGGCTTATTTTCAGGGGAGGGCTTATTTTAATGAACACTGACAGCAATTTTAATAAACAGGTAAATGTGAACAAAAAAATGTACCTTTATTCAATAAGCAAATCACTGGGGAAGAACAGGATGACGCACTCACTGCTGCAGCTCTGACTGGATGCAGCTCGGAGTGAGGCGTGTGTTTCACCCGGGGGTGGGGGGACGGTGCATACAGAGGGTACCGTAATTTAGCGTGTAGTGCAGGGGATCATCTTCACTACAGTAGCAATCTTAATAGGGCTTATTTTCTGGGGAGGGCTTATTTTAGAGGAATCTTACACAGTAAGGGGAGGGCTTATTTTTGGGATAGGTCTTATTATCGGGGAAACACGGTAGAAAGGAGGGAGGAGAGGATGCAGGCAAGGAAACAGCTAGGTATGGTGTGACTCCCCATGGTGATAAGGTGTATAGATTTTTTTTGTTGCTATGATGAATTCAGTTTTCTGGTTTTGGGATTTGGCTTTCTGTCTCTGAATAAATGTTTTGCTTCTGTCTTATCTATGAAGAGTCTGTTATATTTTGTGATTTAGACGTTTTTCCAGCATATTCATAGTCACTGTTGGTGCTGTGAATATCACCTTGGCACTACATGTGTGTGTGTGTATATATATATGTATATATATATATGCATGTGTGTATATATATGAATATATATGTTTACACACACCTATTTGTATCTAATGGTAGCCTTCTGTAGGACAGAATAGGGGCAGGGTGGAAAAAAAAGAATTTTATATGATAATTTTGTTGTATATTTAAAAGGAATAGTAAGTTGTACTTAGTAGATTTTCAGTTTCATGTACAATCAACTTTTTTATTGTACTATGTTATGGAAATGATTGTTTTATTCCATAAGTAAGTATTAATGTAAAAAAAATAAAAGAGAAAAAAAGAAATTGCTCAAGAGACTCCTTGAGGTGCAAATATTTGTTATCTTCCTTTTATTCATTTTAGCCTTTTTTTCAGAACAATTTGACCAGGCTAATTAGTTGACAATACCTTCAGCTAAATTTTTTTATATTTATATCTAGACCATATGCTAGAATACCCTAAAATAAATTACTTGTTAAAACTTGAAAATAAGCATAAAAGTATAGTAAATCACAATTTTAAAATAAAATCAAGATGTCCCTGGCCTTTAAAAGTTGTAATATTTTATATGAAATTTGTATTCTTTTCACAATTACTGAAATAAATTTTTAGAGGTTTTTGTTGTTTTGTTTTGTTTTTACTCTGGGAAAATGTTACCAATTCAATGGAAAGTTGTTTTAAAATTCTTTTCTTTATTATATTAAACTTCTCTTTCCTGCATGAATGCAGTGAGTTTTTCCAGCGTTCCTCTGTTGGGAGTAAATCAAAGACTATATCATTTTCTACTTTTGTGGAGCATACATTTTTTAAAAATACATGCATTTAATTTCAACTATAACCAAACATAATCTCCCCTTTTGGTTTCTTAGATTTTTTTTGCCAATATCATGTTTCTATACATAGTTTTTGTAATAGATTTAGTGCTTGTAGATTTAGCACCATGGAAGGAAATGCTAAAAGTGGAATAGAAATGTAAGGTGGTATGATTATTATTGTTATTTTTAGCTGAATAACACCAGCAACCAAACTTCTCTCTATGGAATGAAAATGGTTTAAGCTGTAATGAATACAACTTTACCAGTATACTTTATAGGTTTCAAAAGAATTATTTTAAGACTTAAGACACAACAACAATAATGAAGTGTTTTCATAAATTTCATCTCACATTAGATGCTGAATCACCAAAGTACTAATCAGCAACCTGTATAATAAGACTTCCTAGTTATTTTAAACTGGCCATGACAGTTTAAGAGTAGAAAAAAAACACCACGCTTACCAAGTTACTAAGCAAAGAAACACATCCCTGGATTATGCTATGATAATAATGATGAAAATAATAATATAAATATAAAAATTATAACTAATATTTAGATATCACTCTAACGTTTGCAAGGCATTTTAAATGCATTATTTAGTTAGATTTTCACAACTATACTGTAAGGTAGATGCTATTATTATCTCCATTTTATATATGAGAAAACTGAGGCTCAGAGGCTTTAACGGGTATGCCCATGTCACACTGCTAGTTAATAAATGCTTGAGGCAGGATTTGAATCTGTCTTTCTGATTCCAAGGCTAGTGGAGTTCATTTACACCATAATGCTGTTTCTGTAGGAAAACAACAAACAACAGCTGTTTTTGGTGGCGTGTGTGTGTGTGTGTGTGTGTGTGTGTTGCATTGTTGATTTCATAGGAAACTCCCACTACTAATGAACACAGGCCACCGTTATGCAATTTGTAGTTAGCCCTGCCTTGGTCACCAAGATGTTAAATGACTTTCCTCATATCATACAGCTAGTATACTACAGCAGAGGCAAAATGTGCACACAGATTTTTCTGACTGCAAGACTAGGTCTCTACCCTTTAAAATAGACCCTAGAAGAATAGGTCGCCTTTTTATTAAAAATTATAATAACTAAAAAATAAGTGCTTATACCTTCAATAAATCAGTATTTATAAGCACATATTATGTTCCAGACTCTTTGCTAGGCACCAAAGATATAGAGACAAAAATGAAAGTCTCTATGATATTAAATCTTTTTTAAATAACATTTTTCCAATTATATGTAAAAACAAATTTTAGCATTCATTTTTATTTGTTTTTTGCTTTTTGGGGGGCAATTGGGGTTAAGTGACTTGCCCAAGGTCACAGGGCTAATTTTTGTGTTGTGTCCAAGGCCATATTTGAACCCAGGTCCTCCTGACTCCAGGGCCAGTGCTCTATTCACTGAGCCACCTAGCTGCCCCTTTAGCATTCATTTTTACAAAATTTTAAGTTCCAAATTTTTCTCCCTTCTTCCCTTCCCTCCACTCTTCCTAAAATGGTAAGAAATTGGATGTAGATTATATATGTGCAATCGTGTAAAACATATTTCCATATTTGTACTAGTGGATCTTACATATTCCAACTTGATTTCTAAAGCTATGTGCAAACCATATGAGACCATATGTTGTGGGCTTATGATAGTAAATTATATTAAGGGAGAAAGTTAGCTGCTCTTAGGATTATTAATTTATATTTAGAATCATAGGCTAATAAATTTAAAGTTGGAAAAGAACCTCAGAAATCTATCTAATACAGCCCCATAATTTTAAAGATAAGCAAAGTAAGACCCAGTAAAGTAATGACTTCTTCAAGGTTGCAAAGGTAGTAAAATCTTTGGGGTTATTTCTCTGCCAAGGAATAGTGTTGTGTGTGAGTGTGTGTGTGTTAGCATATTTATGCCATAATTGCATAGAGTGCTTAAAGTATAAAAGCTATCTTCCAGTCCAAACCTTAATTTAACAAATGAGGAAATTGAGGATCAGATCATTTCAAAGATTGCTTAAGGTCATCACTAGCCCTCTTAGCATATCCTTAAACAAGACTAGCCAAGCTTCAGCCTTGGATTGCTCCTACCATTCTTAACCTTTATGCCCACACACATGCTACTGAGAAGTCAAGGAATCAGAAACTGGCATGAAAGGACAAAATGCAAAATCACAAACGCTTTGTAATCTGGCAAAAATAAGCATGTGTCTCTATAAGGACCAAAGCATCCTTTCTACTTGTTACATCCTACAGTATATACAGAGAGAAGACAAAGGATTCGCTCAGCTTCTATGTCAGGCAAAAGAAAAGTTTTTCTCTTTCTGCTTGCTGATCAGGACACCAGAGACCTAAAACAATTACGCACAGATAGCTTGTCAATGGCCGAAGTGAAAGACTTTCATTTGTCCCTATGAACTCTTATAGAAATATTGGCACTATTATGCTATTTTGTAAGGTCCTGAAGTACTAAATGGTCATATGATTAAATGGCTTTTCTACTTTCCAGAATAAAAGAAATGCTTATCAGGTGCTCTTTCTTATTGGTGTTTATTCACCCACAGGTATACTTCATAATGTTTCTAAACAGAAAGCTCCTGTTTCCAGGGTTCTCAGAGTCTCTCCTGTCATTTCATCATTTTGGAAGAATCCAAAGTATAGGAAAAAATATATAGGCAAAAAAGAGATTCCCTACCGCCACCCCTGAACAATGAAAGCTACTATATAGTAGGATGCAGTGTTAGGACTGTCAAGTTTGGAGTTAAGGGACCTGAATTTGAATGCAGGTTCTGCCACTTACTACCTAAGTGACCTTAGACAAGTCACCTAATTTTGGGGTCTTTGGTTTCCTTATCTATAAAGTGAAGGTTCTGGCTCCTAGTTCTATAGCTATGATCCTATGACTACTAATATTTCTTGAATTGAAATAAATTTGGTTATGCAAATTATCATTTTATTATTATTTCAATTGTCATTACCCATTTATACCCGTTATTAATTTCCTTCATTTGAATAAGGTAGTGAATTTTGCTTATATAGATTTACCAAATGGACTGGTCAATAAAAATTGTATTATATCCTGATTTTTTTTGACAACAAAAAGGTCCTGAAATTTTGGTATGTCTGCTGTACCGCAATGG
Source organism: Petaurus breviceps papuanus (assembly GCF_028583685.1). Classification (NCBI taxonomy): domain Eukaryota; kingdom Metazoa; phylum Chordata; class Mammalia; order Diprotodontia; family Petauridae; genus Petaurus; species Petaurus breviceps. Next base: position 22,553,412 of record NW_027185616.1, read on the forward strand.
TAATGGTAATTTGAAGATCTTCCCTGCCTCTTAATGAACCTAAGGGAATTTGAAGACCTTCCCTGCTTTGAAAATAAACTCTGCCCCCAAAAGGCTGAATGTAATCACATAGAGCCTATGGTAGGAGGAGTTTGTTGAAGGGTGGCGCAGAGCCCCCAGGAAGCTGGGAGTCAGAAAAGTTAAATGGTAGAAGGAGAGAGGACAGCAGGCAAGTAGACAGTTAGGCTTGTGGTAAATGTTGGTTTGGGGGAAGGCTTATGGATGCTGTGGTTCTCTGTACTGTTGTGGCGTATTAACTTCTTTGCTACTATGATGGAATCGGTTTACCGGTTTGGGGCTTTGGTTTTCTGGTATCTGAATAAATGTTTTGCTTTTGTCTTATATATGGAGAGTTTGTTATATTTTGTGATTGAGCACCATGTGGGTATATTTATGGCGACTGTGGGCACTGTGAATATTGCATTGGTACTACATATACATACCCAATAGAAATTCTCACCCTACTAACAAGTACAAATAGATAGGTGAAAGAAAGTGGTAAACTACCAGCTTCCTCTGGCTTTTAGAGTGTGGATTTATGGTTTCTGAAAACTGTTGAGAAAACCTGTACTTAGAACTAAAGACCTCTCTATTACTTGCCTATGAGAAAGGCACTCTTTTACAATAGGAAAAGTAAGTGAATTAATTCAATTCAATTAAATTCAACAAGTATTTATTAAGCTCTTACTAAGTGCCAGGAAATAGGCTTTTAAAAATCACACAATAACAACAGGTACTATTTCATTTTTACCTTTGTAGTTTCTCCCATACTCCCCAGCATCTACCACAGTGGTGTACAGCAGGTGCTTAATAAATGTTGACTGATTTAGTGTATGAGGCATGACTGTAATATGACTGCCTTTTTTTTAATGTGCATTCTTTTTTTAATTTTTTAAAGCAATAGGGGTTTAAGTAACTTGCTCAAGGTTACACGGCCAGTTATTTCTGGGTGTGGTGCTAAGTATCTGAGCCTGGATTTGATCCAGGTCATCCCAACTCTGGGGCCGGTGCTCTTACTCACTGCACCACCTGGTCACCCCTAAGCAATTGGGTTTAAGTAACTTGCTCAAGGTTACATGGCCAGGTGTTTCTGGGTGTGATGCTAAGTATCTGAGCCCAGATTTGATCCAGGTCATCCCGACACTGGGGCCGGTGCTCTTACTTGCTGAGCCACCTGGCTGCCCCAGAAATGAGCATTCTTCAGAAGCTAAATATGTCTATCCATTGTGGAGAAAGGGAAAAGCTATATATGTGTTTCAATTAAACCATAATACTTCAATATATTTTTGCAAATATTCCCTTGGAATTGCCTTCAACATTCTTATCTTATTCTTTTGAATATTCTGGATAATGGTATATATTCATTTGTGAAGGGTAAATTTAAGTGATGGAAACAACTCAAAGTTCTTTGAAAGTAATTCTGGTGAGCCTGATCAACTGAAAAGTATAGCTTTTGGAAACAAGATGCATGCATATACAGCTATATATGTATGTATGTATGTATACACATATGTATATGCACATATATGCATATGTATTTATGAATGTGTATATATGTATGATGTGTGTGTTTCCCCCCCCCCCCAGAGGTAGTGTCACAGAATGGGGAGAGAGCCATTTTGGTGGTCAGAAAGAGCTAAGTTCAACTCCTCATACTCCACCTTTGCGATATGCTGATTAGGTGACCCTGAGCAAGCCTTTTAAGGTTTCAGACCCTCAGGCAAGAGTGAGGCAGAACAGAATTGGTAGAGGGAATTTCCTCCTTGGGAGTTCCCTAAACGAATGAAATCACAGGATCAGTTCGACAAAATGTTTTTTAAAATCCTGAACACTGATCAATTGGGGAATTGTTGAACAAGCTGTGATATACACATGTAGTTGAATACCATTGTGATGAATAGGATGGTTACAAAACACCTGGGAAGATGTATACAAAGTGATGCAAAGTGAAGTGAGCAAAGAGTCCACAATAAAAGCAATATTATAACAGTGATAAACCATGAAATTCTTAGCTACTCCGATCAAGGCAATGTTCCATTTATCCAAGACAATTCCAAAGCCCCATGATGAAAAATGCTATCTACCTCCAGAGAGAAAGATCTGATTAATTTAGAGTGCAGATTAAATATACTTTTTTCTCTTCCTTTATGTTTCTTACTTTTTATTGCCTTTTTTTTGCCACATAGCTAATATGGAAATATGTTTCAGATATGTAAAATTGATAACATATTTCTTGTCTTTTCAATGGGCAGGGGAGGGAAAGGAAGAGTGGTAGGGAGGGAGATCATTTGGAACTCAAAAATGTTAGAAATAAAAAAATGGAATTGGAAATATTTAATAGAATAATGAAAAATATAATCTAAAAAGTCCTGAAACATCTTCTCACGTGGCTTGTAAATGGAATCTAAAGAAAACTGTAAAGTTCCAAAAACATTTTGAAGCAAGTTTAAAGCAGAGATTCTTAACTTTTATTGTGTCACGGATCAGTCTTGGCAGCCTGGTGAAGTACATGGTTCCCTCCTCAGGGGAAAAAATGTTTTTAGACACATAAAATAAAATGCATAGGATTACAGAGGAAACCAGTTGTACTGAAATAGTTTTATAGAAACATTTAAAAAGTCCACAGATCCCAAGTTAAGAATGCCCAGTTTAGGGGGTTGGGGACTGACAGAAGGGAAGGCAGATCAAGGGACATGGCAGACAGAAGCAAAATACTGTTGAGGTGGAAAAGGGTGACAGGAGAGAGAGGACAAACAGGGGAAGAAAAGGATGGAGGGAGATATACAGGTAGTAAGCATAACTGAATGTGAATGGGATGAACTCTACCATAAAAGGAAAGTGGATAGCAAAGTGTATCAAAAATCAGAATCCTAAAATATGTTTTTTACAAGAAATATGCTTGAAACAGAGAGACACACAGAGGAAAAGGAAGGGGTTGGAGCAGAATCTATTATGCTTCAGCTGAAGTAAAAAAAAAAGCAGGGGAAGGAATCCTAATCTCAGACAAAGAAAAAGCAAAAATAGACTTACTTAGAAAATAAGGAAGTAAACTACACCTTGTGAAAAGGTACCATAGACAATGAAACAATTCAATTAGAAGAGCAAGGAATAGTCTATCTGTCATTATCTATGAGGAGGAAGAGAATTCATGACCAAACAAGATAAAGAGCATTATAAAATGTAAAATAGATAATTTGGTCATATTAAGTTGAAAAGCTTTTGTACAAACAAAACCAATGCAACCAAGATTGGAAGGAAAGCAGAAAGCTGGGACACAATCTTTTTGGCAACTGTCCCTGATAAAAGTCTCATTTCTCAAATATATAGAGAACTGAATTTATAAGACTACAAGTCACTCCTCAATTAATAAACAGCCAAATGATATGAAGAGGTAGTTTTCAGATGAAGAAATTAAAGCTATATGGAGGCATATGAACAAGACCTCTAAATCACCTCTGATTAGAGAAATGCAAATTAAAACAACTCTGAAATGCCACCTCACACCAATAAGATTGGCTCATATGACAAAAAAGGAAAATGAGAAATGCTGGAGAGGATGTAGGAAAATTGGGACTGATCCAACCATTCTGGAGAGCAATTTGGACTATGCCTACACGGCAACCAAACTGTATATACTGTACATACCCTTTGATCCAGCAATGCCAGCAATACCTCTACTAGGTAGGGTAAAAAAGGGAAAAGGACCTACAAGGTACAAAAATATTGATAGCAGTCCTTTTCATGGTGGGAAAATATTGGAAACTGAGGCGGTGTCCATCCATTGGAGAATGGCTGAACAAGCTGTGGTTTATGAATGTAATAGAATATTAATTTTGTAATAAGAAATGATGAACAGGTAGATTTTAGCGGAAAAACATTGAAAGACTTGTACAAACTGATGCAAAGTGAAATGAGCAGAACTAGGAAATTGTATCAGCACATCATAGTATCAGCAACATCGTGGAATGATCAACTGTGAAGGACTTGGCTCTTCTCAGAAACACAATGATCATGTACATAGGATGCACAAAGGAAAATGCTACCCACATCCTGATCAAAAACTGAAGGATGGGGAGGCTAGGTGGTGCAGTGAATAGAGCATCGGCTCTGGAGTCAGGAGGACTTGAATTCAAATCCAGCCTTAGACAGTTAACACTTACTAGCTGTAAGACCTTAGGCAAGTCACTTAACCCCAACTGTCCTGCTCTCCCCCCTCCAAAAAGCAAAAAAAAAAAAAAGAACTGAAGGACTCAATACAGACTGAAGCATATTTTTTGCACTTTATTATTTCTCATGTTTTTTCCCTTTCGATCTATTTTTTTCTTTTACAATTATGACACATAGGGAAATATGTTTTATATAATAGCACTTGTATAAACTATACCAAACTGCCTACCATTTTCAGAAGAAGGGATGTGAGAAAAAATCTTGTAAAAATGAATGTTAAAAATGTTCTAGATATGTAATTGGGGGAAAATAAAATACTATTTAATGCAAAAAAATGCTGAGTTTAGAACTTCCTAAAGCAGGAGCACTTTGAGACATATTATATGAGCACATTAATTCTGGAATGTTTGTTTAAAAGAAAAGCCCATCATTACTTTAGAGTCAGAGCTCATAAAGGAGAGACCTTAACTTGGCAACATCATTCATCAAAAATATTTATTGTGAAGCTTCTATGCTTATAGTACCATTTTTGGCACACAGCAGGCCTTTATTCAGGAGGAGGGGGAGGTGAAAGATGATAGCACCTATTTAACACCATCCCTGTGAAACTGATGTGCGAGTCACCTTGCACTAAGCACATTCCAAAACTGCTTTGTTAGCTAGTTTCCACCCTTGGGAGTCTGCTTATGAAAAATGATTATAACACTCCCCTTTAATGCACTATTCTGGGAGAGCTGAGTAGAGTTAAAACCTATTTTATATTATAAATAAAGATGAAGAAATGGGTGTCTCTTGGCCTACATTTTTAGGGGAAGAGGCCAATAACACATCTTTCATTGGACTAGACAACTGATAAATATTCACTCCACTTGGTGCTTCATGTAAAAAGCCTAATTAACCTACTCCTCAGCTCTGCAGCTTTTGGCAAAGATGAATTAGAGTAAATTTTAACCACAGTGATCCTTCCCGTGACAGACAGAAGGTACTCAGTCTTCTGTCATGTCAATCAATCATCAAGTATTTAGTAAGGACTTACCATATTCCAAGCCCTGCACCAAGTACTGAAGACAAAAATGAAAAAAAAAAATCCTGTTTTCATGAAGTTTATAGTCAAATAAGGGAAACAACATGTACATATATAAATATACGAAATATGTATGAAATAGATATGAAATAGTTTTCTCAAAGTCACATAATTCTCTACTCTATTACTCTAAAATATTCCAAATAGCAGCCAGAGAGGACATGGAAGGTTTCCTGTAGAAGGACTTGAATGGGATTTGAAAGCAAATGAAGGATTCTGGGAAGTTGAGATGAAGAGGAGATGAGTTCTAGGAATGGAAGGCAGTCAGTGCAAAGGTATTGAGATGGGGGCTAAGACTTAGAGAAGAGTAAGTAGATAGACCACTATAACTTGATCACAGATTACAAGGAAAGATATGAAGTGTGAAGGCAAGCAGGTAGCATGGTGGATAGAGCACTAGGCCTGGAATCACGAAGACTCATCTTCCTAGCTCCAATCTGATCTCAGACATGTACTAGATGTGTGACCCTGGGTAAGTCACTTAATCCTATTTGCCTCAGTTTCATCTGTAAAATTAGCTGAAGAAGGAAATGACAAATCACTGTAGTATCTCTGCCAAGAAAACCCCAAATGGGGTCATGAAGAATCAGACACAACTGAACCAAAAAAAAATGTATAAATGGACTAGTAAGGTAGGAAGGGGCCCTATTGTGAAGATACTTAATGTCAGACAGAGGAATTAACATTTGCAATGGAGGGTAATGAATTAGATTGTAGAGGAAGAACCCTGGATTAGATAGCAGACAAATGTAGACTGAGCAAGTCTTTCTGGGACACAGTTTTCTTCATTATAAAAAGAGGGAACTGGGGCGGCCAGGTGGCTCAGCGAGTAAGAGCACCAGCTCCAGTGTCGGGATGACCTGGGGATTGAATCCGGGCTCAGACACTTAGCACCCACCCAGAAACACCTGGCCGTGTAACCTTGAGCAAGTTACTTAACCCCAATTGCTTAGGGGCGGCCAGGTGGCTCAGTGAGTAAGAGCACCGGCTCCAGTGTCGGGATGACCTGGATCAAATCTGGGCTCAGATACTTAGCACCACACCCAGAAATAACTGCCCGTGTAACCTTGAGCAAGTTACTTAACCCTGATTGCTTAAAAAAAAATAAAAAATAAAATGAGGGAGCTAGATTAGATGAGGGAAGCTCAGTAGTACATTGGATAAAGTGCTGGGCCTGGCATCAGGAAAACCTGAGTTCAAATCTAGCCTCAAACACTAACTCACTATGTGACTCTAGGCATGTCACTTAACCCTTCTTGCCTCAGTTTCCTCATCTGCAAAATGAGCTACAGAAGGAAATGGCAAATGATTCTAGTAGTTTTGCCAAAAAAAAAAAAACCCTAATGGGGTCACCAAGAATCGAACATGACTGGAAAATGACTAAGCAACAGCTACAACAGACAAGATGATCTCTTGATCCTTCGTCTTCATGACTAGTTCAGTGAAATGTTGCAGAGATGATGTTAAAAGCAATAATTCACTACTCATTTTTCATAATATAACTAGTGCATCATGACTCTTTTACTTTGTGATCTACTTTTTCAAGAAGTAATTCTCTTTTTCTCCAAAATCAGAAAACTTTACAGTACCTAAGTACAACATCATTTAAAAAAAACAAACCCAGAAACAAATCCAATGATCTAGATCACAGAGGAAACATATTACCAGACTAGCATATTTCTATTTTCCAGTGCAACAGGGTATAGTTTTCTGCAAGAAAGTACAATAAACTAAGTGGTAACAGTTGGATCCATGATTTAAGCTTCAATACAGAAGTTATGATCCTTCAAAGAGGACTAGATGTCTCTTAAAGCTTCCCTTCAAAAAAAATCAATTTTTTTATATGGCAAAACCCTGCTGGGAAATACTGAGCAGAGTTACTGTGACAGGCTATTAGGAGAGGGATAGATGTGATTGGCCATATTAATTTATCACCTGTCTTGAGTGAAATATCAGTGAAACTAAGTGAAGAACCAGAATCCTTACTCTTACAGTCTTATTTCCCAATATGCTTAGTTCTCATCTTCACTGTGGGATAGGGTCAAGAACACTGTTCTTAGAGTTAGAAAACCAAATTCCAACACTGGCACTAGAAGCATGGCTCTGAACATGTAGACATACTGCATTGGAAATAATAACAGATCTCTCATGTCAGAAGACATGAGCTTCAATCTTGACTCTATCATGCATCTTCTGAATGACCCTGAGATAGTCGTTTTACTTGCTCTTAGTTTCCTCTCGTCTATAAAATGAAAACATTGGACTATCAGGGTGGGGAACCTGTGACCTCAAGGCCACATGTGCCCTTCTAAGTCCTCAAGTGTGGCCATTTGACTGGCAGAGGTGAAGGCAGAGGGTCACATCCAATGACCTAGAGGGCCACATGTGGCCTCAAGTCAGCAGGTTTCCCATCCGTGGTAGATGGTCACTGAGGTTCCTTCCAGCTCTAAATCTTTGGCCTCTCTGGGCCTCAGTGTATGCATATATAAAAATCACAATATTTGCTCTACCTATCCCACTGGTTGTTGGGAGAAAGCACTCTGTAAATCTTGAACTCTTTATAAAGGTCTGCTATTGATTATTATCCTCTACCAAAACAAGACATCGACATTTCTTTATTCTTGAGACTTTGTGAGTAAAATGTTAGTAATGAAAGGTAAGATGCGGGGAGGGTAGAAAGGTAGAGAATTGGTAGTTATAAAAGCATTATAGCAGGCACGGCTACTTTTAGATTACCATGGCTTTATTGGAGTGGCCTCCTCCTTGGAACTCAATTGTCCCAAAAGCATCTGTTGGGCTGAGCTGTGTGTGCTTGCTGATGGACCATTTCTCAGACTGGATGTCATTTCGGGAGAGTCGACTTTCATTTTTCTCATTCTGAATAACGGAGATACTTGGTGTGAGTCCAACATGCTGGCCTATTAGACGCCCACAGCAACACCTATGACACATACAGAAAAAACCAAATGATCTAACTTTCTTGGGATGTGAGTGTTATAAAACTTGATGGATACATTTCAAATATGTAGGAGACACTGTCAGACTGCTGTCTCTGTCTTTTGGAAACCTGAAGAGCAAAGTTCAATTAAAAAAATTTTTTTTAAAGTGAAGCATACAATAGGATAATCAGTAAGATTAAAAACTGGGAAGTAAAGAGAGCTTCAATGAGTAAGCTATCAATTCATTATTTCCCATTTCCACTTATTTTAAATTTATACCTGTAAGTCTTGTAGCCAACAAAGCCCTTCATAAATATGAAGTTCAGGTGCATTACCCTCACTTGGTAGCTTAGGAAACTAAGGCAGAGCAATTAAGCATCTTGCCCACGTTGGCTTTGACTCACCTACTGTATGCCTCATCACTTTTCACTTTTTAGCTACCGGCTTTGTTCTTCAGGGATAAACATTCATAAACTAAGCGTCTCTCTTCTCTCCTATTCCCCAATTCCCCCCATCCATCTAATTCTCCTTAACGCTGCATAGTAATAAATGAAATATTTTAACAAGCACATTTAAAATAACGTATCTTACTCATATTTGACTCACAGGCTATCTTGTCTCTTCCAAACTGACATTCACTACCAAATATCTAACACTGAGAATAAAAATCCACAGACCTCGGACTTCTTGCAGTGAAAATGAGAGAATCATTCATAAGATATTAAAAAGAAAACAACTGCACAACTCATTCCTATCATCATGAAAATGTCACAGGTGAAAGCATACCTGGGGAAAGCATTCCCAGACATAATATACTACTGGGCCCAAAATGATCTCTTGACCTCATTTCTTACTGCTGGTCTATATGAAATTAGAGATGATATTCAAAGCTGGCTGGAATGAGATCCTGATTGGGATATTTGTCAATATATTTCTCTTCAGTATAACAGAATGCTGGTTCAAAAATTAAAAAAAAATTTTTTTGGTATGGAGAAACAAGTCTCATAATAACCAAATATCTCCTACATTCATACATACTTGTTAATACCTTCCTGGAAGGAAGCACAGTGCTTTTCTGAATAGGCTTTCAGGGTATAGCTGCCATGCATTATGTCGAAGGGTTAGCTGAAATCCATTCAAAGAGGTCCAACTACAAACCTATCTTTAATTGGAAAGGGTTTCCCTTGTAAGCCACAGTCCTGATTTTTGTACTCACATTCCTATAATTATAATTTTTTAATTTTCTGGATGGAATAGAGGGAAGTGAGATTACCTATGGGGGTCTTTGGTACTGGGTATGATGTGAACACATTCTCGCTTATAAAATGCTCTTTCTATCCAGGACTTCTGAGCCTGAAAAGAAGAAAAAACACAATTGATCAAAACTTTGATGAAGAAGCAGTTTTATGAAAAAAAAAGAGAAGATAAAGACAATACCAGTTATTATGAATATAAACATCCAAATAACAAACCCTCAAATAAACAAAGACAAATACCATTAGTATTGTTGGAAATGTCTTAACACGTTTTCCCTGACATAAGTTAAAACATCAATTTTTTTTTGTAATTTAGTATTGCAACTAATAGTCCCAAAATAACCTAGAGTCAATAACAATTATATCTAACTTTTTTTGATGATCACAGATAATCACAGTTTTTAGTTTTTTTTTTTTCCTTCTGAACGTCACTGATTAGAAATTATAAAATAAATCAGGGATGAAAAAAGTATTTAATACATGCTAACTATGTGTCAAAACTTGTGCTAGATATTGGGTATAAAAGTAGAAAAAATTAAATAGTCCCTGTTCTTCAAGGAGCTCACATTCCAACTAGGATGAAAACATACAAAAGAATATTCAGCTGTAGGGTAGATGGCAAGGCCTCTTTGATAGTCAATCTCCTTGGTTTTGTAGAGGTGATGTTTCAGACTTCCTCAATTCTGTCTAAAAGAAATTCTTGCTTCTTTCAAGGCTCAACTCAACTGCCACCTCTTACATGAGGCCCATACTGATCTTCCTCTCTTGCTAGTGCTTCCCGAAACTATTTTTTAGAATTTTCTTTGTATTTTGTATTCATTTATCTCCGTATATATTATTGCCCCATCTCTCAACAAAAAATAAGTTCTTGGAAGGTAGGGCCTATTTTATGTCAGTCTTCGTATTCTTAGTACCTGGAACAGCTGTAAAAAATATGTGTCTGGTCAACTGTTGCTGAGAAACTAAATCCATACAAATAACTATTGCTACTAAGCAATTACTTGATCTCATTTATACTCAAACAACCTTTTGGGTCAGTTGAACAAATATCATCCTCTCCTTTTTCCTGAGATTAAGGAATGTTATTTTGCTATTGTTGCTGAGTGGTTTGCCATTTCTTTCTAAAGGAAGGAAGGTTTAGTGACTCACATAATAAACAGGAGAGCTGGGACATGAATCCAAGTTTTCTTACTACTCACATCAACCTATAACAAATTCACAGTAATTCTTTGAGGCACAGAAAATCAACTCACTGTACTTACCCAGGGACAGAGTTTGGGTACATTTAGAAATATGCATAATATGTTATGGAAAATATAGAATATCCAGAAGCTGGAGAAAATACAAAATGGAAAGTCCAGAGCTTAAATGGATAACATCTTATCTCAAGTCCTTCTGATACATAGAGAAAAGAGTGGCTGGGGAACACACCATGAGCCAAGCCTAATTGACCATAACAATTTCTCTGATAGCTAAGTAAGCAGCTCTTGAATTGAGAGGGGGAAATGAAGCAGGGCAGTCTATAAAAGGTTTCATTTTATAGAAATATGGATGATGACTAGTTTTCCCATCGAAAGGGGGAGATTTAACATGCAAAGGCAATCCATAGTTAAACAATGCTTTTATTACCGTCTCATAGGATAATATCTAACCTCCCACATAAATGAGAATTAGATTTCCTAAGTGATCACTATTGGGATTACTCACATTGTAGGTGCCTTTAGAACATATAAAAGTTCCCGAGAGATACACAACATGGGAAATGCAAGCTAACTGTACAATCTATTCCTGGAAAGTCTGTCCCTCTCTACTTTATCTTGAAAAATACCAAATTATAAGTCCTTTATAAAATCCTACTTCAAAGATTTTTTTTTGTCACAGACAGTCATCAAGTTAAAGCATTACAAAATGTTATCTGATAGCAACCTAATATGACTTAGAACAAATAAGATGATTCCTATATACCTGGAGTAAATGGGTTAACAAGAAAAGACAGATTACTTTATATCTCTGGGCCTGTTTTCTCCCCTATAAATTGAGGATGTTAGACCAAATGGCCTCCAAGTTCTTTTCAAATATATATATAATATTCCTATATTATACATAGGAATATATGATAACATATAATATTCCTATATTATACATAGGAATATATGATAACATATTATATTCCTATATAATATATAAAATATCTAAAACCTATGATAACAAAAATCTACTCTATCTTTCCCCAGAATTGTTCTAAGTAGCAAATGAGAAAATACATATGAAAACTCTTTGAAAAATGAGAAATCCTATGAAAATGAAAGATGTTATTATGACTTTAAACACTAGACAGAGTTAAGGAGGTTATAAGCCAAATACCCTGTTCACGTAGCACCAGGTTCATAGGGAGATTTGAAAGAATAAACAATCTATGGGAAAAACTCTGACCAGTCTCTTTAGTAACCTAGCACATGCCTAATGTATTATTCCTTTTTCAGAAGGGCTTCAAATGTCATTCAGATCAGCTAATGGCCTCAAGCTCATAACATCTGTATTGCTGCCAGTAAGAAAGATGTGGTGTTCGGGATGCCTTGTGCTAAGAGGGCAGATGTCAGATATATCTTCCTGGGTGCAATGATGGTGTGTCTTGTGACTATAGGCATTGAGGTAACTTCCTCCTTCCCCTTTCTCCAAATAACAAATGAAGATGGTTAGATGGGTAGGAATGTGTTAGGATTACCAACTATTTGTAGGTGATACAACTTCCATAAAAGTTACAAAATCTGAGAGTCTGAGAACAAATCTAATTAATATGTAAGTTTTCAACAAATATCATCACCTCCATTTTACTGAGATTAAGGCAAGTTTAGTGACTTACTTAAGGTCACATAAAAAGTGGTAGAGCTGGGCCATGAATCCAAGCTTTCTTATAATTCACATTAACCTATGAAAATGCACAGTATTTCTTTGAGGCACAGAAAATTAGTTCACTGTACTCACCCAGGAACAGAGTTTGGGTACAAAGAGAAAAAGGCATAAAATCTCATAGAAAATGTGCAATATCCAAAGGAAGGAGAAATGCAAACTGGAAAAACCAGGACTCAAATGGGTAACATCTCAGCTCAGGTCGTTCTGATAGAGGGACAAGAGTGGCTGGGGAATGTACCATCAGTCAAATCTAATCGACTGTAACAATTTCTCTGACGGCTAAGTAAGTAGTGCTTGAAAGAGGAGGGGAAAAAAAGGAAGCAGGAAAGTCTATGAAAGATTTCATTTTATAGAAATATGGAGGGATACTGGCTTGCCAACCCAAAAGTGCGGATTTCATATATAAAGCCAATCAATAGCTGCACAATGCTTTTAACATCATTCTATGGGATAAGATCTAAACTCCTATCTAATTAAGAATTGCATTTCTTAAGTGGTCATTATTGAGATTACTCACTTTGTATGTGTCCTTTAGATCAAAAAAAAAATTCTTGAGAGATATACAACATGGGAAATATGAGCCAATTACAGAATTCATTCCTGGAAAGCATATCCTTTTCAACTTTATCTTGAAAAAATACTAAATTAGAAGCCCTTATAAAATCCTATTTCAAAGATTTTTTTTTCTTTTTTGCCACAGAGAGTCATCAAGTAATGCTTTATTATTTGGGGACAGAAATCCCAATGTATTACAAAATGTTATCTGTTATCAACCCGTTATGACACAGCACAAATGGCTAAGGTGGTTTCTATAGACCTGGAGCAAATTGGATCACAAGAAAGATGAAATGTTCATTTCACTCATCTTAATGATTGGTGTGGCTTCTGCACATGGGGGGATCCATCGTGAGGATGATCATGATGGCCTTGTGTGACCATGTACAACAAAGACACACACACACACAAACACAAACACACATCTCCCAGATCGAGACTAAGGCAGCATTCATCAAAGGTTTTAGGGATGCATATTTAACAGGCATTGACTTTGAGGAATTCTAAGGAGGAGCACAAAAGCAATCTGAGCCATTGTACCCTATCAGAATCCAGTGGTGACCCATATAAAAAAGAGAGCCACCATTTATCTACCTCAATGACTTTTAGGACAAAATTAATAATCCATTCACACGGAAAAGTAAATATTCATTGTTCTATTTGCAAGTTGGATACTTTAATCTTCTTATTGATTCAGAAGCCGTAGGGAAGCCCTACATCTCTGCAACTCAGAAATAAACTCAATGGAATATAGATAAACATTCTTTATCTTGGTAACAGCCTTTTAAAATTAGACTATTCATAAGCCATGATTTTCTCCAGACACTAAAACCTTTTTACTGATAATATCTGCTGGCAGAAATCAAGTAAAACTTTCCTCATTGGTCACTTGAAACTCTTTTCTTTTTGTAGCTCAGAGAGAAGGAAAGAAAGTGTGTATTTTACTTTTAAAAATCCAGTTTTCGCCAGAATGGTAAATGTCAAAGGGTGACTCTAGAGGGAAACAGGTAAAATTGTCTATTGAGTGGCGAATGGAGGTGTGGGTAAACACCAGAGAAGACAGAAAACTGCCATATGTATGATGCCCCCATTCTCTCACCTCTGAAGCAGACCTCAATTCTAGTATGGTTCTGCTGGTATCATCTTAGGCTGAGATGAATTGACTCTCCAATGTGGGGAGATTATCATCTTAGGGGAGGTGAGTTAACTACATTCAGTAGTTCTATCTTAGTCCAAGATATGTCTAACTATCTGGAGGATACCTAGTGGGAATCTTTTTTTTTTTTTTGCTTTTTGGAGGGCAATTGGGGTTAAGTGACTTGCCCAAGGTCACATGGATAGGTGTGTGTGTGTGTGTGTGTGTGTGTGTGTATGTATGTGTGTTGAGTGTCTTTGGTCGGATTTGAACTTAGGTCCTCCTGACTCCAGGGCAGGCGCTCTATCCACTGTGCCACTTAGCCGCCCCTAGTGGGAATCTTATTAAGCATCATTAATGACACACAAGTCTGCCTCCTAGTGACCTTCAAATCTAAAATGAATCAAATCCAAAACTGAAGAGACTAGGGTGATTTCAGGCTTGTATAAAACTGAGTCGTTCACCTTTTCTTACTCTTCACTCAATTACATCACTCAAATGAAGTCAGAAAATGAAAACAGCTTTGAGGAGGTAAACCTGCCTTACAGAACTACGGCATCTGAACTACATCTAAACAAGAATTCCCTCTATACCATTTCTTACAAGTGGTAATTGGACGACATTTATGGTCCCTAGGTGGCACAGTACACAGTCTGGAGTAAGGAAGACCCAAGTTCAAACCCTGCCTCATAAACCTACCAGCTCTGTGACCCCGGGCAAGTCACATAACCTCTCTCTGACTCAGTTTACTCATCTGTAATATGGGGATAATAATAGCACCCACCTCCTAAGATTCTTGCAAAAATAAAATGAGATATATGTAAAGCACTATATAAATGCTAGTCCTTCCTCTTTTATTCTTTTCTCTTCCTCCTCCTATGACCTCCTTTCCTTCTATTCCATCTGCTACCACTAATATTATCTGAAGACCTCTAGTGAGGTAGAATTCACAGCTAGCTAGCTCATTTCATTATTAGACAGCTCTGATTATTACCAAGTTTTTCCTTAAGTAAAACATCTTACTATATCTTGCAATCACTACTTTTATATCTTTCTTTTAAGGGCAAAGTGGATCAAGACTAATTTTTTTTTTTACATGGTAGCCCTTTAAATACATAAAGACATCTAACAATTTCCCCCTATCCATTTTTTCTTCTCTGGGCTAAATATTCCCCATTCCTTTAAGTAATTCTCATATTGCATGGTGTCTAGTGTCCCCCATGACTGCCACCCCCATCCCAATCCCTAGCCACCTTACAAAGTAGGATGTCCTCTGGCAAGTCAATGAAATATGGGGGCCAGAAGTGAATTCAATATTCCTGATTGCCATGACCTGGGTAAAACACAATATTTTGCAACAATTACAGCAAGTAGACCAGTTTAACCAGAATGCCAAACATATCTATGTTCAATTTGGCCCTTTGTATCATAATACAATCAAATGAGAAAATATATATGAAAACTCTTTGAAAAGTGAGAAGTCCTATGAAGATGCAAGATATTCCTTTTTTGAACCCTACACCTCAATTAAACTATCCCCTTCCTTTCTCTTTAAATTTAGACTACGGGGTGGGGGCAGATATATGGAGCAGTGAATAGAGCACCAGCCCTGGAGTCAGGAGGATCTGCGTTCAAATTTGGCCTCAGACACTTAACACTTATTAGCCCTGTGACGTTGGGCAAGTTGCTTAACCTCAACTGCCTCCAAAAAAGTAAAAAGCAAGAAACTATTGGGAGCGGGGGCGGCCAGGTAGCACAGCGAGTAAGAGCACCGGCTCCAGTGTTGAGAAGACCTGGAGATCGAATCCCGGGCTCAGACACTTAGCACCCACCCAGAAACACCTGGCCGTGTAACCTTGAGCAAGTTACTTAACCCCAATTGCTTAGGGGCAGCCAGGTGGCTCAGCGAGTAAGAGCACCGGCTCCAGTGTTGGGATGACCTGGATCAAATCCGGGCTCTGATACTCAGCACCACACTCAGAAATAATAACTGGCTGTGTAACCTTGAGCAAGTTACTTAACCCCAATTGCTTTAAAAAAAATATTAGGATGGGGACAGAGTTTTAGGATTTTTTTTTCATCATTTTAGAGAGGGAAGAGAAAGAAAGGGAGTGATGAGAAAGGAGATAGAGAAGTTTAAAAAAATCATGATGGCAACTGGCAAATTAGTTAAATAAGAATGATTTGAGATTTGTGAGAACTCTGTGAAAACTGACTTACATTTTCTTCAAAATAGAGTTTTAGAATTTTCCCCCCATTAAACTTGATAACATGGAAAACTCTTAATGTTTTCATAAAATAATTTGTAGTGTAATCACTGCTTAAGAACCGTAACTCCTAAAATGTGAGTTACAAGTAAAAAGTAAATTGATTCATTTTCAGTTTAGGAGTTTCATAATTTGGAGCCAGCTAGGACTTTCAAAGTCATCTAATCCATTCTCTAATTTTATAGCCGAGGAAACTGAGGTCCAGAGGGGTGCCCAATATTATATAGGCTGTAAGTCACAGAATTAGAATGTGAATCTGGGGCCCATGACTACAAACTTACATTTATTGTACTGATGCCTGCAAAACATCTCATGGACAAAAAGTAATTTTCACTGTTAGCCTACTATATTTGCAATAAGGTTTAGAATTAACTTTTGATTAGTAATTATTAGAACACTAGCCTTTTATGTTTCAGGGTCAAAAAAGAAAAAAAAGATGGGATGGGAGGAAAAACTTGTCATTCAAATTCAATTCTGAGTTTCATAAAAAAAACCATGCAGTATATATTAGAAAAATCAAGTATACTACAGAGGTTTTAGACTATTATGGTCAATGTATAATTTGTTTTGCTAAGCATACTTCATACATTGCAGAAATGCTTCCACTGTCTTTGTTTAGTAACCCAAAATAGAAACTATATCTTGCAAATTATTTCCTAGAAAGGGCATTATGAATTATGTCCTTGGTTTACTCTGACCTCTAAACTAAATTTCCTTTCACGTGCTTTAAACCACTTTATTTCTAGTTCTATACAAGGATTTAACATCCAAGGAAATGCTGAGGATATCCATCCCTTCAGCTAAAAAGCATAAAATTGCTTTGACAGGACATGTATCAGGATGATTCTATTCATTCTTAGATGCAAAAGTCCACTTACACTGTCCCCTTAAACAGTGTCTTTTAAAAGAGTTTTTAGAAATTTTATGGTACCTAGAAAAATGGTCTACAACTTTCCTTAGAAAATCATCACTGAGATACAGTATAACCCAAATATTTTTCCTAAATATAAGGTGGATCAGAAGAACCCAGCTGTCCCTTAATCTCTCTGTGCCTTAGTTTTCTTCCCCACAAAAAGAGAAAGTTGTATATGATGATATCTGAGCTTCCTTCCATCCTTCCAGCTCTTATGGGGTGACTGTCTCACCCTATAAGAAACTATAGTATTAACTGATTCCAAGGTTTTTTTGTATTACCAGCTTTTTGTACATACCAGGTATAGGTATGTGCTATAGAGAACTCTTTTTCAAACGATTTAATATTTAAAGGACATTTATGCAAAATGAAACAAGGACTTGCTTTTCAAATAAACAAAAAAAATCTGGAAGTTCAAATGATAAGGTAATTTAAACGTTTGGATTGCATTCTATAGGAGGAAACAGCATGATAAGCCAATTGGAAAGTTAAAATTTTATTTAAAAAATATTTTAAATGTCTCCTCTAAAGCTGCTTACCACTTTCATAGGGATATTTCATATTATGGTTGCCATACACAAAACTTCTAAAAAATTATTCATCTTAGATTTGACTCATTAGCAGTACAGCCCAGAATCAGGAACTCACTATTTGCCTCAAAATACAGTGCAAGATATAAAAAAAAAAATCATTCTAAAGACATAAGGAATGGAGCCCCCTTTAGCAAAACATCTCAACACAGCCTTCAAAGTAGAAATTGGATTTCAGAAGACACCCATATATGCTTAATAAATAGAATCCCAAATCCCCAAACCCAAAACCAACAGAATGCAAAGAAAGTACATATGTCCCATTTTCAATCTCCTCGTTATACTACAAATGCAGACTTCCTGTCCTAATGAGAAAAACCCTGAAGAAGCCAATGGGCTGAATTTATACATTCATCTTTTTTCCCCCCTTATTATTCTCTAGGTTTTCCTTTTAGTCCCACATTCAGTCCGCCAGAGACACTAGACTGCTGCTGAAAGACAGGGAGACGGGGGAAAGGTGGGGGAAAAAACCAAACACATATTTTTACCTGAGCATAAAATTTGGGTGATGTCAAGGAAGGTCCCAGCAGTTTATGCCGTCCACATTTTTGCTAGGGCTGGTCATTCTGTTAATAATGCACTCATGATTGCCCACTAAAAAAAGTCATTCGCCCCCTGCCCCGGCTCTTCTCTTCACCCAAGTAAGCAATGAACGTGCGCTCATCAGTTACTCGGAATGTAGTGCCTTGGGATTAGCCTCATTAAGAGTTCTATAGACTTCTCTTGCAGAACCCCAAACGCTGCTTGATTTGAACATCTGATCTGATGCCAAAAGAAAAACAAATCCCCTGAGAGTTGGGATTTAACTGGCACAAGCCCTGACAGGCTCTCCCCTCTCCCCTCCCACCCCCATTTTCATAAAGAAGGCTTGTGAAAGTGTGATAAGGTGTTCTGAGTTCTGAAAGTTCAGCTCTGGAAAGCAAATCCTTCAAAAGACACAGTGTATGAATGCTGGAAGGGGCCTGAGCACACAAGAAGGCATTGTTCATCTCCAAAGATTGAATTGAGGGTGTCCTTACAGAGAAACTGCTACAAGTGCTCAAGTATGTTACAGATGCTCCACCAGAATTCAGGCAGGACCAAGGTGCATTTGGCAGTTTCCCCACAATCCCTAAACTGGAGATAGTGAATCCTCACCCTTCCTCCACAGCCCCCTGCCCCAAGAATCTCCAATGCAGAATTATAGGCCAAGTTTCTCTGTTTTCTCACAAAAGCTGAGAAAACAGTGACCCTCTTCCCCCCTTTACTATGTCTTTCCATGTATTAAAGATCAACTATACTTTGTTATTTGTTTCTTCAGTTTAGAGGAACCTGTCTGTCATTCCCATAGAAATGACTCTTAAAATTATTACCCAAGTGTAAATTTTTCAGTCAAAACCAATTTTTATTCAACAATCCAGTTAAGTGAAGACATTTGGAAAGGGGAGGAGGGGAATAGAATCACATCAAGTTTCAAGAAGCCCCACTTTCAAGTACTGCTTCTGACATTCACTGGCTGTGCCACCTCAAGTTTCTCTAGGCAGCTCTCTAGGACAGATTCCTTAACTTTTTATTATGTCATGGATCCTTCTGGCAGTTAGTGAAGCCTAGGCGCCACTTCTTCAAATGAAGTTTTTAAATGCATAAGATAAAGCACATAGGATTATCAAGGACATGAAAATTTAGTGAAAATAAAGATGTAATATTTTTTCCCCATTCAAATTCACCCACACATGCTGAAATCCCATTTGTGGTCCTGAGGCTAAGAAGCTTCAGGGTTATAACTCTAGGGTTATAAATTGCAGAGAATGTGCTGGACTGCACTGGTAGAGGGATTTTCCTTGTGAGTTAACTATATCAAATGAAATCAGTTCACCATTCCTATCCCCTATCAAATCTCATTCAATCTAGAGAACTATTTTAATTTGTACATGTGGACATCCATAGTTTCTGAAGATTTAATGTTACTAATTTATTTATGAAGCATTCTTAATATAGCTAGTAGTACTTATGCAGCTAAGACTGGCAAATCACTGTCCATATAGGAACTCAACTGATTTTCACAACATACCTAAGAAGTATGCCCATTTTACAGATGAGAAAATTGAGCAGTTAAATGCCTTGTCCAGGGTCACAGAGCTAGTAAGTGTCTGAGGGATGACTCAAACTCAGGTTTCCCTGATTCTAAAACCTATGCTCTATATACTCACCACCAAGCTTCTATAGAATGCTACTATGTGAAGACTTGAGGCGTCTTGATTAAACACACACTTGGAATAAACTGGAGTGTTGGAATTTGAATTTAAAAGACCCTTGTCATTCTTACACTGAAGTATAATCTTTTTTTTTTGCTTTTTGGAGGGCAATTGGGGTTAAGTAACTTGCCCAAGATTACATGGCTAGTTTTTTTTTTGTGTGTGTGTGGGTGTTAAGTGTCTGAGGCTGGAACCGAACTAGGGTCCTCCTGACTCCGGAGCCGGTGCTTTACTCACTGCAGCACTTAGACGCCCGCAGTATAATCTACTTATGAGCAGGAAGGACCTCCAATTTCTTTATTTTGTATTTCTGTTTCTTTATTCATGAAATCAAAGACTCAGAGAATTTCAGAATTTAGAAGGGACCTACGTGTCATCTAGATAATCCAATACAATTAAGGAGGTATTTATTTAATGCCCCTGATATGTGGGATGCTAGCCAACCCACACTTGAAACAGTATTACATAACACCTTTTTGATATACTTGAAAAGTGGTCACCAAGAGACCTCCAGTGAATGGGAATCTACTACCTTTTAAGTCAGCCCATTCCATTTGGTGATAGCTCTAATTGTTAGGCAGTTTTGCCTTAAAATTAAACCTACAATTTTGTCCATAGAACAAAATTAATTTCAGGTCCTTGAACTATTTCTTAACTGAATTTTTGCATTTGAAAAAAATTGTCACTTTGCAATTTCTACCCACTGTACCTACTAGGTTTGCTTCTGGGTACCTATTATGGACACTATGATAATAATGGAGTTAATGGAACAATTCCTTTTTGTTTAAAACTCTCAGATGCACTTGGCCTTCTCCTTGTCTGTTGACTGTTTCCAGGATTGATTTCAAGGCTAAGTGGATTTACCTTACAACTTCCTGAAGTTTTCGAGTCTTTCTAGTTCTAATATTTCCTTAGAGGCTGAAGAATAACACATTATCTGGTGACTTTAAATTTAAAAGGTATTTCAGTATCCAAGCTTTGAATAGGACAGCAGACTAAACTTTGGCAAAAGGGGGGGAAAAGAGAGAAAGAAAAGAGAGAGAGAAAGAGAGAGACAGAGAGAGAGAGGGAGAGAGAGAGAGAGAGAGAGACAGAGAGAGAGAGAGAGAGAGAGAGAGAGAGAGAGAGAGAGAGAGAGAGAGAGAGATGGGGGGTGGGGGGAGTGAACGAACAAGAACTACCAATTCAGTGTGAAATCTTCCCCCTTCTTTGCTATTCCAGTGAAGGCCTAGAAAGTCTTGTGACAGATAAAGAATTCTATGCACCTTTAACCATCAATGAGAATGAAATTAGTTAGCTGGTGAAGAATGGTATATGAACTATAAGACAATGTGACATATGAACAGGAATAATGTGTATTTTTAATGAACTTATGGCGAATGTATAAAAAGGGCAATCCCTTGAAGACTGAAGTTAGAAAATCCAAAAATAATTGTTGTGTTTGCTGCAATTACTATAAACACACTGGGAAGCAAGGTCCCTGGACTAAAGAATAAATCATTTTGGCTCTTGGCTCAATGGAATTTTATTTATATTTCAAATTGTATTATTCCTCTCTGAATATCCTCAGAAGTTGGCTTTATCAATGTGACTCAAGAACGTATGGTATGATATTAAGGGAAATAGGGAGCTAGAAGATTTTGGAGCTCAAAAGAAGTCTTTGGAAAGGAAAGTGCCAGGGGTAAGTTGGGGAAGACTACAGAAGGGTTTATCATTACTGGAAAGAGACAAAAAGAAGGGAAATGGAGATCATAAATATGGAGAAAGATGGATTTCAGAAGCTGTGTGTAAACCTAAGTGAGTTTCATATAAGTTTCCAAAAGAGCTGACTTTAAATCAATCTTCTTTTGTCTCCTACTTCATGCATTCACCCACCTTATTTTTAACCATAGTAAAGAAAATTGAGGCATTTGGATATCGTTTGTATAACAAGTTTGTCACTCTATCCTCTCAATTCAGCATTTTTTTCCTCCACACAGATAAATATTCAGCAAGAAATAGATCTTGAAGAACCTGTAATTCACTTCATACTGTGGACAAAAATATTGAGACCAAAGGCCCTTGGCTGTTCATTCAAGGGAAACTTAGTTTGAAGCCAAAGTTAACATGTCAGTCATTTTTCTTAGCCCCATGTGAAACTGTGAATGATTTTAGGTTAGTTTGCATTAGGAGGTGAGTAATTAATTCCAGAGAGATCTTATAACTCCTGGTCACACTGTCTATGTGGACCTTGCTTAATTCCTTATGCATTATCCAACAAGAAAACTGCCAAGCAGGGCTCCTTGCCAGTTCTGGAGCAATTTAAAGGCAAGATGATAATTTTAACAGTACAAAGAAGTCACCACAAGGGAAATGCAATCTGAAGAAGATGGAGTCATTTTGTTCATTTATATTTTTGTACAACAGTAGAGCAATGAGAGCAGATATTTACAGAGTACCTTGCCAAAATGATTTATGTGTATTGTTATACCATTTGATAGCATATCTCTGAAAGTAATATTATTCCCATGTTCAGATGAGAAAACTGAAGTTTAGAGAGGCTGTCACTTGTTTATGGCCATATTACCAACGTATGTATCAGAGGTAAGATTTCATTTATTTAGTTATTTATTTGAGGGATCTGCTTTCTTTTTAGGGATCTGAACTTGGATCTCTTCTGACTCCTACATCTTGCTACTATTGGTTGAAAATTCCAAAACATATCAAGAAATCAAAGTTTCAATAAAATTTGAAGTCAAAAAGTGAAATTAGTTTTGAAAATAGGAAATTAAACTAAGCATGAGATAGCTTTATTTGCATCAATAACTATTTTGAGAAATATCTTCTGGGGCAGCTAGGTGGTGCAATGAATAGAGAGCATGGCCCTGAAGTCAAGAAGACCCGAGTTCAAATCCGGCCTCAGACTCCTGACACACTTACTAGTTGTGTGACCTTGGGCAAGTCACTTAACCCCAATTGCCTTGCCTTGCCCCCTCCAAGAAAAAAAATACCTTATCCTCATTATTACATACGGTAGACTCGAAACTTTCTTCCCCTCATTTCTAGGTATGGCACCATAAGGGAAGTAACAACATAAGGGAAGTGAAAGGAACACCGGTCTGAGACCCAATCTTGTTGTGTGACCTTCAGCAATTCCTTTAAGTTTGTAGGGGTTTGGTTGCCTCATCTGCAAAATAAGGGAGTTCCACAAATTGATCTCTGAATTCTACTACCCGTTCAAAAATTCTGGTTCCAATGGGGTTAACATTTCCTCCTCTCTTTGATTTTAACCAAATCATTGATTAACAAACAAAGCAAGTATAGAAGGTCACAAAAACATCAAAGGATTTCTAAGTCAGGTTGTCATGAATAGGATATGTGTACTTGTCTACTGAAGAATTAAGATTTAGAAAGAAGTTACCTTTCTTTAAACCATATAGATTTACAGTGATATCCGTGAAGCTGGAATTAGAGTAATGAAAATGTAATTGGATTACAGACAAACTAATGTTTATGTTTATCAGAACTCCTAACAGACAATAATCAAGGAGTTGAGACAAAGTAACTCTCTTTTGTGGGAGAAATAACAACCACATTTAGGGCTTGGAAGTTCTGGACCACAATGTCATTGTGAGAAACACTGCGGTATTTGGAGAAACAGAGTGGGGGATCACTCACAGATAGCCAGTGTTTGACTGGAATCCATCATGTAAAGAAATCTATTGGGAAGGTCTTCAGAAGGTTGTATGGTCCCCCAATGAAGGATTATGGGAAGATGTGGACAAGGGAATTAGAGGCATGGATGGGCTCTAGTCAGTGTCACTGGGTCAGTGAGACCAAAGATCGATTTAAACATAACTGAGTTTAGAGAATAGCAGGAAAATTGAAAAGGAGGGACAGCTTAAGGAATCTAGCTGTGGCAGGAAGAAGGGAGGTCAATAGGAGCATCTTGGTGGTGCGGTGAATAGAATGCTGGGCCTGGGATCAAGGAGACATGAGTTAAAATCTGCTTTCAGATATTTACCAGCTCTGTGATCCTGGGTAAGTCACTCTCTCATCAGTTCCCTTAACTATAAAATGGAGACAATAATAGGGCCTACTTTCCAGGATTGTTATGAGGACCAAATAGATGATATCTGTAAAGCACTGAGCACAGTACATAATATGTAAACGTGAAAAACACGCACATTTCCTTTCTTGCTGTATTTCACAGGAGAAGGAGAATGAAAAATATCTGGGAAATTTTGTGGGTGATATCCAGGGAAACAAATGAGGGAAGATTCTGTTGACTTTGAGGAGAGGCCATTTCTGCCTGGGAGGGATGGGGTGGAAGGAAGCCAGGGGAAAGGAACCACAACTTTCTCAGAAATAGAGAGAAAAAGGAGAAGTAGTTTAGGAAGATAGTGATATGTAGAGCCAAGAAGGCAAAAAGAAAAAGCAAGCGAAAGCTCGATATGTGTGGAATTTGGGTGGAACTGGATTAAATAGCAGGACATTGTAGACCTGATATTATCTGATTTAATATGGTTTTCATGCCCCCATGTCCCTACTGCAGCTTAAAGAGCCCACATACTATAAACAGTAGTCTGAAGGTAATGTTCTAGAGAAACCAGGATGGGGGAAGGGAGGGGATATAGGCAGAACATTACCATCATTTAAGAGATGTATATTTTTTAAATTGTCTTGACATGAAGTGCAAAAAAAAAAAAATCCCAAAGGTAATTTTACGTTGAGCCTAGTTTGGTCTTTCTAATGCTCTCTCTTTGATTTTTAGCAATGCTGTTAGGAATCTTTCCTGCTTTGCAATGGATAAGTATGCTATTGGCATAACAATCTCTCTCTCTCTCTCTCTCTCTCTCTCTCTCTCTCTCTCTCTCTCTCGCTCGCTCGCTCTTTCTTTTGCTTTTCAGAGTGGGGGAAGGCAGGGTAGCTGGGGTTAAGTGACTTGCCCAAGGTCATATGGTCAGTAAGGATGAAGTATCTGAGGCTGGATTTGAACTCAGGTCCTCCTGATTGCAGGGCAGGTGCTCTATTCACTGCGCCACCTAGCCACCCCTGGCATAACAATCTCAGTAAAAGAAAGTATGTGCTTTATGGACCTTAATGGAAGATATTAAATAAAGGAACTGTAGTAACCCATGAGTAAGGTCCCTTTGAGGTCATAGCTCATAACTTCAAGGACACAGGGTAAAAAGGGACTTCAGAAACCATCTAGATCAACCCTCTCATTTTGTTAATAAAAAAACTAAAGAGCAGGGAGGTTAAATCATTTGCTAGGGTCACATATATAGTAAATAAATGGCAGAGAAGGGAGTCTATCATTCTGTGTAGCTACTTTGTTCTTATTTGAAATAGAAATGACAAAAACAGTGCAGATATCTTTTTCAGAGACCCCAAATTCTTGAGCAGAGAAAATCTTGCCTATCCCGGATGGACTGAATTATCTCAATATGGATGTCTATCCTATCCACCACACCTTCACACTTTTTGGCTTTAGGGAACATATTGGACTTAAATCTTTGATTTTTCTTTAACCTTTTATTTTTCTTTTTTCAATATAAAAAGTATGTCAAGGTTATATGTTTTATATAATGAGGAGAAGGGTTTTTCATAAGTTCCCAAAATTGTTTTATTTTTTAGTCCAGCAATATAGGGTTACTTGATGCAGATATTACACTCAAACTCATGTGTTATTCATGAGACTGAGAGGAGGCAAGTACCTTGGTTACATGGGTATATAATTGTAGAATCATTACTGTCACCTGGTCTCCTAACTCAGTATATCTGTCTTTCTACTACATCAGTGTGTTGCACACATTTCAAGCCCTGATTTATGGATTTCCTCTTTTCCACACCTAATTCGTATATACTTCCTATCTTTTCAGGACCAGTGAAATATGCCAGAACATACAAGTATATTATTGCGTTTTACATACAAATGTAGAATTAATGTGATAATTAAGGCTGTGTATATGGAGACTTATTCATATTCCTTCCATTGTATTTTGTACCCGAAAGATGAGGAAAGGAGTGGGAAAGAAGCGTGACAAGAGAATGAATAAACAGTTATTACTATGAGAATGAGACGTTAAGGCTTAATTAAGACAACAAGAGTTAATATATTCAACCTTTACTTTTTCATCATTAAGTAACCTTGGAATATTCTAGATGGATGCAAACAATTAATTACTGCTAATCAGCAAATGAAAATTAAATGGGGGATATTTGCCAATTTGTTGTTTTTCTTTTTGCTGTTCAGTCATTCAGTTGTGTCCAACTTTTTGTGACTCTGGGATTTTCTTGGCAAAGACACTAGAGTGGCTTGTCATTTCCAGAGGTTAAGTGGCTTGTCCAGGGTCACACAATTAGTACATTTCTGAGGCTAGATTTGAACTCAGGTCTTCCAGGTTGAATACTCTATCTGCTGAGCCTCCTAGCTACCCCTAATAGTCAATTAATTACTTCTAAGCAGTGAATAATCTAAGATTATAGACTATAGAGAGTGAATTTAGCTTAAATCTTTTTTTTTTTGCCTTCTTTTTTGGAGGGCAATTGGGGTTAAATGACTTGCCCAAGGTCACAAGGCTAGTTTTTGTGTTAAGTGTCTGAGGCCAGATTTGAATTCAGGTCCTCCTGACTCCAGGGCTGGTGCTCTATTCACTGCACCCCCTAGCCACTCCAAATTTACTTAAATCTTGAGACAGCGAGAGCTTCAGGCCTAGAAGATTTTGCTATTGTACTTTTCATGCTTTAGACAGCAAAACTGGGATAAAAAAAAGGAAAAAGCACAAGAAACACAGGCTGCTCTAGCTTCAGGGTAATAGAAAGCTAATTCTTCCTAACAGATAGATAGATGACAGATCATTTTTAAATGCTTACTTAAATTCTGGGTACTACCTGCTAAGTGTTGGGAATACAAATCTAAGCAAACAACACAGTCCCCACCCTCAAGACGTTTACATTAAAATGGAAGGAGTAGAAATAACATTTGATTAGGGGATAATGTCAGTGTGCAAAGGGGTAAATCACTTCACCACTTTGTGACTCAGCTTCCTTATCCACAAAACAAGAGGCAGTGTGGTAAAGGAGGAAGAGGACTGACTTGGCAATCAGAAGATGGGTGTTAGAATCTCAGCTCTGCTGCTGGCTGCCAATCAATGACTTCACCGCTCTGGACCCATTTTCTCCTCTGTAAAATGAGGCTGTTGGATTGTATGAACTGCAAGGTCTTTTCCAGTTCTAAAACCTATGATGTCACAATCTAGCCTACCTTCCTCACAGAACTGCACTAAGTATCAAAAAAGAATATATATAATACTCTTTAAAAAGTGAGAAGTCCTGTGAAAATGCAGGATGTTATTATGACTTTAAACATTAGATAGGCATAAAAGGAGATTAATAGCCAACTACCCTCATGATGTGGCACCAAGCTCATAAGGAGATTTGAATGAATAAACAGTTTATGTAAAGAACTTTGACCAGTCCCTTTAATAACCTAGCACATGCCGAATGTATTAATCTTATTTCAGAAAGGCTTGAAATGGCATTAAGATCAGCTAATGACCTAGAGCTCATAACATTTGCAGAGCTGCCAGTAAGAAAGATGTGGTGTCCAGTCAGAAATCTTCCTGGGTTCAAGGATGGGGGACCTTATGACTACATGCAGAGAGGTCAGAGATCTGTCACTTCCCCCTTCCCTTTCATGCAATGGCAAATTAGCAAATAAAGATGGTTAGATGGGTAGGAATGTGTCAGGATTACCGTGTTTCCCCGATAATAAGACACTGTCATTAATTTTTTTGGACAGAAAAACACCAGAGGGCTTATTTTCAGGGGAGGGCTTATTTTAATGAACATTGACAGCAATTTTAATAAACAGGTAAATGTGAACAAAAAAATGTACCTTTATTCAATAATGAATTCAATAAAGAACAGGATGACGAGCTCACTGCTGCAGCTCTGATTGGATGCAGCTCGGAGCGCAGTGTGCGTTTCACGGGGGGGGACAGTGCATACAGAGGGTACTGTAATGTAGCGTGTAGCGCAGGGGATCACCTTCACTACAGTAGCAATCTCAATAGGGCTTATTTTCAGGTGAGGGCTTATTTTAGAGGAATCTTACACAGTAAGGGGAGGGCTTATTTTCGGGATAGGTCTTATTATCGGGGAAACATGGTAGCAATTATTTGTAGGTGATGCAATTCCTATAAAAGTTATAAAACCTGAGAGTCTGGGAATAAATCTGATTAACAAGCAAATTTAGAATAGACAAGTTCAGTGATATAAATGCAAAATGATCTCAAAAAAAAAGACAAAGATAAACATTAACTTAATGCATGATAAAAAGATTTCTGTTGGACATTCATCTTTTCCCAAGCCCAGATACAGGACTGCTCAATAGCAAACAAAACCATTCTCATTAATTTAGCCTTAGGTTATGAGAGTCTAATATGATGTCACTTAAAAAAAATAAGATTGTAAAGCCCAGCTTCAGAATGTTGGTGAATCCTACCCACTAAATCTTCATCCTCTTTATTCATAAATTTTTAAAAGTGTACTAATTAGTACACTTAGTGTACTAATAACATCTTAGTACTAACACTAAAATGTATCTTCAACAAATCAGATCATGCAACATGATGAATTTTATGACAAACAAAAACAACATATTTTTGTAGTACTTTGCTGTTGTACAAAATGCTTTCAAACAACATTATTTCATTTGATCTCCACGGTACCTCGGTGAGGGCGGTATGGCAAATATGAATACACCTATCTAACTCATGAGGAAACTGAGGCACAGAGAAGTGCCCATACACACAGAGCTAAATGACACAGCAAATGACAGAACTACATGACTGAATGAGGTAAATGCTCTCACTACATTTGCTGCAGTATGTAAAAGTGGTACACAAAAACAAGGTTCCTTGTACAGTGGATAGATTTGGAACTCAAGAGCCTGAGTTAAAATCATGCCTCTGTTATTTCCTACCTGGGGTGACCTTGATTGGGATAGTAACTTAATCTCTCTGGTCCTCAGTTTCCTCAACTGTAAAAATGAACAGCTTGGACTAGATGAACTCTAAGGTTCCTAAGAGCTCCAAATATGTGATCCTGTGTATGTAAAACTAAATAAAAATAAAAACAAGCAAAAAGCAGAAAATATGGCAAGTAGGTATTACAACCTTTGGATAATAGAACAAAAATAATAATTGGTTTTTGTTTTGTGTTTTAAAGGCCTACCACATTTCCTCCCTATTCCCTACTGCCCCCCTTTACAATCTTTTATGTAATACAAAACCCATGCTTTGTGGCCAAAGAACGAAACAATAATAAAATGGCTGTGATCTAATTTGGTCAAGATGTTCTTAGTTCTCACGTTTGTAAATCTTCGTACACCCCAACTCTTCTGAGTCAGGCATGGAAGTAGAGGGAATTAGGAATTATTGTTGCAAACTACTCATGATTAAGACGATCTACTCTCCTTATATGCTAACTTTTGAGCTAACAGTTTGCATGTTCTAAAATGGCAGTAGTATGAGTAGGACATAATTTTGGAGATTCATTTTTGATGGACATAGTCAAATTACTTGTGTCCCCAATGATTCATGACGATATTTCTCCATCTTGACTTTTAAAATATAGAACTCTACATGTAACATGTTATGTATAAGAACACTTGATGATTATAATAAACCTGTAATGATGTAGTTTAACTTCTTGCCTTTTCATCACACTCCTGGTAATATGACTTCTGTTGGCACAGATGGCTTGTTGATTAGGGCCCTGCATCCAAAGGTATGAGGAGGTATACACAGATTCAGACATTGTATGTTAGAATTGGCACTATTACTTCTTTTTTTTTCCTTTTGGAGGAAGTAACTTGCCCAAGGTTACATGGCTAGTTTTTTTTTTTTTTTGTGTTAAGTGTCTGAGGCCGGAACCAAACTCGGGTCCTCCTGACTCTGGGGCCGGCGCTTTACCCACCTTGCTGCCCAGACACTATTACTTCTTGCATAATTATAGAAAAGTTATAATCTCTCTGAGTATCAGATTCCTTAGTTGGAACTGGAATGAGGGCTTTTTTTGGTAGTCAAGGCCTCAAAGATCCCTTCCAGAGTCAAGTCTTTCACCCTATTATTGAGACTGATGAACATCCCTCAATACATCTCTAGTCTATACAGGATATCTACCAATCTTGATGTTGAGCTGTATACACCTGTATTGGTAATAGAAATTTGAAGATCTTCTCTGCCCCTAAATAAGCCTAAGGAAATTTGAAGGCTGAATGTAATCACATGGAGCTTGTGGTAGAAGGAGTGTGCTGAACTGGTGGAGCAGGAAATGAGTCAGAGCAATTAGAGCCAAGGGAGACAGAGGACGCAGGCAGCAGAAAGCTAAGGTTGTGAGGGTTTATTTGTTGGGAGGCCCGAGCAGCTACTAAATGTCTGAGGGTGAATTTGAACTTTGGTCTTCCAGTTTTCTGTCCACTGCACCACCTCGCTGCCTCGTTGTTTTCCCAGTCACCATAATGGAAAACCTTATTCTAAGTATTTCATACAATAAAGGTGTTTTTGAAATCCCTCAGCTCCAGTGAAAGCGAATCATGAAGGACAACATCAACAGCTCCCATCCCGGTGACATCTTATTTTTGGCCTACAATTCCATTGTTTTACTACGACATTGCTCTTGATGACTCATGCCACAAAACAGCTACATTTCTATTACATTACCAGTATTTTATTTTTTTGTTTTTCTATCCCCAGTATAATGCATTGTTGTAACCAACATGTGGGGAATATGTAGTAGGTAAAGTACTGAATTTAGACTCAGGAAATTCTGGGTTCAAATCCTGCCTTTGACACGAAGTATCTGTCTGAATATAGATACATGTCCAAGCCACATCTTCCTTATCTATAAAATGGGGATAAAACCATTAGTTACCATCTATCTCACAGGGTTTTTGTAAGGCTCAAATGAGAAAAATTATGTAATATGTTTCGCAAACCACAAAGTATTATCTAACTATTGGCTAATATTTCAACAAACATTTTAGGGCCTACTATAGAAAAACATCCTGCTTTTGGAAATACAAAGATTAAATAAAAATATTCCTTGACTTCAAAGAACTTATAGTCTATTAAGGAAGATAGGAAATATATGTAGGCAATAATAATAACTGAGTCACAAGCTGGCAAGTTAATGAAATGGCCCCAACTAATGTATATACATACTCAGCAATCATGGCAAGTGAAGAGTGTTTTGAAATTCACAAATTGTACACATATTTACTAATTGCTACTCCTAAGGTTAACTATTTGTATAAACAAAAGCTTGTGCTTCAGTTACGGAACCCTTGGGAAATTTTTTTCATCATGTCATGGATCTTGTATGTCATCCTAGAGGGACAAGTTGAGCAAACACTTGTATATGCTCAATCTAATTAAGAAGAGCTCTTAGACAGGCCATCAACTATCCCTGAGAAGAAATCTCAGTTTGTGAATTTTCTAATTGTTCTTCAAAGCAGGTGTTAGCTGGAGCTTGGTGGTTAGCCATTAAAGTGAACAGTTCTGAAATGACAAGCCATAGCTGGGAAAAAAAAAAGTGCAGAGTTGCCATGTTACTGCCTCATTATTTTTTCATTAAGTCTTACGGCAATGATACTTAACTTTTGCCATATGTGTGCACATGAAAGCCACTCTTTAGAGAAAAAAAAGTGGCACAATTTTAATAACTATATATGTTCTGTGAGACTGAGAACCAAGACGTCAATAGCTATAGGAAAAGATTTTTCACGGTTAATAAGATGAAGAGAACAGGCTCATGTTTGCTTAAAGCTGTGCTTTTTTTTTTTTATTAACAAGCCCTTTCCTACCAAAAGAACATGAGCCGAGTAGCAGTCACAAAAATCACACACCTGGGAAGTTATCCAGATGAGCTCTGAATAATTCCCTCTCATCATTCCTTACAGTGCTATAATATTCTACTAAATGCATCCTCACCCTTCCTGCATCTTTCCTCACCTAACTTTCAACTACATGGACATTCAGGCTATGGAAGGGAAACAAAACTGTGTTTTCTTTAGGATGGTCTTGGGCCAACATGATGGCTCTACCTTCGTATGATCAAGTAAATTACCCCAATCCAGTTACTGTGCTACTAAAAAGAAAAAAAGGAACAAATAAAATCCCAACCCTTTAGCAGAGAGTTCTACTAGAGAAGTTTACAAGTAACGCCAATAAATCCTTTCAAAAATTTTTATCCAGATTGATTTGGCTGTCAGTCTTGATTATACTGTGCAGCAGTGGTATCAAACTTGAATAGAAATAGAGCTACTAAACCATATATAAAGTTCTCAGTGGGCCACATATTGAGTTATACAATTGTGTATGTTTGTATATTTCATTTTTATTAATACATCAACACATTTTAAATCTGATAGGAATATTTTAATCTGGTTTGGGTTGCACTTGGAAGTGGTACAGGCAGTATGTGGTGTGTGAGCCATATGTATGACACCTCTGCTGTATAGAATCAGAAAAACAAATTGGACTGTGAGAAGACAGAGTTTAATCCCAGATCTAACACTAGCAGCGTGTGAGCTTGGTCCAATCTCTTTACTTCTCTTGGCCTTAGTTTTCTCATCTGTAAAATGAGAAGGTTGGGATAGAAGAGAATATTGCAATGGTCCTTCCCTGCATTAAAGTTCTATGCCATAATTCAATGAACATTAACACTGAATTATGAAGAACAATAGATCTAAAGTTGTACCATACATTAAAGAGAAATGACAACTACCTTAGCTTATTCTAATATCAAAATAGTGACTTTGAAAGCTGTAGGATACATAGACACACACACGTGTATATATATACATACATTCATTTGATAGATTTAAATAATAGACCGCAGGTAACAAATGAATACTAGCGATGATAATTTATTGGGATAAAGGGTAAACTGAAGTAATGATAGTAAATAACACGTGAGTTTACAAAGCACTTTCCTCCTACGTCCCCTATGGAGGTAGATAGTACAATCATTATTCTCATTTTAAATAGATATGTTGTGACTGGGGCTCAGCAAATGAGTTGTGCCACGTCACACAGCTAATGTGTCAGACCCCTTGGCTAACCTCAGGTTTTCTGGGGCCAAATTGAGTGCTTTTCCTACTATACCATTCCTGTTCATGATGCTTAACCAAAATCTGACACGCACATGCGCACACACACACACACACGCACACACGCATGCACACGCACACACATGCCGTGCGGCATTTATCTCTCACTATCTCCACCAAATGTGTATTGTATCTTTATGAACTATATATCTATGACACCTATCATGTATCTCTACCAAAATCTCCATCACATACTATGTATCAGTATCACTTATTATGTATCTGCACCAAATACCAACACTCCCTCTTTCTCTCTCTCCCTCTCCTCTTAGGGAGAGCAAGCACAACAATTAGTTTTGCCTGGTTCTTTTTTGTTGTTGTTACAAGGGAGGACTCTGTGGTAGAGAAAGTATAACTGAAAAGTCTATGACAAAACAAATTATCAATAAAAGTTTTAAAATACTTTTAGAGTGATCATCATTTCCCCCCTCAATATCTATAAAAAAGTATAAAAATGGGTAAGAATGCAAAAGAATATAAATGTGCCAACTACACCTTTACATTATTCAGCTGCATGATTCTCCGATAGACACTTTCTCCCCTTAAGCCCTTTACCCCTTACACATTAAATAGGTTATTTCCCATTCATCAAATTAGAGGGTTGAAATCGGACAAGTCTTATTGTCGATTCTTCCAAAAATATTTGATGATTCTTTGATTGCAACTATTTTGAAAACATGAGATCGAGGAAATGCTCCAGAACATATGTGTTTGAGTTGCCATCTCAAGACTGTTGATAATGTTTCTAGGTCCTGCTCTAAGCTTTTTAGCATCAGAATATAGAAGTCATCTTGCCATATACAAAAGAGTTGTGTGACAGCTAAACATACAGTATCAGGAAAAAAAAAAACTAATAGAGAATTAAAGAAGTTATACAACAGGCTCACAGGAAGGAACTGGATGGGTCATTTACTCCACTTCCTCTCCCATCATCCTTCTCTTTCAGAAGAGACCACTCCTAAATAATTACAAACAGAACTCTTTCCTGAGCTTAAATATCCACAGAGAATTGTGTTTTACAGTTGTAATTTGCTACCATATTTAACACTTATTCACAGCCACAAAACAGTATTTTGATCATCCATGTTACCAGTTTGGTGTAGGGGATAATTATATCCAGGGGAAAGAATACCAGACTTGTAGTTAGAAGCCCCTGATGGGCACTGGGCTTCAGTCACCTATTAGCAGTGTGATCTTGGGCAGGTCACTTCCCTTCTCAGCTTTCTTATCTGTAAAAGGCAGACATAGACCTCAGCCTGTAGAGTAATTAAGTACCAGAGACCCAATAGAAACTCAGGCATTTTGGTTCCATCCTGGTACCATGTCTGGTATTTTTTCTCACTACTCCATTTTGCTCGGTTTCTATGAGAGAAAGGAAGGGGGACAAACGACTATTGAGAGAGGGCAAAGTGAAAAGAATTGGCATAATGAGGCATCTGAGTTTGCCAAGACAAATTCACAATTCTATTTCAGGGCTATCAGATAACTAAGACACAAATGTAATTTGTATACACTAAGTCCCTTAGACATTTCCTCATTCCCATATTTTGGGGGGGGGCGGTGGGCAATTTTGCTACATATACATTCCTCAGTAGACGCCACAAATTTAAACATGGAAGGAACTTTAAAGGCCATTCAGCTCAACTTTTAGAGATGAGGAGACAGAGCCCCAGAGAGATTGACTAGTCTAGGGTGACACAGTTACTAAATGCCTGAGAAAAGATTCAAAACTTTGATTTTGAAGTCTATAATCTACTTCACTTGCTGCCCCTGCTTACCCCCACAGGTTAAAACATACCCGATTCCCCTTAAGATTTCTCCCAGCTAAAGAGATCCGTGATATAGATGGACAGATTGTGGAAGCTAGGTTTTCAGAGCAAATTGCACCATGATCTTTTAACATCAGGAGGACTAGGGAAGAATTCAACAGTGAGAAGAGCAGGTAAAACATAGCACAGTGGAAAGATCCACAAGTGCTTAATTTGGAAGCAAGAGACTTGGGTGTGGATTGCAGCGCTGAGACTTCCTAGTTGTTTGGTCTTGAGCAAATTGATGTATAATTCTGAGACTGTTTGCCCATTCACAAAATGGTAATGGGAATAATATTGTTCTTCCTATCTCATATTGTGAGCAAAGTAGAAACAGAGAGCTGTGGAAATGATGGCACCTGTTACTCTGTGACATTAGTGGATGGGAAAGACCACTCACAATGCCACTGTCATGATATGATTCTGTGACATATTGTTGACCCCTGGTCTAGAACACATTTGTCCAGCTTATCAATGAATATAAATTATGCAAAATAGAACCAAAAGCTTTGCTAAACTTAAAAACAAATAGCAGCTATTCAGAAATAATGAGAGCAAAATTATAAAGGCCAATCTAGTTCTAAGTCCTTATCTTAACTGACAGTTCAGGTTTCCCATGACCCTGGATCTTCCCTAGATAACACTGAGTTTCAACCCAAGCTAATAAGTCTTTGTCTTCATATGAGTATCATCATTTCCATTTCATAGACAAGGAACTAAGGCTTACGGGGAGTAAAATGGCTTCCAGGGTCTTAAAGATGTTAAAAGCATCAGAGTTTGGATTTAAACCACAAGTCTACTTCGTCTTAAATTAGTCACTCAGCCTACTTAAACCTCAGGTTCCTTATCTGTAAAATAAGGGGGTTGGACTATGTGACTTTTGGGTCCCCTTCCAACTCTAAATCTGATAGCCTTTTCTGGTTTTCACATAGAGGAACTATTAATCTTGGATTTAAATCACAGGATCTTATAGATTGTTTCAATTGAAGTCATTTGTTTAAATCATCTTTTGATCCAGTCTTAGCTCCATTTTGTTGTAGTTACATATCAAGATCTACATAAAGCCACTGCCACTAGATGAAAACAAAAACAAATCTGTTAAGTAACTGCTTTTTTCCTGTTTTCTTCTTGGGACTTCATGATGTTGGATATATTTGCTTTTGATTGAGGTGATTGAGTGTTTTGCTATCTCATAGACATGGTCTATGAGTTTCTCATTGCCATTTATTCTTAATCCCCAGTTCACATAAACAAATTTATCTTTACATGTCACATGTATTCATAAAGGACAAATATAAAAAGGATCTCTTTTTATCGATCATCTACCTATGGTTTTATGCATCTGAAACTCTGCAGAGTTGGTAGCATTTCTTGAATGACAGTAGCTTTGAATATTTAATGATACAGGGGGAAAAAAAACCTCTGGCTCATAAATACTCTTTGAGGGGGCAAACAGCTCCCATTTCTTATTGTCACTTCATGTCATTACTTAAATATACCCCTTTGTCAAAAACGTAATTATAGGTCGATTAGTATTTTCCACCTAATTTAAATTCTACCTTATACATCCTCATTGCCCATTTTCCCCAAGCTTTTTAGAAGAGATAAGCTGATGCAAAATATTTCATTATTTGAAAAATACTTTAACTCAGCATAGACCAAAATAGTATTTAAAAACTAGAACTTTATCTCCTCAGGCTGATCTAAAATGATGTTTTTCCCTTAGAATTTATGTTATTCTGATAAAACTTTATGTTTTCTGTATTTATGAAATATTTTAAAACAAATTCCCCAAATGGAGGTCAGTGTGGGGAAGGACTGTAGGCTGAGGGGGTATTTATACAACTTTGACAAAGTTAAATGATTAAGTCCTATGCAAGAGAGAGAAGAAATTAGTGAACTGTATTGGCCAACTTACTTGTAAAAGTTTTACACTTATCTGTAATGCTATATTTGACCACAAATAAATTATAGCATTTCATTATAGGCAAAGACAAAGTTAAGAAGATGCTAAAAGAAATTCTTAGCTGAACAAGTCACTACCAACCAGAGACACACAGAATATTCAATTACAAAAAGAATATGCTAATTCTGACAAACTAATCTTGGATTGTATGTCCTATCTGATTTACATTGCTTGAGTGGGTTAAGAAATGGGACTATCATCCAGAATATATTGATCACTGAAATTTGAGAAAAAACAATTAATTAACTCAATTTTCCAATGTGTAAATTGGACAAATAATCATCTGTCTTCTCTCTAAATCCCAGAGATATGGACAATTTACTCAGAATTCCAAATTTCTTAGAAAAAACTATTGTATAATTATAAGTGATGACTGGGCGGTGAGGTGGCACAGTAGATAGAGAACTTTGCCTGGAGACAGGAAAACTCATCTTCCTGAGTTCAGATCCAGTCCCAGACAGTTACTTGCTGTGTGACCTTTGTTTGGCAAGTCACTTAAATCTATTGGCTCTAGTATCACTCTAGTATTACTCTACTATCTTTGCCAAGAAAACCCAAAATTGGGGTACATAGTGTCAGACATGATTGAAGAAAACTGAAAGACAAAAAGCAATGGTTATCAACATGATATAGTAGCCTGCCTCATACAAACAATAAGCAGTATGATACAATAAGTCCCAGATGTGGACAGAGGCCTTGGGTTTGATACTAGCTCTGCCACTTCATATGCCCCGGTGACTCTGGGCAAGCTACTTAACAGCTGTTGGACTCATTTTTTTCTTCTGTACTATGAAGATGTGAGACTAGATATCCCTAGGCACTTCCAGCTCCAACTTTTCCTTTCACATTTGTTTCTGTTGTAGTGTTTTGTGGTAGTAGAATACACAGAGTCCATGAAAAAAGAAGAATCAGTTTCCTCAAGGTGTAGGCAGTAGGTGTTAATGGGCTCAAAGTGGGGCAACATTTAAGAAGTTTTAAATTACATTCTTGCTTTGGCATATGCTTATAATGCCAATTTGATTTGAATTAAAAAAGAGCCCATAAGAATACAGCTAACAGCAGAACACATAACTCGTGACTTGCAAGGCTCAGGCTCTTTCTAAGTGTTAAAAGTCATGGAATTTGATTGTACAGTACATTCCATTCACCATTCACAGTGGGCCATGGCACCAGGTCCAGCAGATCATTATGTAACTCTTGTTTCAATGTGATTTTATGAAAGAATTCATTTAATGAAGATTTAGTGACTTTATTAAGCTGTTGATAATTGGAGACACTTAGATTCCGTTAAGTACGATCCAGAGAAGTGGATTAGTTGGTTTAATTTCTTGATCTCTCAGCAAAGGAAGGCTAAGGAAAACAATTATTTCTCTTCTTTTTACCAATAAGCAAACTCACATAGCTATGGCTGCTCTAGACCATAATTTCTATAGATGGTTCCCAATAAGGAGCAGAGAACTTCAATTTCCATAACAGTGTATTGAACTATCCTTTGTGACATCCAAATATGTATTTCATTTGTAAGGGAGATTGATTAGGGACCTCAAAAGATAGATCAGTTAATTATGAGGCACTTATTAAAGAGGTAATATGTGCTAGGCAACTTGCAACATTCTAGAGATTTAAAAAAGACAAAAACAATTCCTATCATCAAGAAACTCAAATTTTAATAAGGTAAAAGCATAGAAACATAGACAATAACTATATACTATGTGGTGGAGTGGATGGAGGGCTGGGCCTGGAGTCAGGAAGACTTAAGTGCAAATTTAGCCACAGACCCTTACTAGCTAAGGGACTCTAGGGAAATCACATAATTTCTGTCTGCCTCAATTTCTCCATCTATAAAAGAGATAATAAAAATATCTGCCTCTCAGGGTTGTGAGGGTAAAATGAGATATTATTTGTAAAAGACCTTATGAATAATATACAAATTGCTATACAATTGTTATCTATATTATTACTGATATATGTGTGTATATAAATGGGTGTATAGATATATGTTTGTGTGTTTGAGTGAGCTGGAGAAAGAAACAGAGATGGAGGGGCATGTGAGGCAGGGTAGGTAGGTAGAGAGAGAGAGAGAGAGAGAGAGAGAGACAGACAGACAGACACTATTATGTGGAAGAGCAGAGATTTAAACTCAGGTCTTTTTACTCCAGGTCTCATGCTTTTTCCATTTTGTTCAAATAATCATATACTAGAGGAGCAACTTTGACTTAGACTTATTTGTATGGCTTTCATTCAGGCATTTTTCATGTAAGCTAATAGCATGTGCTTTATAAATTTCTATTCTGAGACTGTTCCCAAATAGGTCATGGTCAATTGTAAAGCTAAATCACAAATACCAAAGATTTAAAACAGGAAGAGACCTTAGAGATCATCTAGTCATTTTATGGATAAAGAAATTGATATTCTTAGAGGTTAAGTGACTTAACCAAGGGCACACAGGTAGCAAGGTGCAGAATTAGGATTCAAAGTTATATTCTCTTACTCAAAACTCTTTGCTCTTTCCTGTGTACTATGATATTGATACTATATTTTCTTCATCTCTCTTCTTCATTCATTCATTCATTTAATCATTTAATAATGTCTACAAGATTAAAAATTATTGGCATGGCCAGGTGGCTCAGCAAGTAAGAGCACCGGCTCCAGTGTTGGGATGACCTGGGGATCAAATCCGGGCTCAGACACTTAGCACCACACCCAGAAATAACTGGCCATGTAACCTTGAGCAAGTTACTTAACCCCGATTGCTTTAAAAAAAAAAAAAGATTAAAAATTATTCTGGAGTACTAGTTGCTGATTATATGTAATAAGAATATTTCTAGCAACAGTATTTTGTTGTAGCAAGCAACTGAAAATAATGCAGGTGTCCATCAGTTGGTGAATAGATGTAAAAATTATGGTATATGCTAAATAATAGCTAAATATTACTGCACCATAGAAAATGACAAATGTAAAGAATTCAGAGAAATTTGGGAAGACTTATCTGAACTGAGGATGATTTACATGATAACCAAAATAATATGAAAAAAAAACCCAACCCAATATTGAATGAGTTCAGAACTCTGATCAACATAGTAACCAATCATGATTTCAGAAGACTGATGAGAAAGCATGCTTTCCGTTTCTTAACAGAGGTGATAGATTAGAGGTACAAAATGGAGTGTGCATTTTTAGATATGGTTGATATGTTGATTTCCTTTTCTTTACTGTACTGATTGTTAAAAGGACTTCTATTTGTGTGGAAGAGAGATGGTGAGTTAGTGAGATGCTCCCAAAGGAGAAAGAACATCAACAAAACATGAAATTACTATACAGTACACAACAAATAGACTGGAAAGTGAAACAAACATAGAAATTTCATTACTTCCCTGCTCAATAGAATATAAATTTAAAAATTATGTAAAAAGTTTGTGGTTTCCTATACAATGCCTTTTGTTCTGATATATTATTATTGCTTTGTTAATTATTATTAAGCTCATAACAAAAAAGAAAATACAGCCTCCACTGTTCTAAAAGCCCTCTCTTTCAAGGTATAAAGAACAATGAACTTGGAATCAGAAAAGCTAGATATAAATCTCAGGTTTATCTCTTCTCAAGATCACAGATAGGATTTACAGCTTTTAGGGACTTTAAAGTCATCTAGCCCAATAATGTTTTAAAGAAGAGAAAGTTAAAACATAGAGATTTCTCCAAAGCCTTGTAGATAAAAACTGCCAAACCAGGAATTGAACCAAGTGATTTTGATCTCAAGTCCAGGGTTTTTGTGAGAAGATTTCTAAACTAAATTGCTTAGCACAGTGTCTGACACATTGTAGGCACTTAATAAATGTTTACTGACTAAGTCCCTTCCAACTCTGACACTCTCTGATTTCAATAAATATCATTTAAAGGAACTGGAGAACAAATTTTGCTAGGAACAATGGAAGGAAATGGACATATTTAGCCTGAAGAAGAGATGTGGGGAGTACCTTATAGCTCTTTCATGCATAGAGCTTGGATTCAAATTATATTTCTGATTCTACCTGTATGATCTTAGGCAAGTCACTTAACTTCCATGGACCTCAGCATCCTTATTAGTAAAATGAGGGGGATTGGACTAGGTAAATTCTGAGGATACATGACTTTGTGATCCTGTTATATTTTTCTATATTTTGAAGCTGATAGTTGAGAGTGAGATTACATTCATGCAAATGAAACTATTTTCACCAAAGGTTTCCAGTGGCCTCTCAGTTCCTGAATCGAATGGGCTTTTTTTCAATTTTACTTTCTTAACCTCTCGCCAGCCATTAGCAATACTGATCACCTTTTTGCTCTCAAATTCTCTCCATCCAAAGTTTTCATGAAACTTCTCTTTTCTGGTCCTCAACCTACTTTCTGATGGCTCCTCACTCTCTTCTGGTTCCCTACCAAGGTCATGCTGACTAAAGATTGTTATCCTTCAAGGCTCTGTCCTAAGCCCTTTTCTCTTTTTGTACCTTACTACTTATAGACCACTTAGTGATCTCATCAACTTATCAACTTCGAAGGATCCAACTCTCATGTGTATGCAAATGATTCCCAGATTTATATATGGAGCCCTAGTCTTTTTCTTGACTTCCAGTATTGTATCACTAACTGCCTTTTGAACTTATTGAAGTGGATGCTCCATGAGCACCTAAAACTAATATGTTCAAGATATAACTCATTATATTCATTGCCCCATTACCCAAACTCCCCTTTCTTCTGAACCTTCCTACCATCATCAAGAGATCCATTTTCAAAGTAACCCAGGCTTGCAAACTTGGCATTATTTTTGATTCCTTACTCTTATCCCATGTATCCAATCAGCTACCATTTAAAAAAAATTCCTACTTTCATAAATAGGAATTTCATAAGTAGGAATTTGTTTACCCAAATAGCCAATAGCATAGTTCAGGCCTTCATCATTTCATCAGACTATTGCAATGCCTAATTAGTCTTTCGACCTCAAGTCTCTTCTCACTTTAAACAATCAATGAACTCAACTGCTAATAATTTTTAAAAATGTGTAACTGCCGGGGCGGCCAGGTAGCACAGTGAGTAAGAGCACTGGCTCCAGTGTCAGGATGACCTGGGGATTGAAGCCTGGGGTCAGACACTTAGCCCCCACCCAGAAACACCTGGCCGTGTAACCTTGAGCGTTACTTAACCCTGATTGCTTTAAATAAAATGTGTAGCTGCCAATATACCCCCCACACACACTCGATAAACTCCAGTGTTTATCATTGTATATGCAACCAGTGTTTCACATTTAGAGATTTTCATCACATGGCCCTTTCTGCCCTTCCAGTCTTCTTACACTGTCCTCCTCCCCTTCACACACTCACAATCCAGTTACACTGAACCAGTGGCTTTTTCTTCCATAAGATAGCCTATCTCCCATCTATTTCCCATTGCATTAGATGTTCTGCATGCCTACGATGCTTTCTTTCATCACTTGTACCTCTTAATGTCTTAATTTCCCCAACTCTCTTCAACTTTCATATCTAGTTCCCTAGGGCTTACTGCCTTCCCTCAGGGACTAACCTATGTTTATTCACTCACTGACTGGTTCTGCCTGGAAATCAAAGGCAATAATTAGGATCAAGGGGATAGAAATCCCAAAGAGGGAGATCTAGCTTTGATGTGGTGAAAAACTATGTAACAATCAGAGCTGTCCAGAAGCGGAATGAGTCACAAGAGCAAGCTTTTCTCATGACTCAAGGTCTTCAAGCAGTGGCTGGTTGACTTTCTTACTAAAGTAGATGGGTTTCTTATTTAGCTATGGATTAGACTTTAATGGGATCCTTGCGGTTTTGAGATTTAGAATCCTATGGTTTTACCTTAGATTTTGCTACTCTCCCCTAGAGAAGCCCCTCTCCCAAAGTACTAAGACTAGAAGACAGAGAGAATACCTGTGTATTCTTTGTGCCTGGTACACAGTAAACACTATAATATTAGCTATTATTGATACCATTATGACTTTTAATTTTTTTTAAAGCAATCAGGGTTAAGTAACTTGCTCAAGGTTACACGGCCAGTTATTTCTGGGTGTGGTGCTGAGTATCTGAGCCCAGATTTGATCCAGGTCATCCCGACACTGGAGCAGGTGCTCTTACTTGCTGAGCCACCTGGCCGCCCCTAAGCAATTGGGGTTAAGTAACTTGCTCAAGGTTACACGGCCAGGTGTTTCTGGGTGGGTGCTAAGTGTCTGAGCACGGGATTCAATCTCCAGGTCTTCTCAACACTGGAGCCAGTGCTCTTATTCACTGTGCTACTTGGCCGCCCCATGATTTTTAATTTTT
Source organism: Petaurus breviceps papuanus (assembly GCF_028583685.1). NCBI lineage: Eukaryota > Metazoa > Chordata > Mammalia > Diprotodontia > Petauridae > Petaurus > Petaurus breviceps. The sequence continues at coordinate 22,596,748 of NW_027185616.1, forward strand.
GATAGCAAGTCAAATTCTGTTTCACACCAGAACCATTCTGATCACAAACAATTTTTCAGGATTATTTTTCTGACTGTATTTTGTGGTGTGTCCTAAGACTAAAACAGCATATATGTAGAGATAGGTATTTGTTCACAGAGATGAATTAATGACAAGAATCCTGAAATACACAAGACAGGACCATCCAAGGTAACATCCAACTCAGATCATGACAGAAAGTCTGTAGCCTTTACTGTAACCTGGTATGCTACTTTAAAATCTAAAGGATGTGAAGTATAAGTGAAAGCAGGATCTTTGTATGGACACTGTTTAGTAACAAGAAATGCCTTTCTTTGAATTTCCAGGGATTAACACAGGGTGTGGTACATGGTGACAGCTAGGTGGCACCATAGTGCACAACGTGTCAGGCCTGAAGTCAGGAAGATTCATCTTCCTGAGTTCAAATATGACCTTGGATACTTACTAGTTGTGTGACCCTGGTCAAGTCACTTGATACGATTTATCTCAGTTTCCTTATCTATAAAAATAAACGGGAGAAGGAAATGGCAATCCATGCCTGTATCTTTCCCAGGAAAATCCCAAATAGGGTCACAAAGTATTGGACCCAAATGAACAACATCTGGTACACACCAAGTACCTAATGAATGCTTGGTGATAATAATGGTGATGATGATGATGATGAAAAAAATATTATAATACCGAAAATAGGGTGGAGGTTTGATGCTAACTATATTTTACATATTTACTTTGTATTCAGTGTTATTTATTCCAAAGGATTTGTTTTGGGGCATTCGATCTGCCCCTATTCTCATCTTCCCTTTCTGAGTTGTCATTGGATCATATTAGTGGCCTTCAGGTGTACATGTTAGGCCTGCTTGTTAAAGACAGGGTGACATGGAGAAGGGCTCATCATTAGGTAAAAATGTGGGAACAGGCTTATGGACTCAAAAATAGATAGGGGTGTGAAGGGGGTATGAATGAGTATGTTGGCAAATGTTTAACCACCACCTCTCCAGGGGAAAAATGTACACAAGATACACTAAACTTAAAGTTTCATCTGCTTCTTAACATTTACTATCTTAATTCTAGACAATCAACAAAACAATAAATGGAGTCCTGATCTGTAGTGTTTTTCAGATTCTAAGGCATAAATGATTTCAGTTGAAAAGAAAACAATCAGCCCTGGTTAGCTGGTATGAGCTGGCTCCAGCATATACATGGCTATAGCATTATACATAGTGAGTGGGAAACTGGCCAGACAAAGAAAAAGATTCAATTCTTCCAACATCACCTCCTCTCATACACAGGGCCTGCCCCAAACCAGTTTATGCATGGTACACTGAGCTTGGCTCCTGACTGTTGTAGCAGCAACCACACTGGCACACCTAGGATGACTGCAAGCAGAGGTTCTTAGATCTGCTTTACTAGGAAAGATAGCTGTTTAAGGGGCCAACAATCCTTTTTTTTAAATTACATTCACTAGTTCAGGTGAAAAGTTAGCACCCTGAACTTTAAAGAAAATACAAGCAGAGAAATAAAGAATAATAGACAGGGCTTTGACTATCTGAATCAACTATATACTTTACATCCTGGAATATATTTAAATATAATATATTTATATGATATATAAATATAATAATAAAAATAATGTATTTAAATTAAATAAAAAAATATTTAATCCCTGGCTTAAGAGAACCTTTACATCTGAGCAGGTGGGAGCTCTGAACATATAGCCACTCAGAATCTGGACCAGGCAATCACAAGATCCTTCTCATATGTGAGCCCCAAAAGCAAAATACCAACTCAGAGTATATATACACTTCTAGAGCCAGAAGGCATCACAACCCTCTGTGACTCAATGCCTAATTAGAAATTAGCAAAAAGTTTTGAAAGCCTTCCCACAAGCAAACCTCCCCTAAGCAAGCTTCCCTTAATAGGCTCCACATGAAGCCTATTAATGAGCAGGGAAGATCTTAAATCCCATTAACATTACAACTAGCAAACACACAATTCATACTATTGAACATTTTTTGAAAGGCTACAGAAAACAAAAGGAAACTACCCTTGTCAAATACCCATTACTCTCAAGAATTCCTAGATATACATACACCCAGAACATATCTTTATCTGTTGATTGCTAGTGTTTGGGGATAGGGTAGGGCAGGGGAAGCCAAATGGATGGCCCTGTTAACAACCCAGAGAGAAAATTTGTAAATAAAACAGGATGACCAAGGCATAGTCATAAGGTGCCTGTATGGAAAGAATGTGGTACTTTGTGACACCCTAGCACCTGTCCACCTAAGGAGTCCTAACCTGCAAGGGAGTAATTGTCCTTCCATTCTACCAGCTTTCAAGGACTGAGAAGTGGGGAAGGGAGGGGTATGCCACATTGTGAGAGTTGATAGTTGATTGTGGAGAATGGGCTTCAACCTTCACTACCCAATTCTCTGTCTGCCCTTTTTTCAATTTCCACCCACATGAGTTTGTTCTAGGCACCAGAATTCCAGCTGTGCTGGAGCACGAACAGTAGGAAACAGTTAAAAAGAACCCTCCCCTTCCCTTTTCTCTTTCCTACCCCCTTGATCAACCAGCAGAAATCAATAGATGTAACCAAGACTTTTGGAGCGTGGGGATGAATCTTCCTGCTTTGAACTCTAAGTGACACACTCAGCATGTACATTGGGAGATTCTAGGAATTAGCAGATAGAACCAAGATTCTGTGGGCTCAACTAAAGAATTATCTTATTCTCATAATTTTACTAAAATTTAGCTTCATAAAATTGCCTCGAATATGTTTGCAACCAGTGAGGCACAGTATAATGTCTCTCACAGAAAAGTGAGAGACAGTCCATCTTCTCAAATTTATATGAGGGTCCTTTGTGAGTGACACTAGGACACAAGGACTACATGGCTACGCTTATGTATCATATGTGTGTACAGAGGTACACACATTATATACATTTTTTCTCCTCTTTTCCCTCCCCACTTGAAAACTTTAATTTCATCTTATCTATCAGGAATCACTGATCCTTGAAGAAAACACATGCTCTCCGTAGTTACTATACCAGTCTTTACATACGTACCCCCAGCCAAAGCTGTACTATTTCCTTCCCCAGCTCCAGTCTCTTTAAAGTAAGCTTCATATTCTGCCCTTTACCTCCCCTTCCCACATTTTTTTCCTCAATGATCACCTCACAGAAACCAGCTCTATTGATTAAAAATTTAAAAATACATTTGTATGTATGTGTACACATATACACATACATGATCAAGAGGCTATTTTTAAATGACTAACAATAATGATATTAATGATAAAATGATACCTAAGGATTCTCTACCTTTCAGTGCGGTTTGCAATGATCTCTCTGATTTGTCTGCTGAAGAACCAGGCATAAACTAGGCAAATTCTCATGCTGCCAGGACATGAAGTAGGATTTCTGAGGCTTCCTGACCATCCCTCTTGCCCTTCGATAAGTTCAGTCAAGCGCAGGTTGGCCCACAAGCTAACTAGACAAAGGCCTAATTTCTCTAAAGCATAATCTAGCCATGCTGAAAATATGCCCACCAGCATTAACTATTCATCTGAGAAAGTGCTGAGTGCAGCAGTTTGAGGGGCAGCAAAGAAAGTCGCATCAGCAGAAACTGTGCAAAGGCTCTCACTATGGCCTGCAAGGCAGTCGCTCCTTCCTTTTGATAGACTAGTGGAGGGGCCTGCGTTTTATGTAAATAAAATCTTTGGACAGAAGGACAGTGACTCTTTGGAGTTCAAACATCTATAAATTTTAAAATTTTCCATTATAATCTCCTTTTTTACCTCTTCTGAGAGGTGCTAAATAGCATGCATTTAAAAAAAACAAACAACAAAGTTCAAAGTTTTTTGTAGCGTTTTGTCAACCTTTGTGATAGAGACAGGACTGGGGTGGTTCCTGCTAATATCCTAGGAGGCTTTTTTCAGTTTCTTTTCCTCAGTAGTTGGAAAATGATGTTAAGTAATATTCAGGTCAACTCATGACATCAATGCAATTTAACCAACATTTAGAGAGGAAGTATGTATGGCTTAGTGGATACAGCGACAGCCTCAGAGTCAAGGAGACCTAGGCATGTTGGAACCCTGCCTACGACACGAGCTGGTTGTGGAGCCACTGGTAACATACTTAATGTCACACCACTCCAGGATACTTCCTAAGACTGTGAGTCGCATTGTAGTCAGTGATCTACACTGGTAGGAACTGACTATGAGAGCTGCCATACCAATTAAATCATTGGTCTGGTGCAGCCCATTTCCAGCAAATAAGTAAGACTCTATGATCTAAAACCAAAGAAAACTTGGCCATCATGATGCCTGCATTCCACTGGGGCAGCTTGATATAGAAAAAGTGCTGGATTTTGAAATAGAAAGACCTAAATTAAAATATTAACTTAGATACTTACTCTTTGTGAAATCCTAACCAAGTCACTGAACCTCTCATAGATTAGTTCCCTCATCTGAAAAGTGGGGATAATAATAGCATTGTTTGTTGTATCCATTCATCTACTCATCCATCTCTCCATTTCTCTCTGTCTCTCTCTCTGTCTCTCTCTCTGTCTCTCTCTCTGTCTCTCTGTCTCTCTCTCTGTCTCTGTCTCTCTCTCTCTGTCTCTCTCTCTCTGTCTCTCTCTGTCTCTCTGTCTCTCTCTCTCTCTCTCTCTCTCTCTCCCTCTCTCCCTCTCTCTCTCTCTGTCACTCTGCAAATTGTAATACACTATATAAATGTTATTAGCTATTATTACCGATATTCACCCATACTTCATGTCCTTGGCATTGGTCATACATTCATAGTATGACAATAATGTTTAGGACACATAAAATGGAACCCACTGACCAAAGCAATAAACAAGTTAAAATTAAACTACGTGTATGCCAGAAATGAAAAGGATTAAACACTGAATGTTTGCAGATATCCTAAAACAGCTCACAGATGATACTTTTTTGAAATAATAATACAAATCCCCAACACACAAAGGGTTTGGGGTTTCTTTTCCATCAATCTATTTCTGACCCTTTAGCAGAATTGCACAGCCCCTCAAGTTATCTTTGAAAACAGGGATTCCCCAAGGTGACAGTACATACTCCATCACCATCTTTGCTGAAACCTGAACAAAGGAAATGCCTACACAAACACAGTGATTGTTGTGTTAGGTGTTTAACAATTCCAGCAATTTGCTACAATGACCTTGTCTCCCTTTTACCAGCTTTGCTTCATGGCCTTAGTGCATTTTGTATAACACCAGGAGCCCATTTATCTTAACCAGCTCAAACTAGCAGCAAAACTGAAAAAAAAAATCTGACCAAACTCCTTTTTGCTGAGGAATGGGGAGTTAATAATTGCCTGCCCTAAAAAGGATGGGATATTGGGCAAGAAAAAAAAAATAAAACAATTCTTCTCCCCCCAACCTTATTTGAAGTTGTCTTCTGTTTGCTTTTTGAAGTCTTTTCTTATTTACAAAGTGCTTTGCTCTGGAAAAGGAAGGGAATTAAATAATGGTCTTAAATGGAAGCAGGAAGCATGGTATCACAATGTCCAAGAATAGCCTGAATGCTATGAAGTATCTATCATGCATTGTCCCTAAAACATGAAAAGAAAACTTTAAAATATATATGGATATATGTGTGTGTTTTTTCTTAAAGTCACTTATCTCTTTGTACATAGTATTGCTATATATTAGTTACGACAAAGTTGCTGAACCTCTGTGGATTATGGTTTGCTCACAGCTACAATGAAAGGTAGTGGACTGGATGACATCTAAGGCCTGTTCCGGTTCCAAATTCTATTCTGGATCTACCTTGATTTCTACCTCAATGAGGCAGAAACCATTTCTAAAGACCATACTCAGATCATTTATTAGTGGTCATTCATTTCTATTTCTAATATGAAAATGCCTATAAAGCACTACGTGAACCTGGAGGACTATATAAATGCTCTTTTATTGTTATTTATAGTTATTAGTAATAAAATAATGATAGGAATTGAACCTGTGATTTCAGTTGTAGAGGGAACTCCCCTGAGAATAGTCACTTTTACCAAGGCAAACTAGTGTCTTCTTATACTCTTATAAAGTTGTCAGAACACTAAGAATGTGATTTGACCAAGCTCACACAGCCAGTACATGTGAGGTCTTCCTGATTCCAAGGTCAGTTCTCCATATGCTATACTATATTCCATCTCTATAATAATTTAATGATTATTATATATTACTATAATTTGATAATGTAACAAATATGATTATTTTAATTATTAAAAATAAAGTATCATCGTTCTTTCAGTTCCTAGTGATATCATTTTGGATCCTGCAACCACATGGGCCTCTCATCTCTATCAATAATGAAATAATCAAAAGAAAAATGAAGGTATGTGTTTAACTTTTGCAAATGTGTCTTACATGAGTCAATTCTTTCTTTACCAAAATATATTTAATTTCAAATTGCTGCTAGTCATTCAAACTCTACTTCTACAAGGACAATTAGCAAACAAACCTTAGACAATCACTTCTCCCTAGAAATTCTATAGAGGCAGTGAGAAATGCTGCAGGAGAGATAAATATCAAGGGTTTTATTTTCCATTTTTATAGTATCAGAGTATACATTTGAATGGGAATATGATATAGATTTAGTACTAAGATTTTGTACAGTGACATTTATGCTAACATAAATGGCTTCTTTCTCTGAGTTATTACAGAGAAGTAATTCCCTGTAGATCTGAACTGATAGCAAACAAACAAAAAACCTCAACACAAAGCAAAACATTTTTTTTTTTCTGGCAGGTATCTACAAAGTTTTTGGCCCAATGCATTTGGTTCTTATTGAAGCTTCATTTCAGGAAATGGATCAGTCCATGCAAATCACACTTTTAAAAAAATGTCTTTTGACACCTGTTTTAAAAACATTTCCATTCTCTGTATCTGATTCATGTTCTACCATAAAAGATTGATTTCCTTTATTTCTTCCTTCCTTCCTTCTTTCCTATCTTCTTCCTCCCTCCCTCCCTTCTTTCCTTCTTCCCTCCTTCCCTCCCTCCCTATCTTCTTCCTCCATCTCTCCCTCCCTTCTTTCCTTTCTTCCTTCCTCTTCCCCTTCTTTCCTTTCCTTCCTTCCTTCCTTCTTCCCTCACTCACTTCCTCCCTCCCTTCCTCCCTTCTTTCCCTCCTTCCATTACTTCTTCATATGACACACAGACATGCACCCAGCCTTTCATTTGGTAGAAGCCTGATTTGTGACGAGTTTCCCAAGTCCGGTGAATGTTTCCCTGAAGCCATTATACCAAGAAAAACACTCCTAAGAATTGTGCAACCATGAGTTGACAAGTGTGAATGGTCTAATTTGTCTAGTGCACTAGAAAGATGAGCTTTAAAAAAAATCTAATGTCACTTCTAATATATTACTAAGGCGATGAAGAAATGAGCAATCTATTTCCCACGGATCTATTCAAAGCCTTACAGAATGCCACTTGAACCATTCTTTAATTACCTCTGGCACAGGCTTTCACAGGCTCCATGGAGCCAAAAGAGGGCACATTAACTAGATGTGAACATCACCAAGTCATTACCATTATGAGGCTCTATCTATGTGAATGGTTACTTCACTAAGCCATACCTTACTGTGCTCTGCCTTAGCAGAAGACAACCTCAAACGTGGTATTGGGAGGGAGGAGGAAGCAGAATTAACCCCTCTCTCTGTTTTTTCTTCTTGCACAGTATCTATCCCATTCTTTTTAGGGGAAGCTCCCTATTCCTCAGCAAAAAGGAGTTTGGGCAGATTTTTTTCAGTTTTGTGGATAACATGAGCTGGTTAAGATAAATGGGTTCCTCTCTCTCTCCCCCTCTCTCCCTCTCCATCCCCCCCTCTCTCTCCCCCTGACTCCCTCCCTCCCTCCCTTTCTGTCCCTCTCTCTCCCTCCCTCTCTGCCATATCAACATTAAGAGCCATCATTTACTTCTCACTGAACTAGTTACAAAGAAGATTCTTAGAGCTCTAATACTACTGCTAATGTCGCTGAATGCTGGATACAAAGCTACTGTCTAATTGGAAAGGTACCGTCCTTTGGGTTTCGCCGTTTGCGTGGCCGGGGTCTGATAGCTGTTTTCCCCAATATCAGGCAGCTTTTGCCTTCAGCTTTTGCGTACTTTCTTATTTTCTTTGTAAATTTACAACATTAGTCACCTTCGGTGCCACTGCCATTGTTAGAATATCATGTCTACCTTTTGGGCTAATGAGAGTTTAATGATTGGAGCTATTTCTCCTATTGCTTAGGAAACTTTAAAAAAAAAATATTTACACATGACATCATCATATCTAGCTTAGGTGGGCAGCTAGATGGCACACTGGATAGAGTGGCAGGCCTGAAGAAAGGAACTCATCCCTCTGTGTTTAAATCTGGCCTCAGATACTTAGTAACTGTGTGACCTTGGGCAAGTCATTGAACCCTGTTTGCCTCAGTTTCCTCTGCTATAAAATAAGCTAGAGAAGGAAATGGCAACTTCTCCAGTTTCTTTGCCAAGAAAATCCCAAATGGGGTCACAAAGAATAGGATATGACTAAAACAACTGAACAACAATAAACAACATATATGTTTACATATGTGTGTATATATTTATTATATATGTATGCGTGTATATGTATATAAACATATAATATCATAAATTTATACCAAAGAGATTAATTACCTCTCTGGATGATATGATCTCTTCAACTTGGTTAGGGTGGGTGTGAGTCCAGAAGACGATGAGAGAGAAAAGTTGGGTTCACTAAGGCTGAGAGCTTGCTTCACTCTGAGAAATGATGCTATAAATTTCCAGAAAGGAAAAATACTTCCTTGAAGAGAGAAGATTGGGGAAGTCACATAGCTTTCCTTTTCCTCCTAAGTCATGTAGTCATAGCTCCATAACTTTCTTTTTGATCCAAACTAACAGCCACCATTTACCTGTCCTGTTAAAATAGTCATTATTACACCTATTGGTAGGTAATATAACTTACAGGCATATGCTAAATATTTTCTTTGGAAGGATATTTGAAGACCTTAGTAGGGCAAAGGAAAGAGAAGAACTCCTAAGGGGTCAATTTGGAAAAAATGGGTTTTACTTCTAAAACTTTGGAACTGCAACAGGGAATAATAATACCGAGAAAATGTAGAAGGGCTAAAGTATTCACTTTGCATATAGTAAAGATTTAATAAATGCTTGTTGACTTTAGAGAGTCATGTTTGCTACCATCTAAACACAGTTCCCTCTCATTTAGGAGGCAATGGAGGATACTGGGGACATTATACATCTGGGTGGAAGCTCATTGGCTGCAGCTTATTTAGAAAATGAGTAGGTTGATGCTAGCCCACATCTCAGGATAAAAGTCAGCAGGGGCTCTTAGCTCACTGAGAATGACAAAATGTGAAAAACTCGGCTCAAGCTCAGACTCTTTTTCATGACCAGAAGATACTGAGCTGACCTTTAGAAGACCTTAAACTATAGATTTCACCTGCCCCTCCTACTCAGCTCACTCATCATGGATGACTCTATTCCTTTATAAAGACGGGCTTCTTGTCTGACTTGTTTCCTATATTCATATGGGCAAGTCTGGTAACTGATGCCTTAACTTGTGTGACTCCCCCTTGTTTATAGCCAGCCAGTCATTCACAGATTCTGAAGTCACTGCTTGTCTTTTTCTCTTTGACCTCAACTGGTACCATGAAAAACTCCTAGCCACAAGATGGCATCGACGGCACCTATCACCCCTCTTAGAGTTTGGGTGAATAGGGATAAGACTGTACTTATGATTTCATGGACAGAGAGAACTCCCAGGAAGGAAAATAGATAAGGTCCAGGTTTGGTTCTTTCTCTGCAACCTGCAGCTTCCTAGTGCGCTGATAATATAAGGGATTTGCTGACGATCACATGGCCAGTATGGCAGAAGTGGGACTTAAGCCCATTTCTTCTTGACTTCAAGGCCAGAGTAAAGAGTTACATACATACATACATACATGCGTGCATAGATACATACATAACACACTTACATACATATACCCATATATTTAAAGTTAGGAGTTTACTACATGATCTCTTGGTTGCTAGTGCAATGGAATATATAATTCACTAACTACTTAACACCTATGATATTCATGACATCAAACATAATCATTCAATTCATATTTGCTGAATGGTTAACAAGAAACAAGTTCCGAGTAAAATTCTCCATCAAAACCAAATTATGTCAACTTGGTTGATATTAACAAAGGTGCTTGTTAAGATATTTCCACCCCCAACAATTCTGTCATCTCAATTTCCTAAGGCAATATAGCCTTGGAGAACACACCAGGGTGCTTCAACAGATCCCCGTGATATCTTGACATAAGACTTCAAGAAGTGTATAGCATAGCCCAGTGTTCCAGACTTCTCCCAGGGACATTAATAACAAAAGGAAACATAAACAAAGATGCAAGAAAAACCATACTAATGATGGTGCTCCAGAGGTGAAAATCTTTGCCATGATGGAATCTCATTTCACTATCTTTCTTTCGCTCCTTCAATCTTTTCAATAAGCCATATTGCAACATTTTAAGGGCCCCCTATCAGAAGAACAATCAAACGGTTTGAGCTGTCTCTGTTTTTATATACTAAGTAAAGACAGCTTCAGAATGAGAAAGATGATGATGAGCTGGTCATGTTATTTGGAAGTAACTACTGCCTTCCTCTTCTTATAGCTCTATTGCTCTCCCTATGATTTTGGTAACAGAGAATTAGACTGTGAATCAAGAGTATTATACTTTGTTTTTATATCACCTCTAATACCAACAGGTTGTATAAATTTGGGAAGATCATCTAAAATCTCTGTGCCTTGGATTTCCAAATGAAAAGTGGAGATTAAAAACACTTAAAAGTCATTGGGGGATTAAAGTCTTCTGAAAGGGAAGAAATCAGATACTTTCTAGTATTTCATATTCTAATATGAAATATCTGGTAACAGGTAATTTAACTTCTTAGGACTTCAGTTTTCTCACTAGTTAAAAAAAAATCCTGCATATCTATGTTCCACTAACTCCTTTACAAGGTTATGAGGAAAGCACTTAAGGTGTATTATAAATGCAAATTATAATTATTAAAAAAAAGTTTTTATCTTTATATCACTGCCATAGTCATATCTAATTATTATTATCCCCAAAGGGAAGTAGCAATTTATATCCTTGAAATACATACTATTATCCCCACTTTATAGTTAAGAAAATAAAGTAGACAGAGATTAAGTGACTTACCCAGGGTCACAGAGCTAGTGAATGAGGCAGCATTTGAACTCAGGTCTTCCTGATTCCAGATTCAGCATTCTATCTACTGTATAACCTAGCTGCCTAAAATTGTCTAGAGGGTAGACAACACACTGATAGATGAGGTCACTGAAAGTAGGTGCACACAGTACGAAGACTGAGCAGCCATCTCATACTTGGATGGAGTTCTACTATATGTGTTATTGGATCTAGCGTGAATTTATCATCAGAGACAATTTAGCTAACTCAGGGTATTCTCTAGAATTTTGGCAAAATTTATTTCTGGGGTGTGCTGACAAGACCTGGAAGTGGAGTCCCTCTTATTTACTTTGAGATAACTCATACAACTAGATCATGTTACCATAGTAGCAAACAGGGGAAAAAGCAGACTTGGCCAGATTAAAAGACTAGCAGTAATTAAAGATTGACACAGAGTGGAAAAGCTTAATATTAGAAAGGATTACATCAAAAAAACCTTTACTTCAAAGGATTCTTTTTCTTTCCTCTAAAAAAAGGGGGGGGCTAGAACACTGGGAAAAAAAGTCTCATGCATAATATCCTAAGACTCTCAGTTATTTGAAAAGAGGATAAAAATATTACTGACAAAGTAAAAATTCATGCCAATGGAAAATTCCCCAAACTGTAATGTTCTAAATTCAACAGAGTTCATTTAGTAGATAAGCTCTCTTTGGTGGTACAAGTAGTCACCTGGGCCTAGGAAATGGAATAGCTTGGGGAGTTTGTAGGGGATCACAGGAGACCAGAACATGTAGAAAATCTAGGGGGAAAATGATACAGCAACTTCTTTATAACATGCTTTGAGCAACACTGTAATCAACTAAAGAGATGAAAAAACAAAATAGCCAAGGGCCAGAGGTGGAATCTGAAGTCAAGTTTGCAAGAGGACGGACAGGAATGGGGAGAAAGCTGAAGCAGAAGGCTACTGCAATAGCCTCTACATGAAACACTGAGGACAGGATTCAGAGCTGGAGGCAACTTGAAGGATGACTGTCAAATCCAAAAGCCTCTCCTCAGTCCACATCTTTCTTGATCTTTGTATTCCTGGATACTCTTTCCTCTGGGTTTTCTAACACTTTTCTCTCTTGGTTCTCTTATTTGTATCTTTTTTATCTACCTTCTGTTTCCTGTCCTATCATCCATATCATGACCATTTGCATATTTTCTCTCTGTCTTGAGTGTCAGTCCTGCATTGCCAATGGTTTTCTAAATACCTCCATCTAATTGACAACAACATTTATGTCAAATTAACTATGTGCCAGGCATTGTGCTAAAGTACTTTGCAATTAATATCACATTTGGTATTCACAACAACCCTGGGAAGTATTATTATCATTCCCATTTTACAGATGAGGAAGCTGAGACAAACTGAGTTAAGTGACTTGCCCAGGGTCACAGGGCTAGGAAGTATCTCAGACCATATTTGAGCTCAAGTCCTCCTGATTCCATCTATGGTGCCACCTATGCAGATGATCCATGTTTAGCTTTAACACAACATGTCCCAAACACGTCATTATCTTTCACTCCTTTTGGCTTTTTGGAGGCGGGAAGGCAAGGCAGTTGGGGTTAAGTGACTTGCCCAAGGTCACACAGCTAGTTAAGTGTCAAGTATCTGAGGCTGGATTTGAACTCAGGTCCTCCTGACTCCAGGGCCAGTGCTCTATTCACTGTGCCACTTGGCTGTCCTCCTTTTTTTGGATGGGACCTTTCCCTCTTTATTATCTTTAATTCCTCTTCTAAACTTCTCTGTTCCTATTAAAGGCAACACTATCTTTTCAATATTCCTTGATTTATAATCTCAGAATCATACTTGAGTCATCACTTTATTTCACTCCCTAGGTATCCATTCATTTCCCCAGTGTTGTTAATTCTGCTTTCACAAAACAAAAGATCTCCCATCTTCCCTTCTCTCTATTCACAAAGCCAATACCCTAGTCCAGGCTTTCTTGATTGGACTATTGCAATAGTTTTTTAATTGTCTGATCCATGCTCTGCCTAGCTACCAAAATGTTCCTACTGAAGTACAAGTTTTTACCATGTAATTCCACTGTTCAAGAAACTAGAGTGGGTCTCTATTGTCAATAAAATAAAATATAAATTCCTTTTTTTTGGAATTTAAATCTTTTTCTATCTGGTTCTAACCTATCTTTCCAGAAATCCATAAATTCTCCCAATCACACCCTGTGATTTCCAGCCTGATGGCTTACTTTTTGTTCCCTGTATATGACATTTCATCTCCATCCTCCATGTCTTTTCAGAAATTTCCACCCCAATGACCAAAATGTTCTTCTTCATTGCTTTTGTCTCCTGGAAGCCCCATCTTCCTTCAAAGCCATAGCTCAAGGTCCACTTCACAGAAGCCCTTCTGAATCCTGCCGGGCTGTGTTATCCTCCTCAAGTGATGCTGTATTTACATTGAAAATATTTTGCAATTGCTTATCTTTGTACATGTTGCATTGTCCCATTTGAATGAAATTTCCTTGAAATTAAGGATTATTCAATTTTTGGTTTGCATTGTCTAACATCTAGAACAATAACTTGTATATAATAGATATTTAATAAATATTTATTGAATGAATAGATATGACATTTAAGAAATGTAGTGATCTGGCCGATACAGAAAGCCTCCAAAATAGACAAACAATGTTTTCTGTGCCACACAATAAATAAATAAATACTGATGGAAAAGCTTTAATCATTTTCTAGTGCACAATCATGAAGCAATAGGGGTGCTTGGGTATGGCCCAAATGAAGAGAATCATTTGTGATGGTTCAAAGAATCATTGTCCTTTAAGAGCCAGAAAGGACCTCACAATATCATTCAAATTCACCAACCCTTATTTTATAGATGAAGGAACTGAGGCTCAGAGAGCTCAAATAATCTTCTTAAACTCACATAGTTAATTAGTAATCAAGTTGGGATTACAGATGAATTCAGTCCAGGGCTTCAATATTCCATTGCTTTCATTCTCCTCTTTGTTATACAACAATGCTTTAGGGAGGGCATTTCAGCCTCATTCCCCTTGACTATATTTGACAATTACTGGGGGCACATTTTCAGGTTGCCATCCCTGACTCTAAGCCATTGGTGTCACACTCAAATAGGAAATGGGCGTCATAAACCATAAATAGGGGTCGATTCAGGCTGCATATTGACTTAGAAAACCACATGTTTATATGTTTCTTATTTTTAAATTAGCACATTAACACATTAAAATCAGATAGGAACTACATTTTAATTTGTTTTGGATCACATTGAACTGGATATCTTCTAATTCATTAAAATTAATTTCCTCTCCTTTCCTTTCTTTTCTAGAAATATTTATTGAATGACATTAGTCATTGAATGTTACTGGGGGAATATAAAACAGAAAAAAATGTCCTTTATTTCCACTGATGATGTCATTCTCAAATCCTGGCAAAGTTACTGAATCACCAAGAGACCTCAAAACATGTTGACACATCTCAGTCTAGACAGGGCTGAAGAGCTCATTCCCAAGTAGACAGATCTGTCCACAAAATAGCTGGTATTTTCAAATGGGCTCTAATGCAGAAATTCAAATGAATAGTTATGGTAATTTTGGGGGAAGCTCTCCCATTTTAAAGAAATATTCCTATAGACACTAAATTCTTATTTTCTACACCAAATTGTATCTAACACAGATGAGATACTTTGTGGAAGAAACCAACAGAGTTTTGGACTTAGAGTTAAGAAGAAATAGGTGCAAATCTTGGTAGATAAGTCATATATATTCTCAGAGTTTTAATTTTCCTAACTTTATAATGGAGATAATAATACTTGTCTAAATGCCTCACAAGGTTATTGTGAGGCTTAAATGAGATAATGACTGTAAAAATAATATGCAAATTTCAGAGTACCATTAAATGTTATTTATTACTATTTGTTGCTTAGCCTATGAGCTCCTTGAGAGCAGAGACTGATTGTGTTTTTGCCTTCCTTTGTATCTTCAAGTGCCTAGAACACAGTAGGTATTTAATGAATGCTTGTTGATTTACTAGGAATGAAAGAAACAATTTTCTCAGGACAAACATCATTTGGGTGTTCTGACCAGATGGGTCTTGAGGTACAATCAGAATATTAATAATTATCTTTATACTATGTAGGGCATTTTTTTTTGGCTTTTTGGAGGGCAGTTGGGGTTAAGCCACTTGCCAAAGGTCACATGGCTAGTAAGTGTTAAGTCTGAGGCTGGATTTGAACTCAGGTCCCCCTGACTCCAGGGCTGGTGCTCTATTCACTGCACCACCTAGCTGCCCCTATGTAGGGTACTTTTGAATGGCTTTATCTTGTGCCATGTGAATTTTTTTTTTAGAATTTGAAATTGGGCTTTATTTTATATGCAGACAGTAGCTGTAGTAACTGAAATGATTTTCATGTCTTGTGAGAAGGGATTACTATGCTAAACTGCATAGGTCACTAGATTCTCAAAGTTCATCACATGCCCAAGAAACTAAGAACCATAGACAGAGAAGAGAATTGTCCAGAAGAGATGTCAAGTTTTGCTATTAGAAAACACCAAGCTGTGAAGGAAGGCACATGAGTCATCAGAGAGAGTAAAATGAAACCACTGGGACAAAGTGCGATTTTCTGGTCAACCATGTCAAACCAGAGAATAGTCTGGTGAATCAGAAAGGAATCTCATCCAACAAAATGGCACAGGTCATGAGGAAAATAATCAGAGATTAACATGAATCCTTCAAGGATTTTTATGAAAAGGAAGATGAATGGAAGGATGATCCAGAGAATACAGGACAGAAAGATAAGTTAAAGGGCACATAAATGGCAAATCATAAAATGCTTCCACCTTGCAAATTGTAGTAGAAGTAGTTGTTAATGTAGATAACAAATAAACAGAATTTTCACCATGTCAAAATGACTAATTTTCTAGGGAAAAAAAAAAACCAAAGTAGCATTTGGAGTCATGTAGCCCAAACTATCTGGGGTATTTCCTTGAGTTTTTCACTCTTCAGTGGCACTGTGGCCACTTGTTGCATATTGATACTGTACAAAATTAAGTGGAAATTATTAAATTATTGGTTTAATTTAATTATCATCATCACACTATATTATTATTATTATTATTATATAATGCTAGTAATAACTATTATCTTATAACACTTCCATGTTTGTGAGGTGCTTTACAAATATTTTCTCTTTTTTTCCCCCCTCCAAACAACCCAGGAAAACAAATACCATTATTAGTCCTATTATATAGACAAGGAAATGACAGCAGATGGAAGTTAAGTGGCATGCTCAGGGAGGTGGAGTGTGAACTCAGGCCTTCTTGACTCCAGCTCCAGCATTGTATTCCATTGTACCAACTCGCTGCCTTTTTCACTTTACATGTTCAAAATGACTTCTTTGGGGTCTGTATCTAGATTAAATAGACCTCAATTTAAGTTCCAATTCAGCCCCTTATTACTTGTACGACTTTGAGCAAGCCATTTCTCTTTGTCTCTCAGTTTCTTCTTCATCTACAAAATAAGAGTAGTGGGACCAAATGACCTAGAAAAGTCCCTTTAAACTCTAAACCTATGATATTGTGATGTTATAAATGATCCAGGCAGCCAAGATAGTGGAGAAAAGGCAGCAACTCACCTGAACTCTCCCCTAAACACCTCTTAATACCTTGAAATAATGCCATAAAACAATTCCTGGAGCATCAGAACACTCTAAAGGATGGGGTGAAATAATTTTCCATCTACAGACAACTTAGCGAGTTAGCAGGAAAAGTCTGTGGCACTGGGGTAAGAGTGGAATATAGTCTAGTGCAGGCTGCACTAGCACAGACTCAGCCCCAGCAAACCAATTGGGAGCCACTGAAACAGCAGCTGTAGTAACTGCTTCAAGCTCTCAACCCACAGATGGTCAAGGGTAGAACAAATGATCAGAAGGAGATTACATGGCTCTCTTTGCTAGCACTGAGGCAAGACTCTTTGCTTTGTCCATACTCAAATCTGGGTGGCAGTCCCAGGGTGAAGGAGCATTGGCACACCAGAGCTTATAGCCACAGTAGAGGGGGGAGCCTTACTTTAGTTCTAAGGCAGAAAAGAGTGCTTGTGGTCACTTAGAGATCACAGCACAGGCCACGAAAGTAGCAAACATCTCTCTTTAGATCATACCAACTTGGAAAAACTGAAAAATAATAGGCCACTAGAAGTACTTCTGAATACACATGTGCAAAATCCCTGAAGCCCTCAACACTGGAAGTACAATTCTATTTAAACAAGAGTTAAAAGTCAAATATTAGGCTGGGAATATAAGCAAACAACAGAAAAACAATCTCTGACTATAGAAGGTTACTATGGTGACATGGAAGATCAAAACAGAAACTCAGAAGAAGATGACAAAGTCAAAGTTCCTACATCCAAGAAAAAGATAAATTGGTCTCAGGCCATGGAAGAGCTCAAAAAGGATTTTGAAATCAAGAAAGAGAGACCAAGTTAAAACTGGGAAGAGAAATGAGAGTGATAGAAGAGGATCATGAAAAAAGAGTCAGCAGCTTGGTTAAAGAGACACAAAAAAAATGCTAAAGAAAACAACACCTTAAAAACTGACTAGACCAATGCAAAAGAGATACAAAAAGTGAATGAGAAGAAAAATGCCTTTAAAATTAGAATTGGCCAAATGGAAAAGGAGTTACAAAAGTTCACTGAAGAAGATAATTCCTTAAAAATAAGAGTTAAGTGGAAGCTAATGACTTTATGAAAAATTAAGAAGTAGTACAACAACAGTAAAAAAAAATGAAAAATAAAAGGCAATGTGAAATATCTCATTGAAAAAAACAACTGCTCTGGAAAATAGATTCAGGAGAGATAATTTTAAAATTATAGGACTACCTGAAAGCCATTATTTTAAAAAAGAGCCTAGCTATCATTTTTCAAGAAATTATCAAGAAAAACTGCCCTGATATTCTAGAACCAGAGGATAAAATAGAAATATAAGAAATCCACTAATCAATTCATGAAAGAGATTTCCAAATGAAAACTCCCAGGAATATTATAGTCAAATTCTAGAGCTCCCAGAGAAGGAGAAAATATTGTAAGCAGCCAGAAAGAAACAATTCAACTTATCATGAAGCCACAGTCAGGCTAATTCAAGATTTAGAAACTTCTACATTAAGGGATCAGAGAGCTTGGAATATGATGTTCCAGAGGGCAAAGGACCTAGGATTACAACCATGAATCACCTCCCCAGCAAAACTGAGTATAATCCTTTATGAGGAAAAATGGATATTCAATGAAATAGAAGACTTTCTTGGTGAAAAGACCAGAACTAAATAGAAAATTTGACTTTCAAAATTTTGACTTTCAAATTCAAGACAGAAGAGAAGCATAAAAAGGTAAATAGGTAAGAGAAATTATAAAGGATTCAATAAGGTCAAACTATTTACATTCCTACATGGGAAGATGATACTTGTTACTCACAAGAACTTTCTCATTATTAAGGTAGTTATAAGGAGTATATAATGACAGAGGACCCAGGCTGGTGCTGAATATGAAGGGCTGATTTCTAAAAATAAAATTAAGGGATGAGAGAGAAGAATGTACTGGGAGAAAGGGGAAAGGACAGGTAGAATGGGGTAAATTATCTCACATAATAGAGTTAACGAAATACTTTTACAGTGGAAGGGAAGAGGGGGGAAGTGAGGTAGAGTGAGTGAACCTCACTCTCATCAAAGCTGGTTCAAAGAGGGAATAACATACATACTCAGTTGGGCATAGAAATCTGTCTTACTCTACAGAAAAGGAGGATAGGAGGGTAAGACGATAAGAAGGGAAGTATAATAGAAGGGAGGATAGATTGGGAAAGGGGCAGTCATAAGAAAAACACATCTGAAGAGGAACAGGGTAAAAAGAGAGAGAGAGAGAGAGAGAGAACATAATAAACTGGGGGGAGAAGAATAAGATGGAGGGAACTACAGCTAGCCATAGTAACTGTGAAAAAAATATTGAAGCAAGTTTCTCTGATAAAGGCCTCATTTCTCAAACATATAGAGAACTGAATCAAATTAATGAAAATAAGAGCCATTCCCCAATTTATAAATGGTCAAAAGATATGAACAGTTTTCTTTTTTAAGTTTTAAAATTTATTTTAAACTTAAATACAAAATAGGAAAAGAAAAAAATATTGCTGTGTACACAGAGAACATAAGAGAGGATTCAAGTAAAGCAATAAATTTCCATCAAGAAAAAGTATATTATGAATACATTCAAAGCTGGCCATCTTGTCTTTGTATCCTAGTATATTTTCTTTTGTCCTCTGCTGTGCAGCTTTTACTTTATTTAAAAGTTTCAGATGAAGTAATCAAGGCTATCTATAGCCATAGCAACAAATGCTCTAACTCATTATTGGAGAAATACTAATTAAAAATATTTTGAAGTGCTACTTCATACCTCTTAGATTGGCTAATAGGACAGAAAAGGAAAATGACAAATGTTGAAGGAGACCTGGGAAAAATGAGACATTAATGCACTGCTGGAATTGTGAACCGACTCAACCGTTCCGTAGAGCAATTTGGAACCATGTCCAAAGGGCTATAAAACCATGCATATCCTTTGACTTAGTAATACCACTATTACATCTATATGCCAAAAGAGATAAAAAAACAAAAAGGAAAAGGACCCATACATACAAAAATATTTATAACAGCTCTCTTCTGGTGGCAAAGAATTGGAAATTGATGGGATACCCATAAATTGGGAAATGATTGAACAAGCTGTACTATGTGATTGTGAGGAAATACTTTTGTGCTATAAGAAATGATGATGGGGCGGCTAGGTGGCACAGTGAATAGAGCACCGGCCCTGAAGTCAGGAGGACCAGAGTTCAAATCTGGTCTCAGACATTTAACACAAAAACTAGCCGTGTGACCTTGGGAAAGTCACTTAACCCCAATTGCCCTACCTTCCCCCTCCAAAAAGAAAAAAAAATGCTGAGCAGGGTTCTCTCAGAAAAATCTGTAAAGGCCTACATGAGATGAAACAAAGTGAAATGTTCTGTGTACAAAGTAACAGCAATATTGTTAAGATGGTCAGTTATGAATGACTTAGCTATTTTCAGCAATACAATGATCCAAGACAACTCTGAAGGACACATGATGAAAAATGTTATCCATCCCCAGAGAAAGAATTAAAGAATTGATGGTATCTGAGAACAGATTAAAACATACTTTTTTTAGCAATTGGGGTTAAGTAACTTGCTCAAGGTTACAGGGCCAGTTATTTCTGGGTATGGTGCTAAGTATCTGAGCCCGGATTCGATCCCAGGTCATCCTGACACTGGGGCCAGTGCTCTTACTTGCTGAGCCACCTGGCCACCCCCTTACTTTGTTTTTTAAACTTTCTTTATGTTTCTTCAGTTTTTTTTTGTCTGTTTTCTTTTGCAACATGACTATTATGGAAATGTTTCACAAGATTATACATTTATAACCTATATTGAATTGCTTGCCTTCTCCATGAGGAAAGAGTGGAAAGAGAAGAAGGGAAAGTTTTAAAAACAAATGTTAAAAATTGTTTTTACATGTAATTGGGAAAAAATTAAATACTTTAAAAAATAAATAAATGATCCCTTTGGGCCACATTTAATGATTATAATTAACCAGAACAATGGCATAGGTTTAATTTACTTTATATTCTACAAACAGAAGGAGAAATAGTAAAAGCAAGAGACTGTGTCCGTTGTGTTTATATTAAGATGCAACAGCAGTAGTCAATTAATCAGGAATAGACAGGGACAATGAATAGTTTAAATCACAAAGGAACAAAGAAAACACTTAGAAGTGCCCACTGTGATCAGAAGTGATTAGATACTCATTGTCTAGTAAGAAATATTAATTCTTATTAAGAAAAGCCTAACACTTCCTGACATATTCTTTGGAAAGGAACAATTTTAATTAAAAGTCTGTTACTTAAAAAAAGAAGGAAAACAATGAACTGACTTGAGAGACTGGTGTATAAATCAGGAGCTTTATATAGTAAGAAAATCAATTCCTCTAGTTCAGCGGACAGATTTTGTGCTTGACAAAGAAGAATAAAGTCAATGGTACTAGCATCCTAACAGCTAGTGTGACTTTTATGTAGAAAAGTGGTTCCCACTCACTTAAATTTCTACAGGGAAAAAGTGAATAATTTGACAGTATGTTTATCCAGTCAGAGGCATTTGATTAAATTAATCAAATACAAGATTCAGGCACAGTATGCTAATGAATTACGAGATCAAATGAATGATAGGTTTTAAATGGTGATGATAGCATGGCAGTAAAGTCTTCTCATTTGTGGCCCACAAGCTCAATATCACTAACACTAATGGGAACTCTTGGGCTTAACAAGGAAAGGACAAACCAATTAAATTAATAGCAAGGTGGCAAGGTTAAAGTTGCCCAGACAGTAGTAATTAAAAAGGCAATCTTTAAGAGAAATTAAGTAGGAAGAAAAAAAGCATTAACAAAGATTACTGGCATTTCACAAGCTCTGGGGATGCCCCTGCTTGAACAATATCTGGAGATAGCAGTACACAGAAAAATCTTTCTTTGGCATCCCAGGACATTAAAACTAAATGCTCATTAAGTAGCTCACAATAACATGAAAAGAAAACACTCATGAAAGATATGCTTGATTTCCCTAAATTCAACCATTTTTGAAGAAGCTAGAAATTAGCAGGGAAAACTGATCAAAATCTGAAATGAATTGGAAAGCTGATGGGGAGAAAACAAGGAACAAATGATTTAGGGGAAATCTTTTCTCTAAATGAGAAGTTTATTTCTAATATGCTAATTTTAACCCCAGAAATCCCACTGATGTCACCTATTTTCACATAACATGATATGAATCCACAAATATATATGGTAAAAAACAAGAGATGGGTAGAGAGATTTAACTCATTCCTGAATAAAATACCACGAAATGCAGGGCGGTATTGCTGAAAAACGCATACCTCTCATCATCTCTGTCCTAACTTATCATGATAGCCTCCTACAGAAACTCTCTCTGCCTCTAATCATCCATCTCTCCCCACCAACAAAAACTCCTATTCTTCATAAAGTTTACAGAATAATATTTAATGCATAGGCTTGACCATGTCATTCCCCTTCTTGAAAACATTCAATGGTTCCATACTGTCTAAAGGAAAAACATAAAAACTTAATTTGGAATTCCTGTTTTATTTTATGTTATTCCACTTCACAAACTTTACTTTCCTGTCAAAATGGACAATCTGTTCTCCTTCAGGATGTGCTTCAAACTCAAAGGGCTTCAACATCACTTGGCTACTTGCTTAACTGGGATCTTCCTTCAGTTCCTGAGATCTTCTCATTCTAGCCCCTGCCATGCTGGCCCCTTCTCCCATTCATGAGTTCCTTTTGGGTCCTCCATTTTGGGGACAGATTCAAGATGGTCATACTCACTTTCATCTTGCCTGTGCTTCTGACCCCACAAATTTCCAACTATGTTCCCTCATTGGCACTTTTCAGCTCCCTTTTATGTATTGATTTTCCCTATTAGAATGTAAGGTCTTTGAAGACAAGAACTATCATTTTTTTGGCTTGTATTTGTACCCCTAGAGCTTGGCACAGTGTAAGTGCTTAATAATACTTCTCATCTTACTTTCTGCTCACCTTGCCATATCAAATGATCTAAACATATTCCCATGCATTAGCATAACCTACCTCCCATGCCTCTGGTGGCACAACGACAAGAACATTGCTTCAAGAGTCAGCAGTCTGGGGTTCAAATGAAACCCCTCATCTTACTATATGACCTTGGCCAAGTCACCTAACCTCAATTCTCAGAATTCTCATCTGTAAAATGAGGGAGCTCTGAAGTTCCTCCCAACTCTAGGTCTGTTATTCTAGGATCCAAAGAACCATTCCCTTCTCAGTGTAATCTTTCAGAATCTCCCTTTAAGGCTCATGTTGGAAGCCAACTTTCCCTTGTAGCTTTCCCAGATTTTCCCAGCTTAAATTGACGTCTCCTTTCTTGAATTTTCACAGAACACTGTAGAGCGTCTTTGTTTCTATCACACCGAAACTTGTTTTATTGCAGTGTTCCATATCAACAAAAACTCTGGTTCCAATCAAGAAGAAATAATTTTGTAGAAATTGTTGAGAAATAAAACAATAATAACAAAAATAATGGTTTTCTACAGTATTTTAAGTTTTATCAAATGCTTTTCTCTCTTCAATCTGTGACACAGGTAGGATCCAAGCAATTTAGACTCAAGGATATTAGGATGGGATTTAATTGGGAAGGGGGTAGTTGTAAAAAAAACACTTTTGAAGAGGGACAGGGTAAAAAGAGAGAGAGAATAGAATAAACTTGGGGGAAGGATAAGATGGAGGGAAATACAGCTAGCCACAGTAACGGTGAAAAAAAATATTGAAGCAAGGTTCTCTGATAGAGACCTGTTTTATATTCTATGCTCTGCTAATGACTGTGATCTTGCAAAAGCCTTTAAAATGCTCTGGTCCTCAGCTTTGGCATTTATCAAAGGAGAAGCCACCTACACCTATTAACCACCACAATAAGACTGCAAGAAACAGAAGCAGTTTATGTGAATGTTTTGGAAAACAGCTCTTTTATAAATAGTGCAGTTTATTAGGGAAATGGACATTTGTATTAAGAGGGAAGAAAAAATGAAACTTTTGATCTGAATATTTGAAGATACTGGATCCTAATCTCATAATTTGAAATCTTAAAGTAGTAGGATCATGTGACTTATAGCTGGAAGGCACCTTAGAGATCATGTGATTTAGGCTCATCATTTTTCAGATGAGGAAATTGAGGCACAGTGAGGTGAAGAAATTTCCCCAAGGTCACACAAGTGGAAGCCTGCAGAACTAGTACTCAAACCAAGATTCTGTGACTCAAATTTTATTTTATCATTAAATACTATCTTTATACTATTTTCTCTCTTAATTTTGACATCACCTTCATTTCCAAATTTCCCCTTATCCACTTAGCCACCTCTTTTACCAAAGAATTAAAAAGAGAGAAAAAAACCTACAAGGCCATATAATTAGCAAGTGGTAAAACTAAGCAAAATATTGATTAAACTGGACAGTATGTGCAATTCTCCACAACCACAGTCTCCTGATCTCTGCAAAATGGGGAAGGAGATGCATTAAATACTTATGAAAGCATAGTGAATAGAGCACTGGCCCTGGAGTCAGGAGGACCTGAGTTCAAATCTGGTCACAGACACTTGACACACTTACTAACTGTGTGACCTTGGGCAAGTCATTTAACCCCAATTGTCTTGTCTTCACCCCCTCCAAAACAGAACTTAAAAAACATACTGATGAAAATCAAATTTGGAATTTAAATTCTGGGCATGTTTTATTTGACTTAGCCAGTGGGAATATTTCACAATAATCAGGTTTACTGCATTGGGACCAGGATGTTAATTGAACAGATAGGTGCTAACTCTAGAGAAAGCTTGGCTTAGTGTTCCTGAGTCTGGAAGACCTGAAATTTATGACATTGGCGCATTAGACCATCACTTAAATGGATGTGTGTGTTCTGAATGTGCTGATATCACAAGATAAGATAAATGGACTCAACTCTCAGAGGCTCTTGGGATTGTCATGTCCCAGCAGGGTTGGAAAAGTACTACATTGTGAAAATTGCAAGTAATTCATATTAAGAAATCAATCAGCTAGTCAACAAGCATTTATTAAGTGTTTATTATGTTCTTTGGAACAAAAAGCTATGGCCAATCTGGACAGTATAATAAAAAGCAGAGACATCACCTTGCCAACAAAGGTCTATATAGTTAAAATGATGTCTTTTCTAGTAGCAATGCATGGCTGTGAGAGTCGCACTATAAGGAAAGCAGAGTGCCACACAATTGACATTTTCGACTGTGGTGCCAGAAAAGGCTTTTGAAAGTGTCTTGGATAGCAAGAAGATCAAATCAGTCAATACTTAGAGAAATTAATTCAGGCTATTCACTGGAAGATCAAATACTAAAGCTGAAGCTTAAATCCTTTGGGCGCATTATGAGAAGGTGGGCAAGACTCTGATATTGGGAAAGACTGAAGGCAAAAGGAAAAGGTGACAGCAGAGGATGAGATAGACAGTCATGGAAACAATGAACATGATTAAATGACTAAACAACAGCAACATATGGAATTCCCATTGAGAAAGCACTCTATCAATACCGGTCAGCACATACTTAGTCATTTAAAATCTTCGAGATTTGTTTGACTGGGTCAGATAGGGGAAGCACTACAAGCTTAAGTGACTTGTCCAGCATCGAACAAGTAGTATGTTCAAAATGACCAAACAACAACAAAGATATGCCAAACACCGTGATCAAATTTGGGAATACATAAGAAGGCAAAATCAATTTCTGCTCTTAAGAAGCTTACATCCTAACACGGGAGAGAACATGTAAGAAGGTAACCCAAAGGCTGATTTGATAATTCTAACAATAATTACTTTCTTCCTGTTTTCCATGCTCTCACAATGAAAAAATATCACATTTCCATAGCTCCAAAGGTTTACAACACACTCACTTCATGATAGTCCTATGGAGGGAGGTGGTACAAGTACTGTCACCCATGTTTTCCAGGAAACTGAGGCTCAGAATGGTTGAGACTTATTAAGTCACATATTCCTGTAAGTGGTTGAAACCTAGGTCCTCTGACTTAAAATTCAGTGTTATTATTTTTTTCCTACTCTACCATCAAAAAATGTTCTAGGATAAAAAAGAGACAAAGAAAGTTAAAAAAATCACAATGAAGAAAGAGTAATGAGGAAAATACAAGCAATGGAAAAATTGAAAGACTAGGACATGTGAAGGAAATCGCTTGTTTTTAATTAGAGGAAAATCAAGCAATGAGATTAATTTCATCACAAAAAAACCCTCGAAACATTAGTTACACAAAAGTCTTTTAGCAGTTGTCTATAGTATCTAACTAAAGGTTTTGGTTCATTTTCCTAAAGTAACATTTTTAGTGTTGTCACAGAGGAGATGATGGGATAGAATGCTGTATGGCCCAAAGCCTATAAAAGACGTCAGTGCAGAGTTTCTTTAATCCCTTATTCTCATTGACTTGAAAGAATCTACCAGTCCACCCTTATGCTCTCTGGCTTTTACAGAGAATGGGACACAAGGTCTCATTTCACCAATCCCTGGGGAGCCATCTTCTTACTCTTCATTTCTACCTCCTGGCTTCCCTGATTTCCTTCAAGTTCTGGCTTGAATCACATCTTCTACAGGAAGTGTTTTCTATTTCTTTCTTTCCATTAATTATTTCCAATTTATCATGCATATATCTTGTGTGTACAATTATTTGCATATTACAAACAAGACATACAAAGATAAATTGGAAATGATCAACGGAGAGAAAGAACTAGAAGGTATTTGCATGTTGGGGCAATGAAGTAGTGCAGGTGATAGAGCATAGGGCCTGGAATCAGGAAGATTCATCTTCCTGAGTTCAAACCTAGCCTCAGACACTGACAAGATGTATGACCTTGGGCAAGTCACTTAACCCTGTTTGCCTCAGTTTCCTCATCTGTAAAATGAGTTAAAGAGCAGGAAATTATAAGCCACTATAGTATCTTTGCCAAGAAAACCCCAAATGGGGTCACAAAAAGTCATACACAACCAAAAATGACTGAAAACCAATTTGCATGTTGTCTCCTCATTAGACTGTGAGATTCTTGAGGCCAGGACTAATTTTTTTACCCTTTCTTTTTATCCTTATCACATAGTAGATATGTAATAAATGTTGACTGAGTGATTAGATAACCTTTTCCAGGCTCTTTGAGCCTCAGGAATTTGGCAAATGGGGAACATTTACAATCTTTATTTGGCCAAAATGCTTACTGACTGGGTAGTTTGATATATTTTATATTGCTACTCTTGTCCAAATACCCAGTGTTGGTTTTGGGTTTGTTTGTTTTTTTTCCTGGACTCTTGGTTTCTAACTTTTTCCTCCAATATATTTCCTTTACAATGAATTTTCTACAGAAGCACTGTTTTAAGAACACCTCCTTCTCCTAGCCCCAAACTGTCATGGCTCCATGTTGTCTTAGGTGCACTTTGTATGTCTCTTCTATGGATCACACAGTATTCTGTATTAACATTTTCTACAAGTTTGACCTGTGGCATGTCAAGTGACTTTTGTGCCTTAGTTTCCTCCTTTGTAAATAACAACAAATTCCCGATTTTAGCATAGCAGAAAGGGGACTATTTGCTTCTCTGGTCCAAATCTTTGAAATATGGGTATTCCTAGCCAGGTCTAGTCATATCTTTTCTCCCTGTGCCCCAACAAGGGTAGTTTCTATCCCTTTGTAATCTCCTTTGACTTTACCACTATAAAGAACTTCCTCTGTGCATGGAGTAGGGAAGTGGGAGGGGGAAAGGTCAGAATGAGAAAATCTAAGTCAATAGTCCAGTCTCGTCCCAGATAGCAAAATATAGCTCAGACATACTTTTAGCCTAGGTTAAAAGAAAAATGTCCAAGCTTCAGTCTTTCAAGAGGTTTATTAAAAAGTATTGATCTCAAAGAACACATGATTCTCTCTCAATTTATCTCAACCCCTAGCCAGGAATGAGCCCGACATTTTTTGACCTGGTTCTAACCTTGGACCACTCTGTATACCAGTCCAAACACTGTTCTTCTCGATTATAGACTCTTTCCTTAAAAATAAGGAAATATATAGTGCAAAAGCAGTTAGGGTTGATCATTTGTATCAAATGGATTCACTTTGATATTAATTAATTAATGAAGCAAGCAAACATTTTTTTAAAAACCCAGAAAACTCTAGATTTAAATATTCCTCTTTCCAAACTGAGGAGTGAGAAAAAAAGGAGGTGGTGAAATGGAGCACCATTTGCTATTTGAATTTTTGGCCATAGAAAAGCACATTGACAATCCTCAAGTAACAAACATTACATTTCAGTTGCCTCGATGGATGAATGCAATCACTGCCTTGAGGAATCACTGCTTGCTTGCTACCAGTATTCTCTGTAATCAGCATACCCCAGAGCTCCTCTTTCCTTCATAGCATGTGTTTACCACCAGTTATGCCTGCCACTGCCACCTACAGGATGTCTCCTCAGTGTTCAGCTCAAAATTCCTACCTTGTCTCCTTCAACATGCATCTTCCACAACTCATACAGACAGGCCCTTGCCACTTCTTTTTGCCTATAGATGCCTGTCTCAAAGCTTATTACATTCAGGTCAAGACCTTCCACATTTGCCCCCAACCTCCCTGTTCAATCTGAGCTTATACTTCTCTCATTTACCTAATCTGTATCCTAGAAAAAGATTAGTTTCCCCTCCACATTCCTTTCCTGTCTGCTCCCATTCCATTGCTTTTGTGCATGCAACTTTACAGAGGCTGGAATGGGGTGCCCCTGCCCCCTTCTCTGGTGATGCTATATCTCTTTCCACAAAGGAAATTGCCTCTCCTCCCAGGACAATTTTCCTCACCTGGATCATGGGAGAGCTGATTCTACAAAAGCGATCACATGTCGTAATGGATAGAAGGTCAGCCTTGCAGTCAGGAAGCTGTAGGTTCAACTCTTCCTACTGACACATTAACCATATGGCCTTGGGCATGTTACTTCAACTATCAGTGGCTTGATCAACTCTCCAAGACTGTAAGTTATAATTGCTAATATGCATCATTTGAGGTAACTTCCACATTGGGTTTCTCAAACTGATGAAATGAGTAGAAATGAGTGCTTTTTGTACCGAATAGAAAACAAAAGCACTATTATTGATAAACTTTTTTGTTGAAGAATTCCTGTGTTAGAAACAAGGACCATGTTATTACATAAAAACCAATGTACAAACAAGTAATCTGACTTCCATCTACTTTGATGAAATTTCTCTCTCAAATGTCACCATCAATACCCTAAACATAAAAAACAATTGCATTGTTCAGTCCTTGTCCTCCTCCATCCCTTTGAAGCATGTGACACTTCTAAATATTTTGATGCATTCTGCTATTTTCCGCAAGCTTTGTTTCAGAAAAATCACATACTGTTGGCTTTCCTTTGACCCCTGCCACTGATTACGTTCTTTATTCAAACCTTTAGTCCTTGGTTCAAGAGTTTTAGCTTAATGAGTTTACAGGACTACTCTACCCTCTGTGGATGAGCTGATGCTATCAGAGCTTGGGACATACTAGGCATTTAATAAATGTTTACCGACCAACTAAAGGATTCTAAATTTGTCCCCACCCTTTTCTCATTTAACTATTTCATTACCAGTATCATTTACTCAGTCTTTCATGTTCAGTTTCTTGCTGTTATCTTTGATTCTTCTCCTGTTCTTAACCTTCATATCCAATTAGTTCCTTTGCCACAATTTTTCCTTTGCCGTCTCACGTTTGCCCTCTCCTCTTTATTCCCACTGTTATCACATGAATGTTGGCCCTCATTACCACCTAGCAGAACTATTTTCTTTTTTTTTGAGATAACTGATAATTTTATTTTTTTATAATTTATTTATTTTTAATGTACAACTTTCAGTTATACAAGGTTTGAGTTTTAAATTTTCTTACCCTTCCTCCCTTCCACCTCCCACCTCTCCAAGATGGCATGAAATCTGAAATAGGCTCTACATATACGCTTAGTCATGTTGAAAAGAAGAATTATGACCAATGGAATGAACCACAAGAAAGAAGAAACAACAAAAAGAAAAAGAGAGAGAGCAAATAGCCTGCTTGGGTCTGCATTCAGACTCCGTAATTCTTTCTCTGGATGTGGCTAGCCTTTTCCATCGTGGTCCTTTGGGAGGTATCTTAGAACCCTGCATTGCTGAGAAGAGCCAAGTCTATCAAAGTCAGTCATTGCACCATGAGGCTATAACTCTGTATAATGTTCTCTTGGTTCTGCTCCCCTCGCTCAGCATCTGTTCATTGAAATCTTTCCAGGTTTTTCTGAAATCTGCCGGTTCCTCATTTCTTATACCATAATAGTATTTCATTACATTTATGTACCCCAGCTTGTTCAGTCATTCCCCAACTGATGGGCATCTTCTCAATTTCCAATTTTTTGCCATCATGAAAATTGCTGCTAGAAATATTTTTTTACATGGGGGTCTTTTTCTATGGTTTTTTCCCCCATTTATATGATTTCTTGGAGATACAGTCCTAGAAGTGGTATTTCTGGGTCAAAGGATACGCCCATTTTTATAGCCCTTTGTTGCCAGGACTATTTCAATAGCCTATTGATAGGTCACATTTCCACTCTGCATTCTAATCTCTCTTTCATACCACTATCCAATGATTCTCCTAATGCTTATATCTGGCTATCTTGCTCCACTCATCAGAAACCTTGAGGGGCTCCCTAATACCTTTCAAGTAACATCCAAGGTCCTTTTATTGGCATTTGAGGCCTCTCACAATTTGGTACCAGTCATCCTTTTTAGACTCATCTCTTAATGTGTTTCAAGGGTTAACCTGGCCTTACAACTACATCACAGGCAGCTGAGCTGGGAGAAGATTTGCATTGTGCACATTTCCTGTCTTAAGGGAGGTGGGTAGGTGGGTGGGTTGAGTGCTTTTCTTAAAGTAGCTGATATACATGGCCTGGGGCTCAAGAGCTATATAGGAAGACAGAATTCTGCCATGACCCTATAGATAAAGGATATCCATTAATATCTAATCTCAATGGAGATTGTGGATCAAGCAAGAAATATTACCTGAGACGTGCCTTCCATTTTCCTGCCATCTGCTTTTACTTATGCTATCCACAATGCCTAGGATGGCCTCCACTACCTTCTTCCTGAATGTAATATACAACATTGAATTCCTATTTATTCTTTAAAATCCAACTCATGTGGTGCCATCCATCGGCATTCCTGTTGATGACTATGCCCTCATAATGATAACCAAGACCTCCTTTAACACTGTATTTTGCACCTCTCTGGTATACTTGTCAAAGATTATTGTGTATCATCATTAGTTAGGTACACTTTTATCCTTCCCTGAACTGTGAGCTCTACTTCTTTCATAATTAAAACACACATTTCCATATCACTTAACATTTTTTCATATCGCATTTTCCAAGTCACTTTTACATTTATAAAGCAGCAGCATTACAGGGTGGCTATATATTTCAAGAGGCAATCTTATAGCTCTGTTTATTTCATTAAAATAATGTCTCCTTTGCATAACAGTCCAATCACTTAAACAAAGACTTAGACAGATATCACACTATGCACTAAAAGCAGAAGAATGTTACTGATCTCTCCTGTAGAAAAATAATAACACAGGTCAAAGGATATGAACAGGCAGTTTTCAGAAAAAGAAATTAAAGCTATTTATAAGCACATGAAGAAATGCTCTAATTCACTATTGATTAGAGAAATGCAAATCAAAACTACTCTGAGGTACCACATCTCACCAGTCAAATTGGCTAAGATGACAAAACAGGAAAATGACAAATGCTGGGGAGTATGTGGGTAAATTGGAACACTAATGCACTGTTGGTGGAGTTGTGAACTGATCCAGCCTTTCTGGAGAGCAATCTGGAATTATGCCCAAAGGGCTATAAATACTTTCATACCCTTTGATCCAGCAATACCACTCCTAGGCTTATATCCCAAAGAGATCATAGAAATGGGAGAAAGACCCATATGTACAAAAATGTTTATAACAGCTCTTTTTGTGGTGGCAAAGAATTGGAAATTAAGGGGGTGCCCATCAATTGGGGAATGGCTGAACAAGTTGTGGTATATGCATGTTATGGAATACTATTGTGCTATAAGAAACAAGGAGCAGGTAGTCTTCATATTTACCTGGAGAGGCTTAAAAGAACTGATGCTGAGTGAGAAGAGTAGAACCAGGAGAAATTTGTACACAATTACAGACACAACGTATGTGTGATGACCAACTTTGACGGACTGGACTCTTCTCAGCAATGCAGTGATATAAGTCAATCCCAAAAGACGTATGATGGAGAGAAAAATGTGCATCCAGAGAGAGAACTAGAAAGAACTAAGTTTATATCCAGGTGGAAGCAAAATACCTGATCTTTTTTGTTCTCTCATTTGGTTTTATGTCCTCTTTACCATTTTTCATTCCAGCTGGTATAATCCGTCCTTATAACCTGAACAGTGTATAATATGAAAGTATTTACAGATCCTATACTTGACTATAAGCCGCCATGGGGGAGGGGGACAAAATGTGAAATTCAAGGAATTGTGGAATTGAATCCTGTAAACTAAAAGGAAATAAACAAATTAATAAATTTAAAAAAAAAGAAAAAAAGAAAAATAATAACACAGGTCTGCAAGCTTTACAAAGAGCTTCCTAGGGAAACTGATATTCAGAGAGATGAAGTAACCTACTCAATGGCAACACCACTAGTAAATGTCAGAGCTATTATTTGAACTCAGACTCCCTCTTTCTAGGTTCAGAGTTCTTTACCTGTGAGTGTAGGGGTATTTGTTTTAATTTTGAGTCTGTAAGAAAGCTATTGCTTCATAAATAAACTTACTATTCTAACGGTGGTAAAATAAGGGTTTTTATTAGGTTGTTACTGGGGGAAATAGAGAAGAGGAGGCAAAATTACTAGGGGAAAGAAGAGGGATGACACAGATGGAATCTTTAAGATAACAGTTATATTGAAATGTTACATAATAAAATAATAGACACCATCATCATTTAACATAAAAAAATTTAGTTACTTTATGGTTTTACATTATCTCAATTTCCAGGTATATCACTTGTGACTTTCCTAATCAAAGAAACTTCCCTCATAACAGAATAAAAAAGAAAAAAAAAGCAATTTGATAAAAGTAAGCAACACAATAACCCATTCTGACAGCACATATTTACCCATTTCTACAAAGAAGGGGAGTGAATTTTCTCAACTCTTTCTGGAATTGAGTGTGGTCATTATAATTCCACAGTGTTCTGTTTCATTTCTGTGTTCTTTCCATTTACATTAATTACTGACATTTGAGATAAATGGTCAAAAGATGAGAACAAACAGTTCCTCAGAAGAAGAATTACAAAATATTAGCAAGCGTATTACAAGAACGCTCTAAATCACAAATAACAGAAATGCACATCAAATCAGCTCTGAGGTTTCACTTTACAACCAGCAAACTGGCAAACATAAGAAAGATGAGAATTTTCAGTGTTGAAGAGGTTATGAAAGGACAAACAAACTAATTGTTGGTGGAGCAAAGAATCATTCCAAGCATTCTGGGTAGCAACCTGTCATTATGGGAGGAAAATGATTAAATTGTCCATATTCTCTGACCTAGGGATTCTGTGACTAGGCATAAATCCCAAAGGAGACAATGCCAAAAAGAAAGACACCACATACAAAACTCACCACAACCATTTTTTCAGTAGAACTGCAAAGAACTGGAAACAAAGTAGATTCTCATTAAATAGGGTTTGACTAAATAAATTGTAGTATGCTGGCGGACAGAGGAGAGAGGGAGGGCAATGACATCTTAACTCTTTCCCTCAAGCAAACTAGGCTAGTTTGGTCTTGATTGCTCAAATAGCTGTGCCTGGGACATGATTAGAACAGGGATGGTTGGGGCAGCCAGGTAGCACAGTGAGTAAGAGCACTGGACCCAGTGTCGGGATGACCTGGGGATCGAATCTGGGCTCAGACACTTAGCACCCACCCAGAAACACCTGGCCGTGTAACCTTGAGCAAGTTCACATGCTTATAGATTTGGCCATTTTGCTCGTGTTTATATTTTCACATACTCTGGTTAAATATAGTAGCTCTGGTGAATTGAAATGAATTTTCCACACCCAAACAACCTTAGATCTATTGCCTAAACATTTTGCTTAATGGGCAAAATTAAGGAACACACATGTGAGAGACTGACTTGCCCAGCCATTCTTTACTGGTTAATAGTTACAAAGGATGGTTAAATAAAAAAGCAGATATTTATTTTGTCTTAGATCAAGCCATCTGATATCCTTTCCTTGGGATCACATAGTAAAGGAACCCCAAAGCTAGACTATTAAGAACCTATCTGATCAGTCAAATATATGGCATTTTTCAAAGAAATCTCTATAATTTTTTGAAGAACCAAGAGTAGCTTCTTCTCAACCCTTCTGACCGATAATGAAACAAATCTAATAACAATAATGACAGCTCACATTTTCATAGGATTTTGTACCTTCTGACACAGTTTATGTCTATTTTATCATTTGATCCCAAGGGATCAACTGCACTATGTTGAACAAGGCAGGTATTATTACATCTGCTAACTTATTTGATCCTCTGTGATCTCCTTAGGAGTTAGGGAGGGAAGGTATCATCCCTGTTTTTCATATAAAGACTCAAAGAAGATAAATTTTTTATTTAACCAAAGTTACATAGTTTGTGTTTGAGTTGGGATTGGAACTCATGTGTTATGACTATAAATCCAGTTCTTCTTCTACTCTAAAGTAATGTGCAAACTAGAAACATACTACCTAATTCCAAGGGGTAAAAGCAAGTTAAAGATTTATAATTAATAATGCTCATTGGTATCACACACTCTCAATATCTGATTAATCATCAAGAGACTTAAAAAAAATTAACTGCATGAAAAGATATGGCTAAATAATAGTTTGCGTGGAAAAGGCCAGCTAGTTTTACAGGACTGCAACTTCTATATGGGACAAGAAGGTGATATTGTATCCAAAGAAAAGTTAATGCAATATTAGGTGCTATTAAGAAAAGTGTAATGTGGGGGTGGCCAGGTGGCTCAGCGAGTAAGAGCACCGGCCCCAGTGTCGGGATGACCTGGGGATCAAATCCGGGCTCAGATACTTAGCACCACACCCAGAAATAACTGGCCGTGTAACCTTGAGCAAGTTACTTAACCCCAATTGCTTAAAAAAAAAAGCATAATGTGTACAGTAAGGGAAACATTAGTTTCAATGGACTGTGTCTTGTTGGTGTCACCATATCTCAAGTATTATATTCTGTTCTAGATACCACATTTTAAAGAAAATATTGACAGACAAGAATGCAACCAGATCAGAGGGAACAGGATGGTGAGGGGGCTAGAAACTACTCTATGATGGAACCAGGAATAGCCTGAAAAAGGTGGGGGGCATGATAATCATTATGTATATTAAGGGTTTCCTATGAAAAAAGAGATTAGACTTATTCTGCTTTGGACAATGAGCAATGGGTGGATATTCACAGAGATGAAAAGTTTAAATAAAAGTAAGGAAAAGCTGCCTAATAAACTACCTAAAAGTGAAACGAGTTGTCTCAGAAAGAAATGGGTTCCCTTTCTTTTAGGTCTTTGCTCATTAGCAAGATGACCACCTTTTGGATACATAGTAAGGAAGAATCTTGGTCAGTTATGGTTTGAACTATACCACCTCAGGTGTTCCTCCAACTTTAAGATTGTGTCTCTTTGGGATCCTCTTCCTGTAGTACTTTTAATAGTACTAAGCACAAGTAGGTATACAAAAATATGGACTAGCAGCTTAGTACCTTTTACTTTTATTAGGCTTAGGGGAGAAAGGTCATTTTAAGATGATTCATCCATCCACTGGTTCAATTCCACTTAACATTTATTAAGCACCTGCTCTCAAGGGACATATATTTTACTGGGGGGATACAACATGTACACAAATAATAAGTACAAAATAGAAGCAAAGTAATAAGTGATTTCAAGAAGGAGAGAATGCTAATGAACAGGAGTAGGAGTTGGCATCTGAATTGAACTTTGAAGGAAGCTAAGAATTCTATGAAGCAAAGGTAAGGAAGAAGTGTATTGCAGACACAGAAACCTTTTATACAAATACATGGAGGCAAGAAATGGAAGAACTATATGGAAGAACATGGAAAAACCATGAAGCTAGTTTAGGGGTGGAGACTGGGTAAGGGGAGAGTACCATGAAATGAAATTGCAAAGTAAGGAGGAGCCAGATTTCAGAGGTCTTGAAATAATAAACTGACAACGTTATGTCTCATCCTGGAGGCAATGGGGAATCATGGGATATTTTTAAGGCAGGGTAAGTGGTGGTGTGGTAACATCTTTGGTACATTTTGCCAACGTAAAGAAAGAGTACTGCCACAGTATGTGGAACGTGTACTTAATGCACAAATTCCTGGTTCCTGTTCAAACACTCAGGGGTATACTGATCCTTTCACCTTGACACTTTCTACTATACTGATTTCATGCTGTAATTGGCAAAGAGTAGTAGGGAATAAGTGTAAAGATTGTAATTCATTCATTACCAATGCTTCACTAGCAGAAGACCATAATAGCTAGAACACTTTCCCAGGAAAGAATTAAAAAATCAAACTCAGTACAAAGAAAAGATGACGTTATGTTGGTTTGTTTCTTAGAGCTCTTTCCTACATTGAAATGTTAACATTTTCAGATCTTGTCTCTTTGGGTCATCAGGCAGAGACAATGAACCCCAGGCATCAACAGGGTTGGCATATCAGCAGGCCTGTCCCTCAAAACAATGATTCGAACTTGCCTTACTGTCTATTCCAAATCTAAGGCATTATAAGAGGGAGGATGACTGACAAGTTTGGTTGTGGGGATTACAGCTGCATGGTCATGAAGAGTCAGCACCATTACAAAAACAAAAGACATTCAGGAAGCATTCTAATGCCTGAATGAAGGCTAGACGCTAACTTTCCAAGTGCCGTATTTCCCATGTAATAAATTATCTGGAATTGTTCATAAGATGCTTTTAAATTTGACAATGGGAATATCATAGACTCTCTAAGGTGATAGGAACCTCAGAGTACATCCTATCCAAACTATACCTAAATAATAGTCCCCTCAATGACATCCTCTACAAGCAATCATCCAGTCTCTACAATTCATCCAGCACAAAAAGCTCTCTGACCAAACAGTTTTGGTTAGCACTAATTGTTAGAAGTATAACCTTCTATTTAGCCTAAATCTATCTCTCTGCAACTCCCATCTATTGTTCCTTGCTCTTCCCTTTGAGGTTAAAGCTGAATAAATTGATTCCCTCCTCTTCCCTTCAATTACACCAAGAGCTATCAGACTCTTGCTTTCAAGTCTTATCTTTTCTATGACAAATATCTTTAATTCCTCCAAATGATCCTCATGTTTTCCTGTCCCCTCCTCCTAATCATACTTTCCTAGATTTGTTTTGGCTCTTAAGCAGAAAAGGTCAAAAAATATTCCCATTTCCTCAATCTGTTCTTACTTATACTGGCTTCCAAAGCCTCCCACTCACGAAATTTTTGTTTGAGGAATTTTAATTACATTGAATTGAATTTTAGTGTTAATGCCCCTCTTAAAATGTGGTGCCCATGATTGATATGATTCTTGACATTTCCTGGACAGAGTTCAACAGGAACAATACTTCCCTTACTCATTACAATATAGAACTCTCAATACAATGTAGGATGGTAATAGGCTTTTTCTTTGCCTGTTGTGCTACACTGTTGAATCATACTGAACCCACAGTGAACTAAAACTTCACCTATTCTGTATTTAATCCAGTTGATTGTGCAAATCCAAGTATAGCACTTCAAATTTCTTCCTACCAAATATTATATTATTAAATCTGGCCCAATATTCTAAATTTTAAGGGTTTTTTTGGATCCTGACTCTTTTTGGTACCACGTCAGGTATCCCTCTCAGACTAATAAGGCGTCATTAGCAATTATCAACATTTTTCTAATGTAGGAGAAGTATTACTAAGATAAAAAGACATGATGTGTCAGGTCTTCCTGACTCTGACTTGGTTCCCTGTCTACTCAGTTGTACTGTTTGTTTCAGTCTTTTATATGTTAAGGTAAATTTTGCCTCTCTGTATCTTCCACCTATAGGTTTCTAGTCCCCTGTTTAGATTCAGAGTAAATTTACTTAAGTGATAATTGTATTAGCTAAGTTACAGGTCAATCCGATTCAAAGTATAACATACCACTAAATACGTTAAAAAAAAAAGTCCACAGACACAATACAAGTTTAATCTTATGTTTAAAAAGATGCACATATTTGGGAATGGAATAGTGAATGAATAATCAACCATTCATTTTTCAGGACTAGTGGCTGAGAGAATATTAATACAATGATATGAAATCATATCTCAAATCTAGGATCTGGATTCTAACAAGGAATCATTTCCAGGCAATCATTCTTAAATTTTTCTAGACATGAATAAGATTGTGATGAAACACATTAAGAACTTTCTATTCTTTTTCTGTTTCTATTAAAGTATATTCTTTTTAAGTTTTTAGTTTTATAAGTACTTGCTTGACATTTCCCTCTGAATAGTCTATGGGCACCTCAATCCCTCCAAAATATAAAACATTATCTTTCCTTAAAGTTGATCCTTGTCCTAATTTCCCTATGTGTCTACCACCATTCTGCACTAAGCCCAGGTTTGTATACCAGGAACCATCCTTGGCTCTTCCTTACTTTCACTTACTGTTCTTGCCATACCCTTAACCCCCTTTTTATTCATTTAGTTGACAGATTCTGTTGATTATCCTTCCTCAATATTTCTAAAATATTTCCCCTTCTTTCTGTCCATTCCCAAACAATACTAGTCCAGACCCTAATCATCTCTTAGTTATATTACTCTAATAACCTTCTAACTGGTCTTCTTGAACCCAGATTCACCTCTATCCAGTCTACTTTCCACACAGCTGCCAAAGAAATATTCTCAAAGCAAAAGTAACAATATACTTCATTGCCTTTAGGATAAAATATAAGCTCCCCTATTTGGCATTTTATCATCCTTCATAATCTGTCTTTATCCTTCTAAAGTGTTTAAACAATGGTCCCTTTGTTTCTTACTCTAGCCAAACTAGCCTATTTACAATTCTCTGGATATGATATTAAATCTTCCTCCCCTGTGCCTTTGCCTAGGCTGTGCCCCAAATCAAGAACACTCTCCCATTTCTACCTAGAGGATTTCACTTAAAGGTACAGCTCAAGTGCTAGGTCCTTTACCTTTTGGTAAGAGTTCCATCCAGCCATCATTGTGTATTTTTATATACAATATCTCATATTTACTTAGGTATGAACTTCTTACGTTTCCAACTGGTTCTTAATGAACTTTGTGTATGCAAAAAAGGGCAATTTCTCAATTTCAATATAATTGGTTTCTTTTGTAGTTCTATGTATTTTACATTATTCATTTAAAAATACTATTCTAAGAAGGCATCTATAGGATTCACTGGACTGCCTAAAGGTTCCAGGACATACAAATCTTGAAGAATTCTTGTCTTAGTAGAATGCAAGCTCACTTAGGGCAAGGAATCTCACAATTTTCCATCAATATTGCCATTATTTTATGCAGTCCTTGGCATCATAAATACTTGTGATTAAGTGAATCAAGCAAATTTGGTGAATAAATAAGTTCCACTTTATGCTACAAATAATATAGAAGGTAAATTGCTAGGATTTTTATTATTATGAAAAAAAGAGTAAATCCTTAAGCTATAAGAGAAGTTGAAAAATAAAGTAAGTAATAAAAGATTCTGGAAATAAGAGATACATCCCTTGAGTGTAAGAGAAATGCCTTGGATGACAGATAAGAACTTCATATGACCTAACTGAAGGTCATGAAACTAAAAAGTATTTTAATACATCCATGGGCAATACATGAAATTAACCAAGAGGATCACAGGATAATATTTTTTAGAGGAAGAAGGGATTATAGAGGTCATATAATTCAATTTCATGATTCTGAAGATGAGGAAATCAAAGTCCAAGGAGATTAAGTGAATAGGTCGATTAAAACATTCAGTTAAAAATATTGTTGAACATACTTAAATATAGGATAGAGTTATAATAGTTTGTCATTTGCTTTTTAAAAATGTTGACATTGCTTAATTACATGTTTAATGGTGTGATAGTCATAATTACAGAAACTGTGGTACTGGTCAGTTATTTCAACTCTCTAAGCTCCAGTTTTTTCACTGAACAAAGTTAAAGGATTAGTTAAACTGGATGATATGTGAAGTTATGAAATTTTAGCCTACCTCTTACTCTCTATCACCATCTGGTGTTAACACACGTATGTTCGTGGGGAGAGTGGTATAATAAAGATTAAAACCCTCATCACTGGAGGACAATTCAAAGGTTATTGCTCTAGTCCAACTCCAACCCACATAAAACAGGAATCCATTCTATAACATTTCTGACATGTGGCTATCCAAGTTTTATTTAAAGACCTCTGGATGAGCATCCACTGATTTCTGGCTGCCACTCATTCCATACTTGGGTAGCTCTCTGATCCAAGGAAATTTTTCTCCATATTCATGCTAAACCTTCTTTTTGACAATTTTTACCTGATTCTGCCCAATGAGATCAAGAAAAACATTCTTAATCCCTTTTTGCTATGGCAATATTTAAAAAAATACTTGAAGACAGTTATACTCTCCACCCTCTGTCTTTTCCAAACATTTCTTTTCTAGGTACTCTAAGTTCTTTTAATCAATTCTCACAATGTATAATTTATGTTCTCCCTTAAGACATTGGGTGCTTTCCTCTGAATACTTTGTGCTGGCTAACATCCATTCCTAAGCATGGACCCCCAAAATGAATGCAATATTCTAAATCATTTGATCAAATATTATAGCAAAACCATCACTATATATATGGGCAATTAGGTGGTATAGTGGATAGAACACTGGGTCTGGAGGCAGGAAGACTCAACTTCCAGAGTTCAAATCATTCATACACTTCTTAGTTGTATGATCCTGGGCAAGTCACTTACCCATGTTTGCCTCAGTTTCCTCATATGTAAAAATTAGATGAAGAAGGAAATTAAAACCACTTTAGTATCTTTTCCAAGAAATGGAAAATTGGATCATGAAGTCAAATATGACTTGAATGAATGACTGAAATAATTGAAAGACAACAAATCATTATAATGAATCTTGATCCTGTTGTCTAATATATTATTGATCCTTCTCAATATCACATCATCCACAAATGTAAGCATGCCATTTATATCTTCATCTGCATTTCTGATAAAAGGGTTTAAGAAAATAACATACTATTTCACTAGAGACTCCCAGTCTGTGACACTGATTTATGTTCCCACATTCTCTTAAACATTCAATACAATATCACTGTAAAATACTTGCTGACAATTTGTAGGAAAGGAATGATATGATTAATTAATATCAAAAACAGAGTCAAAGATATGGCTATATTATAAAATCAGGCCTAGATTATTTCCAATTGAGATACACATGGAAATTCATTGTTAATAACACTTTGACAATAACTATCATCAGTTCAAAGTCTGAATGCCATGTCAAAAGCATTGGGTATTTTCATAAAGCCTATATCTATAAATTCAAACCAACCAGAGAGGAAAGAAATATTAAGGTGGTTAAACTTAATGTAGTGAATGTACCTAGCCATTACTGACTGTGGGGCCCATTCCACTTATACAGTCTATAAGATAACTTTGGAGAATCATCAAAAATACCTATAACTACATATTGGTAAGAAAAAAAATAGGTAAATTATTCCATGAACATTACTCCACATCCATCATTTTTTGGCGCTCCAATTCCAAAGTGAAGAGGCAGATATCCTCCAGACCCAATGTATCTCCTTCTAATTCACTGGGTCAAGATTTTTATTGCAAAAAGTCTGCCCTAAAAAATAAACGCTTGAGAGGATTCTGGGAAGATGGCGGAATGGAGTAGGTCAGAAAATTTCAAGCTCTCAAGATTTTCTCCCACAAAAGAGATAAAAATAAGACATTAGAGGAAGCAAAGTGTATGTGTGTGGGGAGGGAGGTGGGGCAAAAGTTAAATAAGAATAGAGGCACAGCAGGAAGCTTCCTGGGACAATTGGAGAAGAGCAGAAGACAAATCCCAGGATGAGGTTTGGTCCCTAAGAGTAGTAAACATCTCCAGGCTAGGGACCACTTTAATAACAAACCTCAGCCCTGGGATTAGCTGGGTTGGAAGGGAGGCCTCCTAGGCCTGGACACCTGAATTTCTTCCCCCATTCCCCATAGTGAGGGGAGTTGGGAATCTTATCTCCAGGGAAGATTGAGAGAACCATTACTGGGCAGCAACTCCAGACCCTGCTGCAATGAGCAACCGGGCCAAGAAGTAACCAGCCCAGGTCGGGTGAGGGCAGAAGCAGCGGGGTAGAATGCCACTGGTTGTGAGTACTTACAAGAGGCTGGAGATTTGGCTTTGGCTCGATGCTAGATCTGGGGCAAAAGGCAGCATTCCCCATGCCCCAGGACTAGAAGTGATTAAAAAAATTAATCTATTCCTATAAAAAAAATTACAGGCAAAAAAGAAAGAATACAACCATAGAAAGTTATTATGGGAATAGAGAAGATCATGGTTCATCTTGTAAAGAAACCCTCTTCTACCCCAAAGAGTAACATTAAATGGTCACCTGGCCAAAAAGAATTTATAGAAGAACTTAAAAAAAAAAAAGTACTTTAAAAATCAAATGAGAGAGATGAGAAAAAACTTTTTAGAAAAAGAGAACAATCCAAGAAAAATAAGATTATGAAGAGAAGGTCAACCAATTAGAAAAGAAGGTCCAGAATCTTTTTTTTTTTTGGAGGAGGAGGAGGGAAGGCAGGGCAATTGGGGTTAAGAGACTTGCCCAAGATCATACAGTATTAAGTGTTAAGTGTCTGAGGCCACATTTGAACTCAGGTCCTCCTGACTCCAGGGCCAGTGCTCTATTCATTACACCCCCTAGCTGCCCCTAGAAGATCCAGAAGAAAATGACACCCTGAATTGGTCAAGATGAAGACATCAAAGTTATAAGAGATCAAGAAATGATTTTTTATAATACGAAGAATAAAAAAAGAAAGCGAAACATAAGAAAAATGACTAATCTCGAAAACAGATCAAGAAAACATAATACTAATTACACTACCTGAAAGTTATGATCAAAAAAAGAATCTTGATACAATAATACAAGAAGTAATTAAAGAAAGTTGTCCTGAAGCATTAGAACAAGGGTGGAATATAGAAATAGAATAAAAAATCCATCAATCATCACTTGAAAGAGAGCCTATGAGGAAAGCACACAGAAATATTAGAGTCAAATTATGAAACCCCCAGCTCAAGGATAAAATATTAAAAGCAACAAGAAAAAATCAATTTAAATATGATGGTACCACAATCAGAATGACACAAGACCTAGCAGTGGAGACACTAAAGGACCACATGTCTTAGAACACTATATATCAAAGAGCAAAAGAAGTGGGGTTCCTGCAAAAATATCCTACCCAGCTAAGTTGAGCATAACCCCAAATTGAAAAAAAAGGACATTTGATCGACTGTCAGACGTTAAAAAAACCCAAACCTAAACTTAATAGAAGATTTGACATAGAAGAACCAAGAGAAACATAAGGTGCATACTAAAGACTGATTACAAGGGATTCGATAAGGACAGGCCATTTACATATATATGTGTAAGACTACTAAACTTCCATAGGAAAGACTGGGGTAAACCTGAGTACAGTGTGACCATTTAGGAACACTAAAAGAGTAATTATTTCATACAAATGAGGTACAAGAGGAAGAATCAATACAAAGGAATTAGCTGGGGGAGGAGGGCTGGTAGCTCTGGTGAGCTGCTTTCATTGGGAAGGGGTTTTAAGAAGGAACAATGCATATATATCTAGAAGTGTGTAAAAGCCTTCTAAATTCAGAAGAAATAAAATGGTAAGAGGACAGGGAGCGGGGAGAACACAAGGGAGGGATCTCCAGAGGAGAAATTGAGGGAATAGGTTATAGGAGGCTCCAGGAGGGTATTTAGATTTACGGGAATGGGAGGATGTGGGAGGAATCCTTGAAGGGGGGTAGGCTAAGTAACAGAGGGGCAAGGGAGTGGGTACAAGTACAGGAGTCAGGAGAGATAGGAAACAAGAGTTATACACAAATATAAAAACAAAGATTGATTTGTTAGGGAAAGTATATGTCTATATATGTATGTCTATATGTCTATATATATATGTGCATGTGAATATATCTATATTTATATAATGATGTATTTGCATTTAATTATTCAGTGACATAGATATGGTTTTGATGCACAAACCAGAAAGAACCAAAACAGAAAAAGAAAACTATAGAATCAATACTCTTGATGGACACATGTGCGAAAATTTTAAATGAAATATTAGCAAGAAGGCTAAAATAACATATCACAAAGATTATGCTCTATGATCAGGTCGGGTTTTTTTTTTTTTGCTCTTTTTTTTTTTGGA
This sequence comes from Petaurus breviceps papuanus, assembly GCF_028583685.1. Taxonomy (NCBI): domain Eukaryota; kingdom Metazoa; phylum Chordata; class Mammalia; order Diprotodontia; family Petauridae; genus Petaurus; species Petaurus breviceps. Next base: position 22,641,237 of record NW_027185616.1, read on the forward strand.
GGAGGGAAGGCAGGGCAATTGGAGTTAAGTGACTTGCCCAAGGTCACATGGCTAGTAAGTGTTAAGCATCTGAGGCCACATTTGAACTCAGTTCCTCCTGACTTCAGAGCTGGTGCTCTATTCACTGTGCCACCTAGCAGCCCCAACCAGGTTATCTTTTTTTTTTAAAGATTTTTTTTTTTTGCTTTATTTTTGGAGGGGGAGGGCAGGGCAATTGGGGTTAAGTGACTTGCCTAAGGTCACATGGCTAATAAGTGTTAAGTGTCTGAGGAGTGATTTGAACTCAGGTCCTCCTGATTCCAGGGCTGGTGCTGTATTTACTGCCCCACCTAGCCACCCCCCAACAAAGTTGTTTTTAAATCAGGAACGCAGGGTTGACTTAATATTTGGAAAACTACAAACGTAGCCATATGAATAACAAAATCAACAAAAAACCCCCACAAAATTATATAAACATGCAGAAAAAGCTTTCGACAAATTACAACATGAATTTCTCTTAAAAAACAGAAATATATAAATAAAAAGATGCTTAATTTAAATGATACATATCTAAACCTCCAAACTACCATTATTTGTAAAGGGGTTTAATAAGAATCCTTTTGAATAAATTCAGGGATGAAACCAGGATGGTCCACTGACACTCATTTTACTAGATACAGTGCAAAAAATGCTTGCTATAGCAGGTGATATGACCGTATTAAAGAATTCTAATGAATCAACTAAATATTACTGAAACAGTTAATAACTTCAGTCAACTAGCAGGATAGAATATAAATCAATAAAAACATTAGTATTTCTATATAATACCAATAAAATCCAGTAAGAAGAAACAGAAAAATTTCATTATACATTACTATAAAATGTACAAAATATTTGAGAGTCTACTTTTCAAGATATAGACATATATGTGAGAATTATATAAATATAACTATAAACAAACATTCACAGAAATAAATTTAAATAATTAGAGAAATACTGATTGCTCAAGGGTAGGATAGACAATGTAACAAAATAACAATACTATATAAATTAGTGCACTCATTCAATGCCATGCTAATCAGACTACCAAAGTATTACTTTATAGAATTAGAAAAAATAATAACAAAATTCACATGAGGGGGCGGAGCCAAGATGGCAGAGTAGAAGCACGACCTTACCGCGGCTCCGGCTTCCACCGTCTCCAATCCATGTAAAAATGGGACTCTAAACATACTTTGGAGCTGCAGAACCCACAAAATGACACAGAGAAGCTAACCTCCCCCTGAGGACAGCCTGGCAGGCAGCAGGAATCCAGCACAACGCTCTGGGAGACGATCCCAGGCCCAGGCTGAGGCTTTAGCCCCAGGGCAGGCCTGACCAGCCGCAGGCCACAGGGACTCCAGATCAGCAGCAGCTGTGGCGGTTTCCAGAATTATCAACACATAGATGCAAAGGACAAAGTGAGAGGTCAGTACAGTCTGGACTTTGGGACCAATAAGTGGGAGTGTGTGGCTTTTACCCCCAGGGCGAAAAGCCACTGAGTCTCCAGCCCCATGTGGTGGCTTCAGCTCTTGGCCTGCAGAGTGTAGGGGGACCAAGCACCAGCCTGAGGGGTCATTGCTCTTGCTTTAACCTGCTTGGATCTGGATTGCAGTCTAGGGTGGAGGTCCTGGGGTGTGTGTCCAGCTTGCCAGAGCATGTGGAGACCTCAGAAAGGGCACCCAGCTAATACCTCCAGCAGCTGAGAAAACTCCAGCGTTTGGGATGAAAGCTCCCCTGTCTGGTGGCACAGTCCTACTGTGGCAAAAAGCCCAAAAGTCAAATAATTGAGTGGAAAAATGAGCAGGCAAAGGAAGCAAAGCAGACAGAAGATTCCGTTAGATTCCTATTTTGGGGACAAGAAGGAACAAGGCATGGAACAGGAGGAAAACAGTGAAGTCAGAACTCCTGCACCAAAAGCTTCAAAGGAAAGTACATGCTGGTTACAGGCCATAGAGGACCTTAAGAAGCAGATAAGAGAAGTGGAGGAAAAACTGGGAAAAGAAATGAGAACAATGCAAGAAAATTATGAAGTGAGAGTCAACAGCCTGACTGAGGAAAATAACACCTTAAAAAACAGACTGACTCAAATGGCAAAGGAGGCCCAAAAAGGCAATGAGTAGAAGAATGCATTAAAAAAGTCAAATTTGCCAGATGGAAAAAGAATCTCAAAAACTCAATGAGGAGAATCATTGCTTCAGAATTAGACTGGAGCAAATGGAAGCTAATGACTTTATGAGAAATCAAGATGCTGTTAAACAGATCCAAACAAATGAAAGAATAGAAGGCAATGTGAAATATCTCATGGGAAAAACCACTGACCTGGAAAATAGATCCAGGAGAGAGAATTTAAAAATTATTGGACTGCCTGAAAGCCATGACCAAAGTAAGAACCTAGAAATCATCCTCCAGGAAGTTCTCAAAGAAAACTGCCTTGATATTTTAGTACCAGAGGGCAAAATAGAGGTTGAAAGAATCCACCAATCACCTCCTGAAAAAGATCCCAAAAAGAAAACTCCTAGGAATATTATAGCCAGGTTCTGGAATTCCCAGATTAAGGAGAGAATATTACAGGTAGCCAGGAAGAAACAATTTGAATATTGTGGAAACACAATCAGGATAACCCAGGATCTGCCAGCTTCCACACTGAGGGATTGAAGGGCTTGGAATATGATATTCCAGAGGGCAAAGCAGCTGGGATTAAAACCAAGAGTCACCTACCCAGCAAAACTGAGTATCATGTTTCAGGGGAAAATATGGTCATTCAGTGGAATAGAGGACTTTCAAGCATTCTTGATGAAAAATCCAGAGATGAATAGAAAATTTGACATTCAGATACAAGAAGCAAGAGAATCATGAGAAGGTAAACAGGGAAAAGGAATCATAAGGAACTTATCAAAGTTGAACTATTTACATTCCTACATGGAAAAACAATAATTGTAACTTACGAAACTTTTCTCAGTAGTTGAAGGGAATAGAAATATAGATATTTGTCTATATATGAGGGTATATGGGCATATGAATACATATGTGAATGTGTGTATATATTTTTACAGTTATACATAGAGGGCACAGGACCAATTTAACAGGAAGGTATGATACTTAAAAGGTGAAATTAAGAGGTGAGAGGAATATGAGAGAAGAGGGGAGAGACAGAATGGGATAAACTATCTCATACAGAAGAGGCAAGGGAAAATGGTTACAATGGAGGAGAAGAATAGGAAGGCAAAAGGGAATGGGTCAACTGTATTGCCATTGAATTTGGCTTGAGGAGGGAGTGAAATACACACTAAATAGGGTATCTCACCCTCCAGGAGAATAGGGGGGGAAGGGAATGAGAGGGGGGATGGTAGAAGGGAGGGTAGGCTAGGGGGGAGGGAGGTCAGAAGCACTCACTTTTGAAAATAGATGGGATCAAAGTGGAGAGTAGAGCAGGTGGGAGGTGGGATAGGTGGGAGGGAAGTGTAGTCAGTCTTTTACAATGTATCTACTATGTTATTGTTTTGCATTAGCCACACATGTGCAACCTATACTGAACTGTGTATCTTCCCAGTAGGGGTGAGTGATGGGGAAGGAGGGGAATGAATCTGGAATTGAAAGTTTTGAAATCAAATATTCAAATATGTATATACTATTATTAATACCATCTTCCATGTAATTGGGAAATGGGATGTGCAGGCACTGAGGCATAGAGATCCACTGGAAAAGTGGAAAGGGGTATGGGGGAAAATGTGGGAGAGAGCAGATTGGAAGAGGGGATATCCTGTGGGACTGCTATTTTGGGGCAGTGGGTGGGGGAGAAATGGGGAGAAAATTTGTAATTCAAAATCTGGCAGAAACAGATGAGGTAAATCAGAAGTTAATAAAGCATTAAAAAACAAACAAAAAAAAAAACAAAATCCACATGAACAAAAAAAAAGTCAAGAATCCCAAGACAAGGGGCGGCCAGATGGTGCCGGCCCTGGTGTAAGGAGGACCCAGAATCGGTTCTGGCCTCAGATACTTAACACCCACACAGAATAAGTGGCTGTGTAACCTTGGGCAAGTTACTTAACCCCAAATGCTTTAAAAAAAAAAAAGAATCCCGAGACAAAACTAAGAGGGGCTAGCAGTGTCAGATCTCAAACTATACTACAAAGCGGTAATTACTAAAAAAACAAAAGTTTGTTTAAAATTGAGAGCGCAATCAGTGGAACACATCAGGTATGCAGCATATGGAAGTGAACATTTTATATCCTACCATTTAATAAACACAATTCACAAATACCTAGAGGAAGACACTCAGAGCAGATCTGCTTATGTAAAGAACAGAATAATGAAAACATTGTTAGGTTAACTGGAAGAAAGTAAAAGTCTGATTTTTAGGGCTCTAAGTTTAAATGGTGGACAGTATTTCTGTCTAATCATGAAAAATATACAAGACTTTTATAGGTTCAGTAGCAGTCTTCAATTCAGTTCAACAAACATTAAGTGCTTAGTATATACAAGGCATCATACTAGGTACTAGTAATACAAAGACAAAACAAACAATAAATTCTGGTCACAAGGAGTTTTCATTCATATAGGGAATAAAACATAAGAAAAAAAAAAGAAAATGTAATGAGGAAGCAAGAACTAACACCTTAAGGAGAAATCAAGAAAGTCCTGGTAAGAAGTGACTCATGAACCGAGCCTTTAGGGAAACCTAAGATTCTAAGAGACAGAGATGAAAAGAGAGTACATTCCAGACCAAGGGGACTGAAAGGTGTGGAGGTGAGAGATAGATTTCTAAGTTTAGGGAATAGCAAGGAGGCTAGGTAGGTTGAAACAGTGAGCATAAAGGAGAAAAATGTAAAATAATCCTGGAAAGGTAAGCTGGAACCAGACTTTAAAGGGCTTTAGAAATCAAAATCAGAAGACTGTATTTCCCTAGGGACAATCAACCAGGAATCACCCAAGGTTCTTGAGTAGGGGAGTGATACCACTCTAGGCAATGCTAGTGGTCTAGAATACAATCTCAAGTCAAGATCAGTGTTTTGGTTATATATGGCATGAATATGATAATGTGAAGAGAAGAAGTTAATCTTTTTAGATTTCCTGGTATTGTTTGTCCTTTATTTTCAAAAAGGACGAGTCATGCCACTGGGTGACATCTTGACTCCTGTGAATTGGATTTAAGTGAGGGAGAGCTGCACAAAGTCATCAGTCTGACTCTCTCTTCCGGAGGCATTGAAGTCCAATGGCGAGACAAAAAGTCAAGAAAACTTGGCATCTTTCATGTCTGACCAAGCTCTAAGTGCTCCACAGTGCCTGCTTCAGCCACCTTCAAGGCCATGGGAAAAAAATGTTCTTGTCTGCTCATTTCCCTGGGGGCAGTCTTCACATGCTTGGGGTAGGCATCCCCCTAACTCACTAACAGACTTGAGGCTCATCAATTACCCTCAGGTTTCCTGTTACTAGGGGGAAGAGCAAGAACGAGCCATTGGTTGAACTGACCTCAGAAAGTTTTGTAATGCCTTTAAGTTAGCATTTAGGGATTTGAAAGAGAACTCAACTCATTTATACTAATCTACTGAAGATGGTTTTTTAATGACATTATTTTTTGTTTCTCAGGTGCATAGTCATTAAATAATGATTTTTGAAGAATTTGCTTCAATTTCTAGTCTAAAGAAAATTTGGCTTAACCTTTTATCACGTCTTTAGGTATCACTTTTGATTAATTGAAAGAAGAGGAAATATGGAGTGTGAGATCTTTGTTTTCAAAGTACTGTGCTCTCTTTAATGTTACCCCAGCAGTCAATTCGGTCCCAATATTGCATGAGCACTCCCTTCCTAAGTCTCCTTTACTCCTGATGCCTACCAGCTGTGGAAGGTTAGCGTTTATAACAGAAGAAAAAAATTATAATTTTGATTACATAAAATTAGGAAGTTTTTGTGCAAATAAACTAATGTTAAGATAGAAGTGAAAACATTAAACTGGGGGGAAATTTTTGCAGCAAGTTTCTCTATTGAAAGCATATCATTTCCAAGGCATACAAGGAACTGTTTCAAATTTATCAGAAAAAGAGCCATTCCCCAATGGATTAACAGTTTAAGGTTATGGAACAACAGTATTCAAGGGAAGAAACCCATGCTATAGCCATATTTTTTTTAATGCTGCAATTCACTAGTAATTAGAGAAATACAAAATAAAACAATTCTAAAATCCCATTTCACACTCATTAGAGTGTCAAAGGCAAGGAAAAAAAGACAATGGTAAGTGATGAAAGGATTATAAGAAAACAAATTTCTGCCCTGATTTATAAAAGAATATGACCGTTCTTTTCATATTTTTTTCTTTTCATAATTTCATAAATTCATAATTTTGGAAATAATAAACAGTGAGAGTGTCAGTAGTTGTATCATTGCTATTACCAAAGGAAGCCAAAGAAAGAAGATAAGGTCCTTTATTACAAAACCATTTATAGCAGCTCTTTTTGTGGAGGCAACAACAAAAACAAAGAGAAACTAATGGGTTGTCCATCACTTAAGGAATGTCTGTCTTAATAACTTATGATGTATGAATGAGATGGAGCACCTTAACACTTATTTCCTTCCTTCTTAGAAAAAATAAATATAAAATACAGGCCCTACTGATGTCTTTGCAGTGTGATTATAGTACATTGAAAAAAAAAGTTCAACATAAAGTTCTTTTATTGATGAGAGAAAAGTAGTCATGATAGTACTTGTAAGATTCTATAGTAATGATTTTCATCAGTATAGTTCCCCCCCTACATTAATAACTTTAGGTTTTGCCAGGAACAAAAATATGACTAGAATATATTACTTATTCAGAGAAAGAAGGATTAAGGTACCTCTAAAAGATCTTTTAATTCCCTAAGTATTTATTCTGTATTTGTGGTTTTGCTGTGACTAAACTCTTCCTGTAGTCAATTCATTTCATTGATTGGGATCTGCTTTGTTCTAGTACCTTTGTTCCATAATTGTGAATCATCTATTTCATTCTTTCTAAGGAATCTTTTCATTTTTTCTTCAGCCAAAATAAGGATGGATTTCTTTTGAAGCAACGGACAGCAACGGCCAAACCATTGCCCTTCAACTAACACAAAAAGAACCTTAATCTGAATTTATACCAATAATACCAATTCAATATCTGAATCTACACCAATATGAAATGAAGCTGTCTATTGTGATTCAAGAGCAAAGTCATTTTCCAAATTAAGAAAAATGGAATATTTTCTGTGAACGGTCTTTTCTAGTCGATAAAAGTCATTCATTGGGAGGAATGGGTGCTCAAAACATTCATCTACCTTAGAGTTGCCCCTATTTTCATTTAAAAAAGGTGTGAGAGACAACAGGGTGTAGTAGGGAGTCAATAATGAATAAACCTTTATTAAGTACCTACTCTGTGCTAGGCACTATACTAAACTATGGGGTACAAATGTGAAAAAAAGAATGATTTCCCCTGTCTTCAAGGAGCTTATAATCTAATGGGGGAAGATGGTACTTAAAAAGAATCTAAAAAGGAAAGAAACAGAGACCTAGTGGGAGAAGTCTCAGAGTAATACAACCAGATGAGAAATGGAGGTTTTAGCATTCACGGTTCTGCACTTCACTCAGAAGGGGCAGAGGGTAGTGATGAGGTCGAGTGTCAAGGCTGATGGAATCTTGCAAGATGATGATGTTTTCCCAATAAAGAACTTCTGGGGCATGGTAGAGAAGTTAGAGATATCCTAGAGTAGTGTGGCCAGATGAGAAATGAGGAGAACAGGCCTCAAAGCCAGGAATATCTCAGTTCAAGACCAACCTCTACACATAATAGGTATGTGATCTGGGGAAATGCATTTAAAGTGCAGAGCTACTCTGGTAGAAGAAGTTCCGTATACTAAGTATAGTAACTATCTCTTCCCCCACCCATACCACCAAAAAAAAAAAGATTTAATTCTAAGAAATTACCTGTCACAAGAAATATATCCTTTTGAATTTTTTATATTGAGAAGCGTAATACTGAATACAATTTACCAAAATAAACTCTGCCTAAGCTTTTTTTGTCCTTCCAATAGGCAATTGTTAAGTGCTTGCTGTGAGTAAGACAGTTATATGCTGGCAATTAAAAAATGCAACATGACCCAACTCTTGCCTTTAAAGCACTTACAATCTAAAGGTGAGGGAAGTATGTAATACTTTCTTGCCTTATTAAATGTAAATTTTGAAATGTTTCTAGTCATGTTCTTTTACTATTTTCTGATTAGTCTTACATCAATTTTTCTGTCTTCAAAATAGATTTCCCCCTTTTTAGTGCTGTGGTCACATTTCCACAAACAAAATATTTCTCCTCACTCTACAGTCTGTTCCAGGCTCTTTCTCCTTAAGTCTATGTCTGTTCAGATTTCTTCACATTCTAGGATTCTTTTTAAAGAAGAAAATGACTCCCATTGTCTGTTGGCAATAGAATCATGGGAAACATGTAAATATGAAAAACAAATAGGAATATGTGACAGGTGGTACAGTGGATAGAGTACTGGGCCTGGAGTTAGGAAGTTCTGGGTTCAAAGCCTCAGATACTTCCTAACTGTGTGACCCTGGATATGTCACTTGACCTCTGATTCCCTGACAAAAGGATATATTCGATCACAAAATGGTGCAGTATCTTTGCATTATGCCCCCTGCTTCATGTTGAAGGAAATTGGTGATGGGGAGGAGGTGAGAAACCACTAGTAAGAAGGTCAAGCAAAGAATGTAAATCGGAAATGACTGAGTTTGGCATTTCTCCACCCTTCATGTTTGATTTTAGTCTTAAGGTCCAAACATATAAATGCCAGCAAGTCCTTAGGCAAGTCATATTCCCCCCCTGTTGTCTCACTTTCCTTGCCTACACAATAATACTGGACTAAGGGATTCCAAAGGCCCTTTTTGAATGACCAAAACTACCAATTTTGGGGCATAGAAGCCAACAAGGAGCTACAAAATGATTTTTCTAACATGTAGCACATATTATCTTAGTCATATTTTGCCCACTGTCTTCTGTTTTACAGTCATTTCATAACAAGTAGAGATTCAATCTTGTACAATATTAACCTAAACCTTCCTTCTCTTTCCAAGTCCATGTGGTCAAGGGGATAGATTATGTTCCATATATCTGGCAGCAACCTAACAATGGAGTTGGAGAAGCTGGATACAATTCCTAGCTCTTTTATTTTACTATCTAGGTGTCCATAGGTAAGCCTCTTAACTATTCTGGGCCTTATTTTACCCTCTGGCAAAATAAGGGAGCTGGTCTAAATGATCTCTGAGTTCTCTTCTAGCTCTAAAACCTTAAAGGGATTATAAACATATTCACAGACACTAAGTTTTGAAATCCAGTAGAAATAAAACAGTTCCCAGAGGACTTTAGATCATTGGTTTCATCTTTAGAAGTTCATAAATAAATACTATTATTAAGATTCAGTATGGTTTCTTTTATTCACAATTTTCTTGCTAAAACCAGTGGTTTCAGAATTATTACCACCCCCTCCAACTTAGCTCATGGCTAAAGCTTCCTGTACTGATTTTCTGTTGTTGAGAAAAAATTTCATTTAGAAAAATGGAGGGGGAAATTGCTTGCTCGTTTTTATTCGATTTTAGTTATTATTGTGTAGCTAAGTGGTTTCAGACGTTCTTTGCCAACATATTGAGAATGGGTCTCAAAAGAGGTTATTTCTCACATGGTGCTTTTGCAGGCAGCCAATGCAATATGTACAATGGAACATTTGTGGGCCTCAGGTAAAGAAAACATTTGGCAAAAAGCTCTTCTACCATCAGAACATTTTAAGCCATGGGCTGATTGATCTTAAAAAAAATTAAGAAAGATAATATTGAGTAAAACTACAACCGCAACAACTTGTTTAGTAATGATTTAGAGATAAATTAATTCATTTCAATGAATAAAATGTGCTAATATTTTTCTGTATTACTGCCTACCAAAAAGGATTGATTAAAAATAGGATACCTTTTATGAAGGTTTTATTTTTCCAGGGAAATTGGGCTCCGTAGTTACTCCAGTGTGGTACACAGAACAATTGAATATGTTTCAACCACTTGGTTCTATTCATTTCTTGGACAATTTTGGTGTCTGAGAAGCTTCTGAGAAAAACCAGCTATGTAACGATATCAATAGTGCCCTATTCCTTCTGAAGATCCATGATTTCACTAGGATTTGAGGCAAGGGAAAGGGCTTGCATTTTGAATCCAACAGTCTAGGTTCAAATACTTGCTGTTGTCCAGTCATTTTCAGCCATGTCTACCTCTCTGTGGCCCCATTTGGGATTGTCTTGGTAAAGATACTAGAGTAGTTTGCCCTTTCCTTCTCCAGCTTAAATCGTTACTCTTCTACTTTACCACCTGAGGCAGCTAGGTGGCGCAATGGAGAGAGTGCTGGGTCTGAAGTTAGGAAGACTTCAGTTCTAATCCAGCCTCAGATACTAGCCACGTGATGCTGGGAAAATCACTGAACTATTGTCTCAATTTCTTCATCTGTAAAATGGGGATAATAATTGCATCTACCTCAAAGGGTTGTTGTAAGGATCAAATAAGAAAATATTTGGTAAAAGCACTTGGCATAGTGCCTGGCACATAGTAAGTACTATAGAAATGTTTATTCCTTCCCTACATCTGTGACAGTAATTGGGAAAATTACTTCACTTTGAGTCATCTGTAAAATGAGGGGGCTGGACTAGATGATCTCAAAGGTCCCTTCCAGCACTAAGTCTATGGTCCTTTGGAGATTCGAATTAAAACTCTTTGATGCCTTAGGATAAAGTTAATATGAGTTGTAGACAAAACAATAACAACAAAAACCAATCAATCAACCAACCAACAACATGAAAACATCACCCCTTGCTGGCTAAACCTCTCATGGTGAGTCTGAAAAGGTAACTAGACTGATTTTCCAACACAATGCTTGTTTCTTTTATACTTGAAACACCAGCGCAATCCATTGAGGGTGGAGAAAGACCTTGGACCTCAAAATATAAGGCTCTAAAGGGGTGGGACTCTACTTGGGAGGGATACATCAGAGAACCTGAGATATCTGCCCTAGAAGACACCAGGACATAGCAGCTAGGGAAGCTGAAGTTAGGGGGAACATGACATGGTATTGTTTGGTGTCGATGAGACAAGAAGTGGTAGCTTCTTATTAAACTAATTATTTTTGCTGATTCGGTGCTAAATTCAGTTGTTTCTGCCTACTGAAGAAGTCTAAGTACTGGTAATGCCCATTACAAATTATCCTGCCCTAGTTATAACTTTGATTGAAATTTTGTTGATGTAAAGGACCTGCTGGAGTTTCCACTAACTGGCAAAGCTTTCCAAATACCAGAGCCACTTCCACACAATGGAGAGACAGGGAACAATTTTAGTGGAGGAAAGGGAAGGAATAAAAATGATAACAAAAATAAATAGTAAGAAACCTAATATTTTACATTTAATAGAAGAGTTTATATTATTGAAGAATTCTCATTTATGTTTCCCAATGCCCTTGTCCAATTGGTAGGAGACACAAGTTTAGGCTTCTTTTTACCAATGAGGAAATAGAGGCACAAGGATGTTCTGTGATTTGCCCAAGGGCTTTACAGTTTATTGGATGTTAAGATACAGGACCAGAAAACCTTCGTCTCCTGATTCCCCATAGAATGCTTTTTCTATTATGTCACAGTGCCCTCCATTTTGAATTATAACACAGCAAGTAAATGAACCAAATATATCATCAGATGATTCAACTATATAAATTTGACAGATAACCCTGATGAGTCAGATTACAATTTCCCTCAAAAATTGAGTGCCTACCCTAGAGACTTAATTCAAATATTCCTACTTAGGGGGCTAGGTGGTGCAGTGAATAGAGCACCAGCCCTGGAGTCAGGAGGACCTGAGTTCAAATCCGGCCTCAGACACTTCACACACACACACACACACACACACACACACACACACACACAAAAGCTAGCCGTGTGACCTTGGGCAAGTCACTTAACCCCAATTGCCCTCCAAAAAGCAAAAATGCATAAAAAAAGTCACCTAATGCAAATATTCCTACTTGCCCCTGACCAGCAGATGGCATTATATTCCTAGCATTTTAATCGGTTAGTCACTAGCTTAAAGTCAGGAAAAAAAAAGGTTTATAGAAGAGACTGAAGTGAATAGAATCTTCCCTTTCTTTGTTCTTTCCTTCTAACTTTATGATTGATTTTGAAAAAGGGACTGCTCTAGGGTGTTCACTGAAATCTGTTATGGTCATGGGTATTATTAAAATTGCTCAGAGGTCCAGGAATGAAAGTGAAAATTAGACAACAAACCTGAAACATAAAATGCTATTTGAATGCTATTGACAAATACCAAGAAATTTATCCTTGAGAGAGGTATAAATTCAAACTTGAAATTAACTGAATGCCTACACACTACCCTACAACAAAGACTGGCTAACACTGGTCTACAGAAATAGAAGTAAATGTCTGGGCAGGAATACAAGTTATTATGGCATTTCTCTATTTCTTCCACTGTTCATATCACAAGTAGTTAATGTTTTGGGGGAGCAAAGAATCTGGTCATTATGTCACAAAGACAAAGATATTAAACTGACTGTATCTGTCTTGTGAGGCTCTCTCTGGTTTCTCCTGGTAGCCCCAGATGAGCAGCCTCCAGGTGAGCTGGGGTTTATTTCCACTCTGAAGCTAGTTGACTAACTCTGGACATATCATCTAGCTACTTAATGTCTCAAGTTTTCAACATCAAGAAATGGATGTAATAGTTGCCTTCACAATATGAAGAGTAAAATGAAACAATGTGATTTTATAATTTTAGATCTAGAGATCGCCAGCCCTGGATTCAGAAAAATCTCAGTTCAAATGTTGCCTCTGATATTTACTAGCTATATGAGGCTAGGCAAGTGACTTAACTCTATTTACCTCAGTCTCCTCATCTGTAAAGTGAGCTCGAGAAGGAAATGGCAAACCACTCCAGCATCTTTGCCACAAAAACCCCAAATGGGGTCACAGAGTCCAACATGACTGAAACGAATGACAAACAACAACTTCAGAGACAATCAAGCAGTGAGATGAAATCAAAAGAGTGGTCATGAAATGGGAACGTGGATTGGCTTTGCTACTTGCCACAAGCCCTTCCAAGTCCTTCTTAACCGCAATGACTTCCATCTCTTTTGATTATCTCCCATTTCTCCCATCTACAACTGTTTGGTGCACAGCTGTTTGCATATTGTCTTCCCATTAGACTATAATCTCCTTGAGGGCAGGTATTGTTTGCAGCCCCAGTGGCACAGAGTAATGGCTAGTTGATAAATGCTAGTTGATTGGAATTGTATTAACTCTAGACCTCTCTGGCAAAATGAGGAGATTGGAGATCTCCTAGATACCTTCTAAATTCTAAGTCTTTATTAAACTTGTCCCAAGAGTGCTTTAAGGATATGACTGACATTTTAAAAATAGTCAACTGACAAGCATTTATTAAGCATCTATTATATGCCAGGCACTATGCTAGGTGATAGGAATACAAATGCCAAAAATGAAACAATCCCTACTCACAATGAAATTACATTTTAGTGGGAAACCAGTTGACTTATAGGTGCATACAGAATAAATTAAGAGGAAATAAATATAAAGTAGTTCTAGAGTGAAAGCACTGGCAACTGGTAGATTAGAAAATATGTTATATAGAAGGTGGTCCTTCAATAAGAGAGAGAGTCTATGAGGCAGAGGTGAGAAGAAGGTATATTTCAGGGATGGGGATAGCCAGAAGAAAGGGGAGATGTAACTTTGTGTGTGAGGAACGAAAGATAAATTAGTCTAACCCACAGATGATGGAAATGGGGAGTAGTATGCAGTGAAGTTAGAAAAAATAAGTTTAGTGCAAATTTCAAAGGATTTAAAATCTAAGTGGAGGAGTTCATATTTTATTCTGGAAGCAACAGGGAACCACTGCAGTTTATTGAGAAGGGGAGTGCCATGGTCTTATCTATGCTTAAGGAAATTTACTTCAGAAGAAGCATGAAGGATAAACTGGAAGGCAGAAAGATTTAAGGCAGAGAGGTCGATTAGGAGATTGTTTCGATAATTTAAGTGAGATCTAAGGTGGTAGTTACATGAGTAAGGAGAAGGAGTTGACTTGCTATGTGGAATGAGACAGAATGAAGAGTTGGGATGGTGCCAAGGTTATGACCCTAAGAAAGTTTTCAACAGAAATAGGGAAATTTAGAATAAAGGTAGTATTTTTGAGGGAAAGGGGATACAAGTGCTATTTTAGACATGTTGAGTGTGAGATGTCTCTGGGACATCCAGTCTGAAATGCCCAATAGGGAGCTGCTGATGTGGAACTGAAGTTAAGAGGAGCGATGGGTTAGATATATCATTTCATAGAGATGACAGTTATACCCATGGGAGCTGGAGGTTACTAAGAGCATGTAGAGAGAGAGAAGAATAGGGGCACAGGGCATAGAGCTGGGGAACACCTGCCAGCTAGATGGTATGTTACAGAAGATAAGTCAGAAAAGGAAACTTGGGAGGCTTGGTTAGGTAGACAGAAGAACCAGGAAAGAGAAGGGTCATGAAATCCCAAAGAGGAGAAATATTCTAGGAGGAGAGGGTAGTCAACAGTGCCAAATTCAGCAGAGAGGCCAGGTAGCAATGAGGACTGAGGAAAGATCATGACATTTGGCAATTAAAAGATTACTTTTGAAAGAGTAGTTACAGTTGAGGGATGAAGCCAGAAGCTTATACATAAAGGGCTGAGCAATTAAAGGAGAAGAAAGGAGGCATTAAGTGTACATAGTTTTTCCCTCCTAGGAGTTTAGCTGAGAAAGAGGACAGATATAGGATGATAACCAGAGGGAATGGTAGAATCTAGTTAACTTTAAGAAAGGGGATATTTGGACATGTTTGAAGGAAGAAGGGAATGAACCAGCAAATGGGAGAAGATGTCAGGGAAGTGGTCATCCCATCTGCTGGGAAAAATGGAAGAAGATGGGATTAAGGGCACTTGTAGAGGGGTCGCCTTTGCAATGAGAAGGGCTCAACTATGATAATATGGGGGAAAGGAGGAGAGAGTGGTAAAAGAGAGACTGCATAGAATTACAAGATCAAAGAGGCTTTGGGTTGAAGAGAAAGGGGAGAAGGGGAAGGATTCCAATTTCTAAAGGGAAACTTTAGAGTTACTCTTGGTGATATTATTAAGTCAAACCCTGATCAAGACATTCCTCATGGTCATGATTATCATTAAACATGAAGACTCATTTTGGATCTTCTTTGTGCAAAGCATTATGCAAGATGGTCAGGACCAAACAATAACCTGTGCCCTCAAGGACTGACCATTAAACAACCAATAAACCAATCAACCAATAAACATTTATTAAGTGTTCACTATGTGTAAGACTTGTACAAAACTCTGGGGGTACAAAAAGAGGCAAAAGACAGTTCTTGTCCTCATGGAGCTTACAATCGAATAGGAAAATCAACATGCAAACAGATGTATATGGAACAAGCCATATATAGGATAAATAGGAAATAATTCACAGAAGGAAGATGGTAGAATTGAGAGGAGTTAGGGTGGACTTTCAGTAAAGTATGAGATTTTAATTGGGAATTAAAGGAATCCAAGGAGGTCAGGAGGAAAAGGAGAGAGAGCGTTCCAGGCATTAGGGACAGCCAATGAAAATTCTGGGAAGTCAAGACATATAATTTCTTTTCTGTGAATTAGCCAGGAGGCCAGAGTCACAGGAGTGAAGAATATGTGACAGAGGGTAAGGTGCAAGGATCCTGGAAAAGTAGTAAAGGACTAGTTTATGAAGTCAAATACTATTTCTCCTCTCGGTTGTAGGGAACCAATACCGTTTATAGGGGAGGAAAGAATCTATGCTTTAGGAATATCATTTTAGTGACTGAATGGAGAATGGATTGGAGTAGGAAGAAACTTGAAACCAGTAGAGGTACCAACAGGTTATTATAATAATCCAGGTGTAAGGTGATGAGGTTCTTAACTAGAGTGTAAGCAGTGTCAGAAGAGAGGAATGGGGCGGCCAGGTAGCACAGCAAGTAAGAGCACTGGCTCCAGTGTTGAGAAGACCTGGAGATGGAATACTGGGCTCAGATACTTAGCATCCACCCAGAAACACCTGGCCGTGTAACCTTGAGCAAGTTACTTAACCCCAATTGCTTTAAAAAAAAAAAAAAAGAAGAGAGGAATATTTGAAAGATGTTGCAAAGGCAAAATCTATAGGTTTTGGCAAGAGAATGTATATAGGCATGGGAGAGAGTTAGGTGTCTAGGATGTGAACTAAGTCACTTAAACAATGACTGTCTCAGTTTCCTCATTTGCAAAATGTAGGTAATAATAGCCCCTATCTTCCAGGGTTATTTGGAGGATTCAGTGAGAAAGTATTTGAAAAGTACTTTGCAAACCTTACAATGTTTCACAAATGCTAGCTATCAATATCTTAAGTAAGAGCTGAAAAGGATTTTAAGTTCATCTAGGTCAACTGTAGGACAGATAAACTGAGGACCCAAGATGTTAAGTGACATACCCAATGTTACAGAGACACTAAGGCACAAAGTAAGTGGTCATGGTCTTAGGACTCCAAGTTCAATGCTTTCCCCACTATATCACACTGCCCTCTACAGCCAAGCTGGAAAAGCCTATTCCTTCAGTAAGATTCCATTTTTTTTAAACACTCAAAGATAACTAACACATTTGCCTAAGTAGAATAAGAAATGATGCCTTTTCTTAAGGCTAAACCTTTGTCATTTCCTTCAATTAATCCTGGTAGGCCATGGTCTCCAAGTACGTCATCTCCCTGCCTTCTCTGCTTCCATTTGCATTCTAGTGTCTCAATGTCCTTTCTAACATGTGGTACCCAGAAGTGAACATAATACTGCAGATATGTTCTGACCAGAACAAAGGACAACTATCACTCCCTTTCACGGATGTGTCAATAAATGTTTAACAAGTGGATCACATTTTGAATTTTAGCAGGCATGATATACTTTCAATTGAAATCTGCAATATCAACATTTTATACATCACTTTCTTAGCCTAAAAAATCAACTAGCAGACCACCAATCAGTCTGGAAACCAAACAAACCATAAATGAAAGCCTTGATTTGTAGTGTATGCCACTCCCTGATATGTAAATGTTCACAAAGAAATTTTAACAGTCATCTGGTATTCCATGTCTTGTTATAGACACTATTTCTCTTAATGCAACCTAAAATCGCGCTAAATTTTTGATTGCCAAATCAAAAACATGCTCATATTGAACATATGGCCCACTAAAATTTCATAGATTAACTGTATTTATTCATACAGTTGATTCTGTGACTCAAATATCTCTCTCCCTTTCTATACCCAGCAAGCTATCCCTTATAACAACAACAACAAAAAAAACCCCAAAACAACAAAACAAAAACAAAAAACAAAACAAAACAGAGAGAGAAATAGTAGCACATCAAAACCAACCAGGATGTTGACAATATGTGACAATGTATGGAGTACTCCCTACCCATAGTGCTGCACCTCTTTAGAGGAGAAATGTGTTATTTTCAGATCACAGATACGTGGTCTGAATTGACAATTTAGTTCTTTTGTTTTCACTGTAGGATAGTACCATTTTACAAGAATGACTGGCCAACACTTCTGAAAAGCATTGCAGGTTTAGTGATGGGTTTTCATACTGACTATGAGTAGGAGGAAAATTAATATTTAAAAAATGACAATAAAGGATAAATTCTCAATCCACATTTATCAAATAATTGTCACTCATCCACACATAAATCAGCTTTGCTGGGAAAAAAAACAACATTAAGAATAAAGGCCCGAGGTAGCTAGGTGATGCAGTGAATAGAGCACCAGACCCAGAGTCAGGAGAACCTGAGTTCAAATTTGACCTCAGACACTTGACACACTAGCCATGTGACCTAGGGCAAGTCACTTAACCCCAATTGCCCTGCCATCCCCCCTCAAAGAAATTAAAAAGAATACAGTTGGTATTAGCAAATTGGTATTAGCAAATATCTGAGGCTTTGAAAATAGGTTGTAAACTGAGGCTCTTGGGTTTCCTTAGAGAAATAGACTCTCTCCATCTGTATCCCTCCCTCCCTGCCATATTAAGTCATAACATTATTTGAAAGGGAAAAAATGAGCTGAATAAGAAGCATTTTTCAATATATTTCAGGGATAGGGCAAAATAATATTTTGTATTATAAGGGTTTTTTTTTTTAGGTAGAAACATAGACAATGAAATTCTATTATGTGAATTCTTTCATTGTGAAAATTCATTGTCATCCACTTTTCCCCCTGAGAGCATCAGTGAATCATTTACTAACTACTCACAGGTTCTGAAATCCCCAATTCCCTCCATGTTAACCTCTTTTCACCCCTCATCTCATAAGAATGACAATGATATTCCACTTGACATTGGAATGGACAAGTTGCTAGAAAAATAGCACCATGCTGGCACAAAAGCATCCCAGGGGAAATAAAAGGAATCACCTTTTTTTCTCATAGTCGAACTCCTCATTGAAAAAGCTTTATTGCCAATCCACATCCCAGGGTGATGAAGTTCCCAAGGAGAATAAAAATGGGTAACATTTTATATTTGAGTTCCTCCTAATTTACAATAACTAGTTGGCTCAATTACCTTAGAAATTATTTTTTAGGTATTGCCTTAGCCTCAACCCCATCTGAATGTACAAAGAGCTCTAAGCTGAGGTCAAGTAAACTGCAAGCATTGCTGGTGTTTAGTTTGTTTGGGGGAGGTATTTTAAAGACTGACTTCTCTTCCTGAATTTTTAAAAGTGTCAGCTGGCAGTACACCACAGAATATGTCAACAAAATCTTCCAATCAGTTCTGACTTCCTTGACAGGTCTCACAATGGCAAGAATTTGTATGTAATCATAAAATTTCCAGTTCAGCAATTTAGGTGTTAACATAAAAATAACCTTACTGCAATTCAGTAAATTCTATCACGGGTAACATGAAAACATATTTTAGAATTTGTCCATGCCTGCTGGTTGAAATATTTAATATTACTGATATAGTTGTGTATAGTACATTAATAACAATTTACTTAAATGTTTATTTAAATGAAATTTGGGTTCTCTGCACTTTGGTTTTCTTTTCTTGACTTTTCATGGAAGTCAATAATAATTTCTCTTATATTTTTATAAAAATACAATGTAATTTCCACTTGCATATTCAGCAAGACATGAGAACAGAGATTATAAGGGTAGGACACAAGAGGAAATTGTATGAATAATTCTACTAAAAGCAAATGGCAGAAAATTCGCTTATGGGGTCTCTTGCCATCATTGTCCTGCTAGCTGAGTTTGCTGCTCTTAGCTACCTTCCATCATTTTGGTTCCCCAGTTCTGGTCATCCAGATTCATGGCCTTAGATGCAAGGAGGATGTTCAAATTTTCTCCTTAAGAAACTTAACTATTACTTTAACAACAGTCTGCCTCTTTCCCAAGTATACTCTAACCTGGTTTTCCTATCACCTAGCCATTCTACTGTGTTTTTTGAACCCATGTTCTATTCTCAATGAACTTACAACATATATCATTAATTTTTTTCAAATGGTATTACTACCCACTCTCCAAAAATTAAAATTGCCTCTTGCAACCCTCTCTTCCAAAGGCTCAATCTTTTCACTTCTCCTGACTCACAGGGTCACGAAGAGGACTTTGTACACTTCCTGTTCCTCTTCCCTCCCTCTCCTCACTTCCCAACTATGCCTGTAACTCTGTCATTTAGGAATTTTTTTTCCTTTCAAAGTCCATGTAGTTTGTTTAGATGAACATGGTGTAGTGAAAGAATGCCATACTTGGAGTCAGGAAGTGGTTTGTGTTGGTTTGTGGGAAGGCTAAAGGATGGTGTGACTCTCTGCTATGCTGTGGTGCATTAACTTCTATGTTGCTATGATGGATTTGGTTTCCTGGTGTAGGGATATGGTTTTCTGGTGTCTGAATAAATGTTTTGCTTCTGTCTTTCATATGGAGAGTCTGTTATATTTTGCGATTAAGCACCATGCAGGTATAATTATAGTGATCATGGGTGCTGTGAATATTGCATTGGTGCTACTACCCCTAAAGGGTATGTGATCAAACAACTGAAAGTGGATAATGTGGATGACATTCCATTCTCCCTCGAATTGGAAAAGAAATGTTGCATATCTCAAAGAAAATCCCACATATCCTTCACTAATTTCCCTTCAACATTGTCTCTATTCTATTCTCTTTCTCTGATGTACAAACTTTTAACCTCCTCCCTCCCGAGTCCTGGGTAATTAAAAATCTAGTGGAGGGCCACTTATATCAGGAGGTGACATTATTTAAAATTTCTCTTCTCAGTATACTGATCTCCTATTCTCTAAATCACCTTGTGGCTATAAAGGACACCTCTTATAGAACAGGCATGTTTTTTGGGTCAGTGTAATAGCAAGAAACGTAGCACACCCAGGATAACCTGCTAGAATATGTTATTTGTTCTGCTTTGCTAAAGGAAAGACAACCTATAAAGGGGTCAATGATCCAACTTTAATTACAGATAAGTAGAAAATACAAGCAGAGAAATTAGCACAGAGATTCATCAGACAGGGCTCTACCATCTAAACAAAGTAATACAACCACCTACATATATCACCAGACTGGTAGAGCACAAATCTCTGTGTAGCCGGGGGGTGGGGGGAGGGTTCTTTACAAATGGCTACTCAGAGTCTTGTCCAGAGAATGAAAAGATCCTTCTCATACGCGAACCCCCAAAGTAAAATGTCAACTTCACAGTATATACAGCTTACAACTAACATGCTCAGAACCAAAAGACACCACAACCCTGGTAACTCAGTGCCTAATTACCAAAAGTTGTGAAAGCTTCCCTACAAGCAAGCCTCCCTGTAAGCAAGCCTCCCCTAATTGAGCTCCTCCTTAGGCCAATTCCTCCCGCAATGGGCTCTATGTGACTCAGGTTGTATTACAGTTGTGAAAGCAGCAAGACATCTGTGATTGAAATGCCTGTGTACCTTTAGACATGGAACATGGCTCCTGTTCCAAGGGAAAAGGGGACACATGTGGTCACATAGGCTTATTAATGGACATAGAAGATCTTCCTATTCCATTAACATTAGAATGAGTAAGAACCCTGCCTCTCACTTTTCTTTTTGGGTGGAGAAGAGTGAGTCACATTGGATGAAGAGGTATGGGTTAGTTGTGATCTTTATAATATTTTCATAACATTTATTTTCCCACCCAAAACTATCCTTCTTCAAGAATTGCATATTCCTGTTAAGGGTGTCACCATCCTTCTAATTCCTGAGATTTCCAATCACTGAGTCATACTCAGTTCCACCTTCTTTCTCACCCCACATACCCAACAATTGCCAAATCTTGTCATTTCTGGCTCTACAACATCTCTCACATCTTCCTACTTCTCTTGACTCATGTAACCACCACGTTTTTTTAGGTCTTTATCACTTCTTGCCTGGACTATTGTAATAGTGTCACTTGGTCTTCCCACTGTCTCTCTGCTCTATAATTTAGCTTCCACATGACTGTCAAACTGACTCTATCACTTCCCTACTCAACAAAGTTTCCCTATTGACATTAATATTAAGTCAATTCTTATTTTTATCTTATCTTTAATAATTCATATTTTACATTCTGAAAGACTATAATTATTAGTTTGGGAATAATAGTAATACGTGCACATTTTTTGGATAGGTGTGTACAATAAGAAAAGTTTGGAGCCCATTGACATATCTCACTTTTCAACTTCACAAAGTAATTATACAATCTTTTAGTACTCTTAGAAGAATTCTTTCTTAAAGAGATGAAACTTTACACATTCCACTCTTCAACCATACACTCTTTTCCTTCTTTCTCTCTTCTTACTCCATAGAAACTACTTTTGACCTTCAGAAGAGGTATTTTCATCATATTTCCATCTATCATCCAAAAATTCAAGCCACATTCTTAGATATCATCTGCTTTCTTATCCAGTAATTTATTTCCCAAACCTACCCTTCTCTTGGTAGTAGTGGCAGACATTATCCATTCCCCAAAGACTATCAGTTTCTTCCCCAGGACTGTTCAATCCCCAGTGATATTTTCTTGGTTCCTTCTGATGGCATAATCTATCTGATATTAATCAGAAAAAGTTAGTTGTCTTCAGGTTAAACAAGTCTTTAGGGCTATCAGGATTCTTGAAATGGCTCATATGAAGTGATCTTATCTCTTTACTGGTACAGCAAAACCTGAATTGTCTACTTGGTCTTCTCATAGAGATAACTATGGATTTCATCACTGTATAGAGAAGAAACTATACTGTCAGTTTTGAAAGACTTCATGTCGCTGACAAGAATTTTGAGCCACATATACTCAGAGATATGCCATTTTAGAAATTAACAATAATTAACTCATTTTGAAGTAAATGCTACTACTATTATTATTATCACTTTGAAGATGAAGAAACTGAGGCTAAGGGAGGATGTGTGATTTGTTTAGAGCTACACAGCTCTGAAGAGTCTGAGGCAGGATTCATACTCAGGTTTTCCATCATTTACCTGCTTCCAAAGTCAGCAATTAAAAAAAAAATGATTCTTAATGTGACTCAAGTTACTTTTCTATTAATGTAATAGAAATCTGATTAATAATAATTTCCTTTCTTAAGTGTGTCTCACAAGAGAATTGTATTTTTACAGGAAATAAAGAGCTTTGTCAGTAAGATGGCATAACATCCATTAACACTTCCTCCTAGCTGCCCAACCCTTCTTCAGATAGATAAAATGAAACTCAAATATACAGTGATATGATTTATTACAAGTTATGAAGCATTCTGAAAAAAAATTCCATCATAAACAATCATTTTCAGGGGATTTATCATTCTAGTACAATTCAGTGTCACAAAAAAAAATGTGGAAACCACCGAAGGCCCTGGGAAAAACAACTATTAAAATCTTGGACTCAAATAATTGAGATTAAAGTCTAAATTAATCATAGTTGAATAAGGCTTGGTCAAGAAGAATTACCTATAAAATATTGTATAATACATCAGCAATAGAATCTTTAAAAGTCTATTTTCTTCAATATTGCTGGAGGGGGACCATTTTCAATTGTTCTTAATGGGGCTGTCTTCTTTGTGCCTCATGCCCGTAGCTATTCGTCATCCATTTTCACATCTAAGGAGTATAATCCTCATGATAATTTGTGCCTTAGAAAATTACATAACAGGACAGTTCATCTTTATGATGCTTTATTAAAATATATAGTACTATGAAATGTATTCTTTTCAAAGAGAGACAGTTCCCTGGACAGATGATTTCACAGATGGTCTGGCAACAAAAAATGAATTAAGCAATTAACTTGAATACCAAAACCAGACTATATGAGACAGCATGGCAGAGTAGCCTTGAAGCTAAAAGAGCTGGGTTTAAGGTCTCTGACACATACTGACTATATGACCTTGATAAGTCACATAACCTTTCAATGCTCTAGGGAACTTTTATTCTTTCTTAAAAGAATACATTATTTTCCCCCCAATTATACGTAAAGACAATTTGTAATATTTATTAAAAAAAAAAAAACCTTTTTAGTTCCAAGTTTCCTCTCTCACTTCCATACTTCTTCCCTCCCTAAGATGGTAAGGAATGATATAGGTTATATATGTGCAATCATGTAAAACATATTTCCGTATTAGTCATGTTGTGATAGGCAACTCTTTAAGATGGTAAATTGCAAAGAAAGTTCTGACCTACATTACTAGAGGGAGTTTTCTTATCTTGGAATTCCCTCATACCAATGAAATCACAGGTCCAGAACCTAACCCTATCCCACCAAAATAAACATATGTAAATGAGTTTTTACAAAGCCAGGGAAGAGAATTATACATTTCAAGCAAATATTTAAAAAATAAAAAATAAGAAAATTGGACTTTAAGAAAGAGTAAGAATACCCAGCTGATTAGGTACTCATAGCTGGGTGAAAAGATGGATGGCAAGGAATTTTATGATATCATTTGCAAGCATCACAAGTGGGCCATTTATATCAATCCATACATTAAAAGTTCTTACACTAAGAAAAAATTGTCATTGCATTAAAAGATGATGCACTCGATTTTGGTTTCAAAGTGATTTTTAGAAAAATAGCTAAATAATCCTCCAGCACATTCCTACTCAATGCTTCATTGTGATACAGTGGTGACTGCTGGGTTTTCAAAGGCACAGCAAAAATTCTATGCTAAAAATGCTTTCGTTGTGAACCCAATGAATGTCTTTACGTTCATCATCCTAGAATAAGCATAATTTAATTTAGGGATTCTTATCATTAGAAGGTTGAAAAACAGGTGATTATATAGAATCATGCATATGCCTATGT
Organism: Petaurus breviceps papuanus; assembly: GCF_028583685.1. Taxonomy (NCBI): domain Eukaryota; kingdom Metazoa; phylum Chordata; class Mammalia; order Diprotodontia; family Petauridae; genus Petaurus; species Petaurus breviceps. The sequence continues at coordinate 22,665,639 of NW_027185616.1, forward strand.
GTGTACACATATTTTTTGTTAAATATAATATATGTTCTTGTATATAATAAAATAATATATAGTATAAATATATAAAATAAATATATAAATGTATATTAATATAAATTAATATATGTATATATAAATAAATATGTTTAAAACAAACAAATATAATATATTTTAAGCAAATATAAATGAGTATGATATAACTAAATATAATACACACACATATATATAACGCACACACACATATTTGTTACAGTGACTCACATAACTATCCTCTAAGGAAATAGTCTAGAAAGTGGGGACCATGGCTTGACCCAAGGCCCAAGGAAGTATGTAATCACCCGCTGAGAGGATGGGAAGATGTGTCACATTTTATTTTATTTCTTTATTTATTGGTCTTTTTGGAGGGGGGAAGGCAGGGCAATTGGGATTGAGTGAATTGTCCAAGGTCACACAGCTAGTGAGTGTTAAGTGTCTGAGGCTGGATTTGAACTCAGGTCCTCCTGACTCCAGGGCTGGTTCTCTATTCCCTGCACCACCTAGCTTCCCCCGATGTGACACATTTTACCCTTCCAATATCCAATTTGGAGAACTTTGCTCCAATAAGACCAGAGCTAATCCTACCCCCCCAAGAGTATTTTACTCTGCACTGTCCTTCTCCAGTGGGCAAGCTCCATTGCCTGTCTATGAGCTGACCTCATTCTGGAAGGGACATGAGGGGCTGTGGGCCCTCAAACCCAGAGAGCTTCAGCAACATGTAAAGAAGGAGCAAAGTTGGTCTTCAAATATGATTCCTCATATTAGCTTTTTCACTAGAACTACTCAAAAATCAAGGTTGAACAACAAGTCTGGAACATTTGGCTGCAGTGTAATGTGCCTGTTTCTTAGACAACATTAATGTGATTTAAAATTCTAGTCAGTTATAGACTTCTCAAATTCGATCCCTGATGTTACAGAAGTTGTATGATTGCCCTCCCTGATACCTAATGTCTTTACTTGCTCAGTAATTGCTGAAGAATTTTCTCGATTCCAAATAAGGTACATTTGTCATAATCTTTTTCTAAACATTTCAGCATTCAAGGGAAGAAGGGGATACCACTAACATTTACTGAAGCCCAGGAGACTCTGGAACAATAAAGAAAGATAGAGAAGGTAAGAAAATGTGACAGATGGGTCATGGAATGATGTTGGAAGAAAAAGAAGTTAGGTGTTGCCTAAGGCCAGCCCTCAGCAAAATTGCCAAGTAGTTCAAGTCTGGTTTCAGGGCCTTTTCTCTTCCATTTTCATAGCTGATCACAATTCTTCCCCTTTCTCTTTAACACTTCCCTTACCACCTTCACCAGAATTCTAGTATTCTCATACTAGATCTGAATACTCAGGGCTCTTCACCCAGGCCTATGCTCCTTGGAAGACCTTTCTTGCTCTCTTCTTTCTTCCCTAAACTTCATGAAAACTTACTAACCCAAGACCCCTTTCCTTCCTGATAGACCAATATTCCTCAGATGAAATCATACCAAAGGCTTGAAGTATTAATTCAACAAGCAGATAACAGAGAAGCTAACAAGTCCTGAATTTAGAGCTAAAAGGCATGGGTTTCCATCCCAATTCAGGCACAGAGAAGTAGAATTAGGAGTAGCTTTAGAAGAGATCATTATATCCAACTGTCCACTTCTACAGAGGAATAACTGAAGACTAGGGAGGTGTGATGATCAGGGACTCAAATCTATGTCTTCTGACTCTGAGTACAATATTCTTTTAATTATATCTTTGTGTCTCCACAGAGAGTATGTGACCTTGGGTAAATTACGTGCCTCCTCCTAGACTCAGTTTCTTGATCTGTAAAATGAGGAATACAATACTTGAAATTGTTGTTCTAATTGGGTTTTTGTCAAGATAATGTATACAGAGGCAGCTAGGTGGCACAGTGAATAGAGCACTAGCCCTGGAGTCAGAAGGACCTGAGTTAAAATCCAGCCTCAGACACTTAACAGTTACTAGTTGTGTGACCTTGGGCAAGTCACTTAACCCCAATTGCCAAAAACAAACAGACAAGATAATGTATACAAAAACACTTCGTCAACACTCTGCTGCCAGCAGGGCAGTGCTTCTGACAGGCCTGTGGGCTACTTCCAGCCTTCCATAGTGGCTCATGAATAGCAAGCTGTGCAGACCTGCTTTACAAACTCTACATTTTCACAGGCCACCCATGATCCTTTGGGGTACTGAAAGTGACAGGTGTGCTGTACACGGGGCATGGGGCATGTGTTGTGCAGGTCTGCCCAACAGCACTATTAAAAGAACACATGATGACCAAAATCTAATTAAAAATCAAAGGCATAATGAATACTAAGTGTCTCTGGCAGCACTTGCCAGTGTGGCCCAACTTCACTGAGCCTCAGTTCTGAACACTGTGCATGCCCTCAGGACACACAATTCCAACTAATACAGTCAAAATGAGAAAAGGAGTTAAGAGGGGAAAACAGGAAGACCTGAGTTCAAACCTGGCCTCAAACACTCATTAGATGGTAACCCTGGGCAAGTCACTTAACCTTGTTTGACTCAGTTTCCTCATTTGGAAAATGAGTTGGAGAAGGAAATGCAAACCACTCTAATATCTTTGCCAAGAAAATCCCAAATGGGGTCACAAAGAGTCAGATATGACTGAAAAAAGACTGAGTAAAGAAGAAATGATAGCTATTATTTATTATTATTATAATTAACCCTTAAAGGGCTTTTAATGTCCTAAATAAAAAATTGGTGGCTATTCTTCAAAGTATGTCTAGACAGCCTCCTACTACATTCAAAGCTTCATGGTACTATTAGGAAGACCTTCTTTTTACTATTGTTCCTGACCTTTGGTCCTTTGTACAAACTCACAATACTTCAGACTTTAAATAGACCTTGGAGATCCCATGACATATACTTTCACTCCAACTTGGGAATCAACAATTCCACTCTTGACCACACCGTCATGTTCAAGTGCTCCCATTCCATGGTCAAAAATTCTGAAATCATTTTAAAAAATATAACCTTCTTAGCATTCCATCTCTTTGTGGGTCTTAAATTTCCGAAGCCTAGTCTATATCTTCCTTAGGATGTCTAAGCTCTCTATCTCCTAATATTCTAGCAGGTTCTAATCTTATTTCCTCCTTTCCTAAACTCCAACTTATAGATAACCAGTTCAATTCCACTATTCTTGAATCCGCTGACCTTTGTTCTAGTGCTAATCATTCCTTGCCAAATTCCAGCGTGAGATCATTTTTACCTTCTGCCTTCTTTATTCATGCGCTGCTGAAAATGGAGAAAACTGCACAATTGGGACAACAGAGTGTACTACAGTTTTCTCTTATCTCACTTCAAGTGGTTCCTCACTGTAAGAAGACAATCTTTTCTCTCTTCTCTAATTGATACTATAACCCACTCCCCAAGGATGTTGCTCCAAACTGTTTCATCTCTCCTTGAATCACCTACCTTGACTTACCTCCTCTCTCTCAACTGAGGATCTGACCTTCTATTTCATTAAGCAGACAGACTACTTGATTCATTAGTTCCCTCATCTCCCTTTCTCTACATCTTAAAATTCTTCAATACCACTCTTAATTCTCTTCTCTTTACTCCATACTTTGATGAAAAGGAAATTCCATTCTCTAAGGCTTCTTCTGCATAACTCAATCCCATTTTCTCCCATCTTCTCTATGGTATTGTCTTGACAATCATTCCTGCTCTTCCTGCAATCCTTAACCTCTGGCTATTGGTTCCTTTCCTACTGCTCACATATAATTTTAAGTCTTTCATGCCTTTTTACTTATTTTTTTTTGGTGGGGGTGGGGTGGGGAGTGGGGAAGGGCTTCAACTAGATTTTACCATCCCTTGAAGCTATCATTTTATTTCTCTCCTCTATTTCACAAATTACTGGGGTGGGGGCGGGGGGATTCATCTATACCATTGCTTCTAATATCTCTCTTCTCATTTATTTCTCAAATATTTAGAATCTGGCTTCTAACCTCATCACTTAACAGAAACTGTTCTCTCCAAAGTTAGCAAGGATCTGTTAATTGTCAAACCTAATGACCTTTCCTCAGTCCTTATAACTACATAGCATTTGGTTCTCGACCACTTTTTCCTTCTAGAAACTCACTCTGGGCTTTTGGGACACTGATGTATTTCGGTTCTCTTCCTACATGTCTGACAGTTTCTTCTTTTCAAGTTCATTATTCATATCATGTCATCTAACTACAGGTATTTCACAAGGTTCTGTCCTGCCATTCCCATCCCCCACCCTTTTAAAATTCTCTCTTCATGTTTTCCTTTGTTAACTTTATCTCCTTCGGTTTAATTATGACTTCAGTTAAAAGCCATTCAACAAGCATTTATTACATACTTACTATGTGTTAGCTACATAGTAATCTCTAGGCAGATTATTCCCAGATTGATATATTAGTCCTCATTTTTATCCCAAGTTCCACTCAGGTATTTATAACTACCTATGTGATGTATTTTAGTTATACAAAATTCAACATGTCCAAGACAGAACGGATTATCTTCCCTCCAAACCCTCTTCTGAACTTTGCTATTCCCTTCAAGGCCACCAGCATCCTTCTAGTCACTCAGGTTTACAACATTAGCATCATCCTTGGCTGCTCACACTCTATTTCCATTTGTCCTCTCACAACATTTCTTCTGTCTGTTTCCTTTTCTCTACTCACATGGTGACCACCTTGGTTCAGGCTTTCATCACTTCTTGTCTGAAATCAGGCAATAGACTCATCCTGATCTCCTTGTCTCAGGTCTCTCCAATCTCTAATACATACTCTACACAGCCATCAAAATGATTTTTCTAAATTTTTACGTATGATCGTGTCACTTCCCTACTCAGTAAACTCTAATAGCTGTTGTAATGGAATTTCAAGATCTTCCCTTCCCCTTAATGGGCCTTACTTGGAGCCCAAAAAGAGAAGCTTGCTTATAGGAGGCCTGTTTTTCAGGGAGGCCCACACCTTTTGTTATTTTGTAATTAGCAATGGGTCATGAAGGTTGTGGTGTCCTCTGACCCTGGAGAAGGCTATATATATATTTTGAGGTAAGGTTTTGCTTTGGGGCTCACTTATGGGAAGAGTTTTTATGGGAAGAGGTGATTTGACCAGATGAGACTCTGGGTAGTCATTGAGACCCCTGGCTTTGAAAACCCAGATGTTGGGGCTTCTATTTCTGGTAACTATGTATGTATGTAATAGTCAGACAGTTAGAAGCCCCATCTGTTGATCTGCTGAATTGTGTTATTTTCTCTGTCTGTATTTTTTTTATCTGCTTGTAATTTTTGTTTGTATTTTCTGAAGTTCAGGGTGCTGACTTTTCCCCCTAAACTAAGTTATATATATATATATATATATATATATATATGTATGTATGTATGTATGATTTAAAGTAAGATTGTTAATCCTTTCTGAGTTGTCTTCTTTAGAAAAGCAGATCAAAGAACCTGTGCTAGTAGCCATCATGGGTATGCTAGGGTGCTTACTGTTACAGCAGTTTACTGCATGTAGGAGCATAAATAAGTTCTTTTGATTGACTTCTAAAGACTTTTAAAGCCTGGCCCCAGGCTTCTTTTCCAACCTTATTAAACATTAATCTTTCTCGGGGGCAGGGAACCTGTGATCCTCTAGATCCTCAAGTGTGAAGCTTTGACTGAATCCAAACTTCACAGAACAAATCCTTTGGTCTCAGTTTCCTCTTCTGTAAAATAAGGTTGCTGGACTTGTGGTTGTGTGCTTTGTCCTTTGTTCTTGAAGAAAACCATAGCATCAGCTAGATGATGACATGACTTGCAATTGATTTTGATTTGAGTGAGGGAGGGCTGTGCACTGTCACCAGTCTCACTTCCTCCTACAGAGACATCTGGGTCCAGTGGACAGATATCCATCAGGATGACTGGAGATGGCCTAGGAGGCAGTGGGAATCCTTGGCCCTTTTAACCTAAGGTCTTTTGAGGCTCTCATTTTGAATGAATCAATGCTCATTCAGTGAGTTGGCATCTTTAAGAAGGGAATCAAGGGAAGGCCCCTTTAATAAAAAAAAATCAAACTGGGAGGGAAAGACTCTCAGGATTGCTGGCCAAAAGAGAAACAATTGCTACTGACATTTGCTCTGAGCCAGAAGTAATGGGGTACCTGGGGTCTAGGTCAATTTGTGAAACCAACTTGTGAAACCAGTCTGTGAAATTGTAACTGTAATTTGTATTGTAAAATTGTTATCTGTGAAATTACTTTCCCAACCTCCGACTCTGCCCCTTCCCCCCATCCTCACTAGGCCTAGGCAACACCTTGGGACTCCTTTGTTCTTACTTAATCCCTCATGTCTCCTCCGGCCTGGCCTGGGGTCTTATCTAAACTGTCTATTCACATGCTCCTCCTGGTCAGCTCTGACTTTTGTCTATGCACTGAGGCCCCTCTCGTCAGGCCAGCCCTGACAATGGCAGCCCTACCCTTTAAAGGTAAAAGCATGTACCCCTCTCACTCGCAGGTCCCCTAAAGGACTCTTGCCCGCTGTAATGGTGTATTAATAAACTTTCTCAACTCTAACTCCAAGCAAGGCTGAGCTGAATTCTTTCCAGATGCCCTGTTGAACCTATCGGGATCCAGTCCCCCCATCATTTTCCCCAAAATAACCATTAAGTGGTACTTGGGCAGGGACCTATTGTTGTCCAGTCTATGAGATCTAGAGTGCATTGGGTCCAAGGCTTGGTTTTTGAGGCAGAAATCTAGTTTCTAACTAAATTAAACCCCAAGTTAACTTGGTAGCTTTTGGCCAACAAAATTTACCTTCATTTGGGCAGAACACCCTCAGGTAAGGGGAGAGGAAAGGTTAATAGACTGGATGGTCTCTGGAATTCCTTCTAGCTCAAGATCTACAATACTCTGATGACATCATTCTGGTTCTGTTTTGAAACATTTTTAAAATATGTTGTAGTAAATGTAACCCATGAAAAAAAATGTCAAAACTAAGCTTTATTGATGTCATTTGTCTTTACCTTCCATCATAACCATTGCTACATTCAGATTTCTCATGGAACCAAAAGAAGTGAGCCCTACCTTTTAACTGAGAAAAGTAGTTAAGCAGAAACAGCAATTGATATGGTGACTAGTATGACAGTGTATGAGATATTCTCCCCCCACAGTTCACTATCTCACTGCTGAAAGAAGGGCAGTATGTTTTATCATCTATCCTAAACAATGGGATTCTGATAAATTTTAACTGTAGAGGAAATACCGTAACACTAACACTTTCATCTTTTAGAAATTAGCTTACAACTCCCTCACCATTTTTGTGATTACTGTGAAATAATTCTCAAAACAAACAAACAAAAAATCAGTGCTTCTGGGGCAGCTAGGTGGCACAGTGAATAGAGCACCCGCCCTGGAGTCAGGAGAACCTGAGTTCAAATGTGGCCTCAGACACTTAAACAAAAACTAGCTGTGTGACCTTGGGCAAGTCACAAGCCCTCCTAAAAGCAGGGGGAAAAAAATCAGTGCTTCAGTTGGCAGGCAATGTGGGTAAAATGTGTATTTTGTGGTTGAGTTAACCTATGAGGAGGCATATAGAATCTATAGGTGGGTCTCACCATATTCTTCTCTCCAAATTATTTCTGATCATTTTAAAGACAGCTGGTGCTACCTTAGTGATGGTATTATAATTACTACAATCTAAAGGAGGGAGTATTTTAACAGATGATTGCTTCCAAGAACTATTTCTTTAATTAATGCAGAACTCGGCACTTAAAGACAATTAGCTCTGTTATGAATACAATAGAAATCAAGTCAGCAAGTGAATAAGAAAATGTATCTAAAGTTAAGTCTTATAGGGAACACCCACAATTCTTTGCCTTGGTACTTTTCAAGGGCCTCAAAATATTAATAGATTCAAAATATCAGAGCTAAAAGGGTCTTGAAAACCTAGTTCTGCCCCATATTTTACAGATGAAGTCAACCGAGGCTCAGAGAGGGTAAGTGTTTTTTTCAAGTTCTCACAGCTAATAATGTCCAGTAATAGGATTAAATCCCTGGTTCTCTGATTCAAAACACAATTTACAATATTACAATTCAAAACTTAAATACCATTCCATCCGATATTTCAAATGCTAGATTAATATATGAATATTAGTATATGCCTGTCATAGATTTTATGAGTTCAGTTGATATCAATGCGTTCTCATCAGCAAAATCACTAGAGCAAAGTATAATGACTCCCTTTTTAATCTATTCATGCTCAAAACTGTACTAAGGCTTTTAGTACTGATGGGGTACCTGGGGTCTAGATCAATTTGTGAAACCAACTTGTAAAACCGTCTGTTCAATTGTAACTGCAATGTGTCCTTTCCCATCCTTGAGCTCTGCCCCTTCTCCCTATCCCACACTCCACCTAGGGACATCCTGTGACCCCTTTGTTCTTACTTAATCTCTTCATTTCTTCTCAGGCCTCGCCCACACCCTCCTTTGTCCTTGCCTTTTGTCTCCTTGGCCTGGCCCAAATCTTATCTAAACTGTCTATTCACATGCTTCTCTTGGTCAGCTCTGACCTTGGTCTATGCACTGAGGCCCCTCCCTTCTGGTCAGCCCTGACAATGGCAGCCCTACCCTTTAAAGGTAAAAGCATGTACCCCTCTCACTCGCAGGTCCCTTAAAGGACTCTTGCCCGCTTCTCATGGAAGTGTAACAATAAACTTCTACAACTCTCACTCCAATTAAGCCTGAGACCTTGAATTCTTTCCAGATGCTCTTGCAGGTTTTCTGGTCTTGGATGAGATCAGAATTCGTGCTGAACCTATTGGGATCTGCTCCCCCATCAGTACTCACTGTACAAACCACTTCGGTGAGATGAAAAATAATGTCCTTTCACCCCTCATCCCTTTAGTGGTCCTGCAGCTAGGTTTCATACATACTTCCTTTGCCCAAACACCTTTCCACCAAGAGGAAAAGATTTTCTGTAAATTGTTTTAAAATGGTGGTATGGGAGGAGTCTAATTCACAAGAAGTGCTGCCCTTGAAAATATCCTGAACTAGGGCATCTCCTGGCGCGGTGAGTAAAGCGCTGGCCCTGGAGTCAGGAGGACCTGAGTTCAAATCTGGCCTCAGACACTTAACTCCCACCCACACCCACCCCCAAAACTGACAATGGAAACTTTGGCAAGTTACGTAACCCCAAATGCCCTCCAAAAGGCAAAAAAAAAAAAAAAAAGAAAAAATATATATATACTGAACTCACATACTTAACTGTTAGCATTTTGATTGACTTTAGGCTTTGCCACTGAAGAAATTTCAATAACATTTCTCTGCTGTTTCAATAACATTTCTCTGTCAAAATCAACCCCGCTCTGAATTTTCCAAATCACGCAGATGTTGCATAGCTTATCCTCAAATTCAATCTATGCCATTAAAAAAAAAAAAAACCCTTCACAATCCAGTGGCACTATTTGCATAAATCACATTATGCTTATGCTCAGTGATGTTACAATCGGGAAGCAGGGATCAGAAACCGGGAAGTAGCTTTTAAAGGAGTTCATCTACAAAATTTGAACACTTCTTCACTACCTGGAAAAAGCCGATAACATTACTTTCTTTAAAAAAAATACAAATTAGGGAGGTCATTCAAAAGGAATTGCCATTGTAAGAAGTCACACAGTAGATGTTGTATATGTATGTACTGGGAATAGAGAGGAAGAAAATGAAACAGTGTCATTAAGGAGGATACAAAGGTCCCCTAAGGGTTAATATTAAGGTTGAGCCTGGCTCCCCCTGAGCCTGAGGGCATCCCAGAATCTCTTCCCTTATCTTGAAATACCATAAAACTTCACCCTTGTCTCCCCCCATCCTGGGTCATAAAATTTCCCCTGTCTCCCTTATCTTGTGTCATCCATCTTCCCTAAATCTCCAACCCCCATTAGAAACCCTAAAACTTTATCATCATCCTACAGACTGTATAGGTTTCTGTGTATATAAATCTGGTTCTTTTCCTATATCAGTGCCTTTGCTTAGCTCATTGCTAAATCTCAGGCACCTATGATTTTTGCATTAACAAAGCTTCCATTGGCTAAAGAGGTCTGAGTGAATTCTTTCAAAAACTGAACCAGCTTTCCCAACTCTGACCCCAACATCATGGGTAGAGTATTTAAGTGGAAGTTAAAAAATATGGATGATATTGCTGGTTCTTTCAGCCCTGTGACCTTAGAGAAGTCATTTCTCTCTAGACCTCTCCTTCATCATGTACAAAATGTAGGGACCGAACTACATGTAATGCCTAAGTTCTTGTCCAGCTCTAAAATTTCATTATTCTATGTAAGATCCAGTGTCAGAGACTTACCTTAATCTGGGAACTTTCGAGTCAATCTGTTTGTTATATATCTGATCTATTTTAAAAAGAGAACTCTAGATTTTCAGAAATATGAATTTCCCCCAAACAATTTTTAATGCCACACATAATCTAATGGAACGAATAATCTTTATTTTAATGGATTATCATAGATTTTAGAGCTGTCTTAGGTGACTTTCAGTTCTGGGGTCTTTAACCTTGGTGAAGCCTATGGACCCCTTCTCAGAACAATACATTTAAGTGCATAAAAAATAGCTAGGATGATAAAAGAAACTAAATATATTGATAAATATATTGAAATAGTTATCAAAAGTGAAATAATAACAATAATGAAGGCTAGCATTTATATAGCATTTTAAGGTTTACAAAAAGTACTATCCAAATATTATTTCACTTGATACTTCCAATAGTCTTGGGAGTCCCAAACTGGGATAGGTGCTAATATTACCCCAGTTTTATAGATGAGTAAACTGAGTCACAGTAAAGTTAAGTAAGTTACCTGGAGTCACATAACTAGTAAGTAACTGAAGACTAATTTGAAGGGTATACTATTAGATTCAACATTCTATCCACCATGCAACATAGACTATAGCTTAAGTACAAACTTAATTTTGCAAAAGAGGAAACTCAGATTCGGATAGGTTATGAGACTTAACTAAGGTCATATCTACTAAGTTGCAGAGGTAGAATTAAAATTTCGGTCCTCTGACTTGTGATTCAATGCTATTGCCACTATGGTACACTCATTTATGATAAAAAGATATCAGATATGAGGACATATCTGTAAAATATATATTTCTTTTCTTTAATGTAATAAAATAAAATGCCTTCTGAAAAAAAGTTATGTGTCGAATTATGTTGACAAGTCTAAGCAGAAACCTGAATGTATACTGTAGAATAGTCAAAAGCTTTATTTACCAATCTGGATGAACAACACCCCTCACCTACCCCCACCCCCGGGCAGCAAAAGCCATTATGAAACTCAGGCTAACTCATGAAACTAAATTGGAGTTTAGTTTTGGTTTTAACCATTCCTCTTGAAGAGGAATGACTGATTGTTTTAAATAAGAAAAATTAGTAAAATTCTGATTTCAGGATGATGAATCTGAAGATTATCTTAGGTATATTTTTGAGATACTTTTGAAAAATGTCATCCCTGTCTAAGCAACATAAATGTTCTTTTGCATTATGGTCACTCAAAAATTGATGGTCACCAGCCCTGGAGTCAGGAGGACCTGAGTTCAAATGCAGCCTCAGATACTTAACATTTACTAGCTGTATGACCTTGGGCTAGTCATTTAACCTCAATTGCTTTGCCTTTCCCTCCTCCAAATTTTTTTTTAAAAATTGATGTCACCATTCGCCTCACCATTTCATACTTGAAGTTATCAAACTAGAAGTGCTTCAAAAATAGGGAAAGTGCTAGATTTGGAGTCAGAGGAACTAGGTTGGATTGCTGACTCTGCCATTCACTACCTGTCTAACCCTGAATTATTAACACTGCCCCCTGAGCCTTAGCTTTCTCTTCTGAAAAAAAAAATATTTGGAAAAGATGATCTATAAGAACAATTCCAGCTCTAAATCAATGATGAGCCCTGCCCATGTGCACATAATTTAATTAAATTAGAATGCTATTGTAATAGTTCCAGCAAGAGATGCTGAAGCAAGAAGTAAGGAGTATTAACTGGAGGGAGTAAAGGGTAAGGAGATGAATATGGGTGTTTAAGGAAGTTGAAGAGACAGAACCAGGCAAGTGATCAGCAGTGGTGATGAGTGAAGACTGAAGTCCAGTATGACTGAGGATGATGATGGTGGTGGTGGTGCTCTGGATATTAAAAAGGACATTAGGAAAATAGTTAGGTAGAGAGGGAAGAGAAGGATGTTTGTTTTGGATATATTGAATTTACAATAACTATATGCATTTTATTCCAACTCTAAAAAAAGTTTAAGAAGACATGTATACATCTCTTTACCTTCATCCCCTAAAATAATTTTCTATAATTTCATTTCAAATCTGGATGCCGTGAGCCTTCTAAAGTTGGCTAGTTAACAAGTTAGAAATAAGTTCCTTGAAGGCAGGGCTTTTTTTCTTCTTTTGTCTTTGAATTCTCAACATCTAGTATGGAACTTGGCACATAATAAGTATTTAGCTAATGCTTCATCAATTCATTGTTAATAGCCTCCATTTTTTTCTGGGGAAAACAATGCCTTCCCATTTCTCCATAGGTAGTCTGTTCAGCTGATGATTTAAAAATATTTATTGTTGCCTTTGGTTTTTACAACATAAACATTTACAAATATACCTCCTTCCCACTCTCAGCCTTCTTTGGAAAAAAAGAAAAATATTTGAAAAAATCAATTGACATTGGCACAGACACCCCCTCTTATAGCAACTACATCTGATAATGTATGCAGCATTTCACAACCATATTCCTCAACTTCTTCAACTTGCCAAGGGCAATCTGGCACTGAAGCAAAATTTTAAATTTGCCTAATAAAAACTGCTTTACTTGAGAATGTTAAGGAACAATGGGAATATTTTATATATCACAATGCTATCAAAATGGGGTTAATTTGCCTGTTTATTTGCATAACCATCTTACCTCCCTTTTCTATCCAAGTCTTTGCTCAGCCTGTTTCCTCTATGAGAAACAGCACTGAACTTTCTTTTGGCCGTCCATAGTTCTTTTTATCATTCAAGACACCTGTGCTCCCATGTTTCAGATGTTCTCCCTTATTAGCACAAGCAAAAGACAACCCTGCCTATCTAACTCACCTTTCCAAATATACATTTATACATACATAGTAAAAACCTTTTTATTTCACACGGTAGAGAAGATGGGCCATCAGGTAATTAGAGAGAGTTCTCCTTTCCCTTAGAAGCTCTTTCTTAATTGTTTCCCCTGTTCTTGTCCTGTTCTACTTGTAAATGGATAAATTTGCACAAGTAAATCACCACTTTTGGCCAAAATCCTGTTTGTGCTATACCTACATTTTTTTTGCCAAGAGCAAAAAAGGAAATAAATGACCAGCAATTTTCTTTATACTTCAGTGGCTTTAGCTTCTGGTTTCAAGGAATTTATACACAAGAGCCTTGGGAGTGAAAGTAAAAAGTGCTGCTTCTAGAGATTCTCAATTGATAAAATGCTAGATGACACACTTTCCCCCAGTATTCACAAACATCTATTCAGAACATTCTGAACAAAGCTTAGATGTTGACTGTAAAAATATTTGTATCTTCCCTAAGGAGTCAAGAATCTATTAGAATAGGGGCAGCTAGGTGGCATGGTGAATAGAGCACTAGCCCTGGAGTCAGGAGGACCTGAGTTCAAATCCAGACTCAGACACTTAACACTTATTAGCTGTGTGACCTTGGGCAAGTCACTCAATCCCAAGTGCCCTGCCTTCCCCCCTCCAAAAAAAAAAGCAAAAGAAAAAAAGAAAAGAAGAATCTATTAGAATAGTCCTGTACAACTTCACAGTAGGTAGGGGCCAAAATTAAACTAGGCTAAATTTCTTTGGGTCTCAGATAGGTTAGACTAGAGACAGACTGAGGATGGCTGGTTATCCTGGGCCATGTGACAAACAGGAGAGTGCACAGTGGCAGCCCTACGTTTTTGTGGGCTTCCCAAAATCCTTTGGCGGCCATGGACCGTAAGTTGTGTTAGAAACATCATTTCTGAATTTGGTTTCCCTGTTACTGTTTAGATGTCTCTTCCTGACCTTTGTTGGTCTTTATATTGTATTGGGGCTCCCTTGCCCCATCTGAACTCTCTAGCCATATTATATATCACTCCTCTCCACATATACTCTATGGTCCAACCAGGCAACTCTTACTACTAGACTACCATCATACACAACACTCTCCCTCCTCTTTCCATGCCTTGATACTGACTTCTTCCCATTCTTGGAATGTCTTTCCATATCTGCCTTTTGGAATTCCTGATTTCCTTTAAGACTCGGCGCAAGAACCACCTGTTGTATGGTCCTCTCAATGGTAGTACCTTTCCTTTCTCCAAAACTCTCTAGAAGTTTAACAATGACCCTTCTGGAAAAAAAAAATGTACCCACAGCACCCTTGTAAGTTTAATCGGCATTCACATTTTCCCATCACTTCCATACATCTAGATAACCAACAAAACAATACACCCAGCCCTGATTTTTAGTATTTGGTGATTTCCAAAGTATAAATGCTTACACTGAATATCAACAATAGCTCTCTGGAGTCTTATCAGATAACTCCAGCTCACCTCTGCTTCCCCACTCCCAATTCCACACTTAACCTTCGATCTGCTTGTGTGTGGTTTGTATTTTCCTATATACATGCATGCTTTCTCCTTCATTAGATGGCAAATTCAGTGAGGGTAGGGACTCTTTGGCTTTTATTTCTGCATCTGAGCCGTAAGCATAGGGCCTGGCACAGAGTAAGTATTTAATATAAATCTTGTATTAATAGATGAACATGCATGAAATGAGTACCATTGTTTCATTTTTGTGATGAAATCTAGGATTCCAGCATCTATGTTCTATAAGGTTTCATCATGAGATTTCGACAGGAAAGCAGTTCTATCAACTTGCTTATGTTAGATTCTAGAACATAAAGCTGAAGATGAAGAAGGAGCCAGCAGTGAGATATAGATACTGCTTAAACCTAAAGCAGTATCACAATATAAGCAACAGTGCCAAAGATGAGTAATGGATTAGTAAAGTATGGAGATAAGTCATTTCATCTCTACAGAATAAACTTTCTTAAAGGCATAGCAAGGACCCAAAAACTTCTCCTTTCCTTTCTTCTGAGGCCCAATTACATGTTTGCTACCCCTCCAAATCTCAAAGGGCAAGTTCTAGTAGTTGTCTGACATACACATAAATTAAATGACTTTCTCAGGGTCACATAGCTAGTGACAGAGTCTTCCTGAGTCCAGGGTCAATGATCTACTCCCTTACTTTCCCTTCAACACCTGCACAGCTCCAGACATTATGGGAGTACTTCCTAGAGGATAATCCATCCCTCCACTTTGTGTCTTTGCACAATCTTTACCCATTGAGGAAATGCACTACCTCTTCACCTCGGAGGCTGTTGTACATTGTTTCCACCTCGAAAATACACTCGTAGAGAACAGGGAATGTTTCATTATTTGTCTTTCCCCCATCATCTGCAATGGTGTCTGCCACGGGCTAAGCAATTGCTTGCTGAGTGATTATTTTCTCTGCTTGTCTCTGTAAAACACAACCACCACCACAGCAAAAACTATCCATATTATTGTTGTTCAGTTGTTTCAATTGTGTCTGGCTCTTTGTGACCCTATTTGGGGTTTTTTTTGGCAAAGATACTGGTGTGGTGACCCATTTCCTTCTCCAGGCCATTTTACAAAGGAGGAAACTAAGGAAAGTAGGATCGAGTGACTTGTCTCGGGTCACAAAAGCTGGCAAGTGTCTGAGGTTAACTTTGCATTTAGGTTTTCCCGACTACAGACCCTGTGTTCTATCCACTGCTCCACCGAGCTGAGTTTCCTACACGTATGAAATCATGTGTCTTAATAAAAATATAAATCCAAAAGGGAAACTTTAAATGGATAGCCTGAGAACTACATCAGTATTTCTGAGATATTAAAAGAGTCAGAATAAGGCCTAATTATGAATGAAATATAATGAATATTGATATGAATAATGAAATTATTTTCATTAATAAAAATAAAATTTTATTAAAAATATTATTAAAATTATTATATAAAATTATTATAATTATATATAATTAAAATTATTAAAAAATAATGAAAATCCACAGAGAGAGGAGGACTGACAGGCAGAAATTTTTGCCTGAAGAGGTAAAGGGTTGGATCAAAGATCACCTTAAGGAACTTAAGTAATAAAACCTCAAACCAACTTTCCTTTGGAAGAGAAATTTCCCAGAACTGCCTAAGGAAGTATATTCATTGCCTTGAATGAATCCACTTTGGGAATACTTTGTAGATGTGGATGTTCAATTTAGAAATATTTTTTGAAGATTGAAAGATTCACCAAAAATGACTTTTGAACAGTATCTTTAATCAGATATGAATTCTTGAAAAATTATATAATTATGTTATTAAATTGGGTAATATAACAGATTTAATAAATACAACGATTTATCATATTTCTTCCCCCCAGCTGTTACCTGACTGAGGCAAATACTAATCTAAGAAACTGTCTGCCACAAAAAAAAGAATATCACAATTGTGAAAATGAAAAACTTATTTTCAAACAACATGAAACGTGGCACATGTGAGTGTAAATCATTCTTTAACAGGCCAGGCTTGAGCACTTGCAGAGGAAAGATTTAAAACAGGGATAAAGCCAAGGCTCAAAAGTAAAGAGAGGAAAGTGAAGATGCATGCCTACCATCTCAGCTACCAAGGACATCAAAGCAGGTGGGCCTTATGAGCTCAGGGGTTCTGGGCTGTTCTGGATTCTGGACAAGCATTGCAGTTCTGAGCTATAGCAGGATAGCTCCTAACCTGATGAAGAGTTTGATCCGTCCTGAGTGGTACTTCCCTTTAAAGCCTAAGGTATATAGGAAGATTAATTCAAGGTAGGAGGGAAGGAAGGAAGACAAAGAAAGACATTCCTCAACCCAGGTGCCATGGCTTAAAGTTGATTCAGCTTTGTTTTTTTTTTAAACTAACATCTTAGAGTTATCAGGTATGTTTTTGTCTGGGACAGGGGATACCTTGGCCTCTTCAAAAGTTCTATTTAAAGGAAAATCTTACTTTCTTGATTGGCAGACATTTTCCAAATCTGAACAAGTATTTAGGAAAATCTGTTGGAACTGATAATGAAACATGGACCCTAAAGCTTCAACCAGATGCTATAGCATCCCCCTCCCTCAATTATGTTAATCATTCAACAGGATGAATGACACATCAGTCCAGTTTCAGTAATAAGTGCAAGCATCAGCTCCATTGCTAAGGGGTTCATAGATCCTGATGAGCACCTCAGAAGTGTACCTTTAAGCTCCAAGGAACCATTTCTTGTGATAAATCAACACTCCACTAATTGGGTTATAACATCATCAACCCCAAGGGTTGACTTTGCAATTGCAATATTGAGAAAAATTTTTTTTCTCTCTCTAAGATTTACTCAGTTAAAATATATATTGAGACCTAGATTGAAAAATGCAGGGGAAAGCAGCTTGAGCTGCTGTGTGAGAGCTCTGAATTATGAATCGGGGGAATATGCTTTATATTCAGAGCTCCTCCATTCACTCACACTATGACACCTCCCCCCCCCCAAGTCATCTGAACTGCCCCTGTTATCTATTCAAAGAAAGCTAGAATTAATTCTGCCAGTGACTCAGAAAACTGTTTCTAGAAGCATTAAGGTATATCTATGATGCACTTATTGCCTAAAGTCCTTTGAAACGCAAAGCAGTGAACCCCGATGTCCTTTGTAAGTTTTCCTTTTGTATGTGAGATCTGAAGTACAGGGACATACTCCTGAAAAAATGGTGAAACAGACAGAGACACAGCTTGTGTTTAACACCAATTTTTTCTCTTTTTGATGGTCTGGGTGTTTTGTGTCTTAGAAGACAACATACATGATAACCCAGAGGTATTTGTTAAAAGGAAACTGAGTAGATTTTAAACTATGGCACCTGGGCAGGGGAATTTCAATGACTTTGTTTTAAGTTATATATCCTGAATACATCCAAAACTGACTTTCTCTGCATTTATCTGGTGTCACCATACGTCAGCTCCTGACTAACCTAGTGTCCTTGGAAATACCGAATAGTTGGTCTAGTTCTTTGTTCAAACACTTTAGTCAAAAGACTTCCACAGTTCCATGAAAACTTGGTAGAGCTTTTGTTGGAGGATTTCTCAAGTCAAAGATAGGCTTTAGATATTTTTTATGACGTGGGGTCTTTTTATATTTTAAGTGAATATTGGTGAGGTAGTGTTACATAGTGACAGGAGAGTATGTTTGGAAGACAAGAGGACCTGGTTTCAATCCCATTGCTAGTCCATAGATCTGTGTTACTTTTCCCAAGTCAATTAACTCCTCCCTGTGTCCTAAGCAACTCTTTAAGACTATGAGTGGAAAGAAGATGCCTACCCATACTGATAGAGAGGATCTCCTGACTTAGGAGCTCCCCATGTCAATGAAACCACAGATTCAGGTCCTAACCTCAATGCGGATATCGTTTTTAAATCCAATTGTTTTGGTACTTTTGAATCCACAAATACATTCTCATCTTTACTTTGGATAGCACATTTCTCTCATTCCCCACCAAATGGCATGACAGAGGACAAGTTTTGCCCCCACTGGCAGAAACTGGACTGTTTGTTTTATCATACTACCTGAATAATGAACAAAAGAGAAAAGGAGAGAAAAATTATAAGAATATCACAATTCCAGGAAACTTAGTTGGAGAAAACTCGTTATTTCTATATCTGTCAAGCTTCCCCTTCTCTTTCTCATATCCAAAATGGAATGAATTCCTAAATAGATTCATCTTCCTTTAGCATGCTCACTTGCTGAAGACTAATTATTGCTGCAGAATGATTCATCCCTGTTTTTTGGTAAAAATAAAGCAGAGAGTTCTAGGTAATGTCTACCCATCTAAGGAATTGATGCTTCTGGCCTAACACACTATCAAGGAACTTCATCTTTCAAGTCTGTGCTCTCTAACATAAATTATGTGATCCATCTACCTAATAGAGTGAGAACAAATAGTGTAATGTTATTAAGTCCCAAATGGAGGAAAACCAGTGAATACTTTTCCTACTATGCAATATTCCTGTATCCCCTCAGGATCTAATAGCTTCACATTGCCCTTGGGCCATTGCTATATCCCCTCAGTTGAGCACATCCATGATTTTGCATGTCAGTTTAAACCTATGACTCCCCTTTTGCTTTCCACATCTCAGAGACTACTGGTCAAGCTGCAAAGACATTTGTTTAATTCAAACTGAAGAGTTAAAAGAGAATAATATAATATCTTTCCATTGAGAAAACTACCCTCCCCAAAGCAATAAGGTATCATGTACAGTAATAATGGTTTTTAAAATTAAAGCATATGAAAATTCACACATCCAAATGAATATCATCCTTCACAATAACCATGATAATATATTACAGATCTTGTTTGGAAGCATGCAAAAAGTTTCAGTACTTTGTAGTCAAATTCTTCTTTTTAGCCCATAAGTATTAGCTAACTAAGGGCCAGGTATGTGGTAGAGAGGCTAGAATGCCAGACTTGATGTCAGGAAGACTCATTTTCACTTACTAGCTGTGTGACCCTCGGTTCATGTCACTTAACCTTGTCTCCTCACCTGTAAAATGAGTCAGGGAAAGATATGGCACACTCTAGTACCTTTGCCAAGAAAACCCCTAATGGCATTACAAAGAGTCAGATAAGATTGAAATGACTGAACAATAAGAACATTATGGAACTAAATTACACACACACACACACACACACACACACACACACACATATCTGATTCTATATGATTACTAGTTATTTTTTTAAGTCTATCCTCAGACAATAAAGATTTGCAACTAGTGGGGAAGTCAATAAAGATATATGATGGAGTCTGAAAATAAATCTTTATAGAAAGATAGTTTAGCATGGGGAATAGAGTGCTAGGCTTCACATTAAAAAGACCTGTGTGGGGAGCCAAGATAGTAAAGTAAGCATCAAGTCGCTGTAACTCTCCGATACTCATCTCCAAACAACCATAAAGTGGCATCCTCAAACAAATCCTGAAGCAGCAGAACCAGCAAAATAGATGGGATGAAACAATCTTTCAGTCTAAGAAACTTGGAAGATCAACAGGAAAAGAAGTAAGCCAGCAGCAAAACCCATCTGAGCAAACCAGTGGTAGATCCTAAGACCTAATGCAGTGGAGCAGCAAAGATCAAAACCTTAGCATAGCCAGGGGAGCCAACAGACTCCAGCTCTGACAACTGCCAAGTGCTTCAGTGGAGCCCTGGGGAAATGCAGAAACGCACCACTGGCCTCAGCACATGCCAGACACCACCACTAGAAGCCTAGCTCAGCACTAGGTAAGCTATCAGAAGCAGCTTCAAGGAACAGCACCAGTTAACCTCCAACCCATTCTTAGCAAAGCAGAAGACATGAGAGAACCCTGTGGGCCTCAGGGCAACATCAGTACAGGACCAGGTAGACAGCCAGGGCCTGCAGTCCCTCACACAAGAAGCCTGAGAATCCTTCTACCTTGGAAGCAGAGCTCAAATTTAAAAGAAAGGAAAAAACCCTGCCCCCCCCACCTCCAGTGGGCAAAAAGCAACAACAAAAAAAGATTCAGACTATATAAAGTTATTATGGTGACATGGAAGATCAAAACACAAACTTAGATGAGGACAAAAATATCAAAACACTTTTGGGGAAAACCCCAAACCAAAATGGAAAGTGGTCTCAAGCCCAGAAAGAATTCATGGAAGAGCTCAAAAAGGAGCTTAAAAATCATATAAGAGAGGTACAGGGAAAATCGGGAAAAGAAATGAGGCTGATACAAGAGTATTATGAAAAAAGAGTCAACAGCTTGGAAAAAGAAAACAGCTGCTTAAAAAGTAGAACTGGGAAAATAGAAAAGAAGGTATAAAAATCTACTGAAGAAAACAACTCCCTAAAAAGTACAATTGGCAAAATAGAAAAAAAAAAGTAGAAAAGCTAATTGAAGACAACAACTCCTTAAAACAGGCAAGTGGCAACTAATGACTCTATGAAACATAAAAAAAAAAAAAAATAAAAAAAAAAAAAAAAGAAAAAAAAAAGTAAAAAACCTCATGGGAAAAAAAAAAAACTGACCTGGAAAATAGATCAAGGAGAGACAATGTCATAATCATTGGAATACTCAAAAGCCATAATCAAAAGGAGAACCTGGTTAGCCTCTTTCAAGAAATTATCATGGAAAACTGCCATGATGTCCTGCAACCCAAAGGTAAAATAGGCAGAATCCACTGATCACCTCAGGAACATGATCCCAAAATAAAAACTTCAAGGAATATTATAGCCAAATTTTAGAACTATCAGGTCAAGGAAAAAGTACTGCAAATGACCAGAGAGAAACACTTCAAATATGGGAGAGTCACAATCAGGATTACATAGGACTTAGCAGCTGCAACACTTAAGTACTGGAAGTTATGGAACATGATATTCCAGAAGGCAAAGGAACTAGGACTACAACTAGAATCACCTACCTGGTGAAATTAAGCACAATACATTGAAGGAAAAATGGTTATTCAATGAAATAGAAGGATTTCAGGCTTTAATAAGGAGAAGACAAGAACTAAACCAAAAATTTGATCTCTATTATCAAGACCAAAGAGAAGCCTAAACAAGAAAAAGGGAAGAGAAAACACAAGGGATTAAAAAGAACTAAACTATTCACATCTCTACAAACAATGATGACACTTGTAATTCTTAAAAATTATACCACAAGGGGCAGCTAGGTGGCACAGTGAATAGAGCACCCACCCTGGAGTCAGGAGGACCTGAGTTCAAATCCAGCCTCACGCACTTAACACTTACTAGCTGTATGACCTTGAGCAAGTCACTTAACCCCAATTGCCCCTCCAAAAAAAGCAAAAAAAAAAATTTATACCACAAATAGAACAGCTAGAAGGAATATATGTAGACAGAGGGTATGGGTATAATGTTTGAGGGAATGATAAAAGAAATAATTAAGGGAAGAGAGAAGTAGAATGAGGTAAATTATTTCACATGAAGTGACATGAAAGATCTATTACAGTAGAGGGGAAGATGGGAGAGAGGGTGATGGGCATTGCTAAAACCTTACTCCCATCTGTATTACCTCAAAGAGGGAATAATACATACAATCAGTTGAATATAGAAATCTATCTTATCTAACAAGGAAGTAGGAAGGGAGGACAATAAGTAAAGGGGGAGGTGGGGATTGACAGAAGTGAGGGCGGACCACAATAGGTGGTAGACAGAAGCTAAACACTGGTGAGGAGGGAAATGGTGAAAGGTGAGGATGAACAGGAGAAAAAAAAATAACATGGAAGGAAATACACGGTAATCATAACTGTGAATGTGAATGGGATGAACTTTCCTATAAAATGGAAGCAGATAGCAGAGTGGATCAAAAACCAGAATCCTATTATATGTTGTTTACAAGAACCACACTTCAAGCAGAGAGACACACAAAGGTAAAGGTAAGGGTCTGGAGCAGAATCTACTATGCTTCAGCTGAATAAAAAAAGAAAGAGTAACAATCCTGATCTCAGACAAAATTAAAGCAAAAATAAATCTAATTAAAAGAGATAAGGAAGGGAACTACATCTTGCTAAAAGGTACCACAGAAAATGAGGCAATATCAATAGCATTCCAATTCTTAAAGAAAAACTTAAGTGAGTTATAGGAAGGCAAAGCTATACTAGTGGGGTACATCAACTGTCCCCTCTCAGAACTCAATAAATCCAATAAAAATAAATAAGAAAGAAACTATGGAGTTAATAGAATATTAGAAACGTTAGATATGTCAGACCTTTGGAGAAAACTGAATGGGAACAGAAAGAAATATTTCTCAGAAGCACATGGCACCTACACAAAAACTGACCATATATTAGGGCATAAAAACCTCAAAATCAAATGTAGAAAGGCAGAAATATTAAATGTATTCTTTTCAGATCATAATACAATAAAAATTACTTTTAACAAAGGGCAGTAGGAAGACAGATTAAAAATTAATTGGAAACTAAATAATCTACTTCTAAAGAATTTGAGGGTCAAAGAACAAATCATAGAAACAGTTAATAATTTCATTACACAGAATGACAACAATGAGGCAACATTCCCAACTTTAAGGGATGCAGCCAAAGCAGTACATAGAGGAAATTTTATTTCCTTAAATTCTTAATTTCAAATCTGGCCTCAGACACTTAACAAAAAAAATTAGCCGTGTGACCTTGGGCAAGTCACTTAACCCCAATTGGCCTATCTTACCCCCTCCAAAAAGCAAAAAAAAAAAAAATCTTAAATTAACAGAAAAGAAAAAGAATATATTAATAAATTTGGCATGCAATTAAAAATTAGAAATAGAACAAATTTTAAATCCCCATTGACCACCAAATTAGAAATCCTGAAAATCAAAGGTGAGATTAATAAGACTGAAATTTAAAAAACAACAACAAACATTGAGGAAATAAAGAAATCTAGGAGCAAGTTTTTTTTTTGAAAAAAAAAGCCAATAAGATAGATAAGTCACTGGTTAATTTGATTTAAAAAAAAAAGAAATCCAAATATCCAGTATCAAAAACTATGAAATCATCACCATTGAAGAAGAAATTTAAGCAATCAGTAAATATTTTGCCCAATTAGATGCCAATAAATATGACAACATGAGTGAAATTGATGGATATTTACAAAAATATAAATTACTTAAATTAACAGATGAGGAAGTAGAATGCCTAAATAACACCATCTTAGAAAAAGAAATTTAACAAACCATTAATGAACTCCCTAAGAAAAACAATCCCAGGACCAGATTAATTCCAACAATTAATTCCAATACCATAAGCGCTATTTGGAAAAATTGGTGGAGTCTTACCAAACTCCATTTATGGCACAATTATAGTGCTGATACCTAAACTGGGTGAGCTAAAACACAGAAAGAAAACTGTAGACTAATGTCCCTAAAGAATATTGATACAAAAATGTTGAACAAAATACTAGCAAGGCAATTACATTAGCATGTCACAAAGATTATACACAATAACTAGATGGGATTTATACCAGGAATACAGGGTTGGGGTCCAATATTAGGAAAACTATTAACATAAATGACCATATCAATAACAAAATCAACAGAAATCATATGATAATCTTAACAGATGCTGAAAAAGCATTTGACAAAATACAGCACCCATTCCTACGAAAAATAAAGGACAGCATAGGAATCAGGGGAGTGTTCCTTAAAATGATAAGCAGTATCTACCTAAAACCATCAGCAAGCATGATCTGTAATGGGGACAAGTTAGAAGCCTTCAGAATAAAATCAGTGGTGAAGCAAGGGTGCTCATTATCACCACTGTTACTCAATATAGTACAAGAAATGTTAGCTATAACAATAAGATAGGAAAAAGAAATTGAAAGAGGTAGAATAGACAATTAGGAAACAAAACTATCACTGTATGCAGATGATATGATGGTATACCTAGAACCCTAGAGAAACAACTGAAAAAACTACTTTAAATAATTAACAACTTTAGCAAAGATGCAGGATATAAGATAAACCCACATAAATCATCAGAATTTCTTTATATGACCAAAGCCCAGCAGTGATAGAAAGAGAAATTCCATTTAAAGTAAGTAAACAATATTAAACAAACAAACAAACAAACTTGGGAATCTATCTGCCAAGACAAACCCAGGACCTATATGAACTCAATCACAAAACACTTTTCATACAAATAAAGCCAGATCTAAACAATTAGAAAGACATCAATTGTTCATGAGTAGACCAAGCCAATATAATAATAATGACAATTATGCCTAAACTAATTTACATATTTAGTGGATACCTATTAAACTACCAAAAAATGATCTGATAGAGCTAGAAAAAAATAACAAAATTCATTTGGAAGAACAAAAGGTCAAGAATATCAAGGGAATTAATGAAAAAAAATGCAAAGGAAGATGACCTAGCAATATCAGATATCAAACTATATTATAAAGCAATAAATATCAAAACTATTTGGCACTGGCTAAGAAATACAGTGAAGAGGGGTGGCCAGGTAGCACAGCAAGTAAGAGCACCGGCTCCAGTGTTGAGAAGACCTGGAGATCGAATCCTGGGCTTAGACACTTAGCACCCACCCAGAAATAATAACTGGCCCTGTAACCTTGAGCAAGTTACTTAACCCCAATTGCTTAGGGGCGGCCAGGTGGCTCAGCGAGTAAGAGCACCGGCTCCAGTGTTGGGATGACCTGGATCAAATCCGGGCTCAGATACTCAGCACCGCACCCAGAAATAACTGGCCGTGTAACCTGGAGCAAGTTACTTAACCCCGATTGCTTTAAAAAAAAAAAAAGAAATACAGTGAAGGATCAGTGTATTAAGTATACAAGATACAGTAGTCAATGACCACAGTACCCTAGTGTTTGATAAATCCAAAGACTGTAGCCTTTGTGATTAGAAACTTACTACTTAACAAAAACTGCTGGGAAGAGCAAAAAACAATAGGACACAGACTAGGTATAGACCAGCATCTCACACCATATACCAAGATAAGGTCAAAATGGGTACACAATTTAGACATAAAGGGTGACACCATAAGAAAATCAGAAAATCAAGGAATAGTCTACTTGTCACAACTATGAGGACGGGGAGAATTCATGACCAAATGAGAGAGAGTACATTACAAAATATAAATAGTTTTGATTATATTAAAATAAAAAAGATTTGTATATACAAATCCAATGCAACCAAGATTAGAATGAAAGCAGAAAGTTGGGAAATAATCTCTATAGCAAGTATCTCTGATGAAGACCTCATTTTTCAAATATAACAGAGAACTGAGTCAAATTTATAAGAATATAAGACATTCCCCAATTGGTAAACGGTCAAAGGATATGAAAGGGAAGTATTCAAATGAAGAAATCAAAGGTATTTATAGGCATAGAAAGAAGTCCTCTTAATCACTTTTGATTAGAGAAATGCAAATTAAAACAACTCTGAGGTACTACCTCACACCTATCAGATTAGCTAATATGACAAAAAAGTAAAATGATAAATTTTGGAGAGGATGTGGGAAAATTGGGATACTGATACATTTTATGAACTGATTCAACCATTCTGGAAAGCAATTTGGAACTATACCCAAAGGGCAAGCAAACTGCATATACCCTTTCACCCAGCAAACCACTACTAGGTCTACATCCCAAAGAGATCACAAAAGAGGGAAAAGAACTTACCTGTACAAAAATATTTAAAGCAGCCCTTTTCATGCTGGCAAAATATTGGAAATTGAGGAGATGCCCATCAATTGGGGATTGACTGAACAAGCTGTGAAATATGAATGAAATGGAATATACTATTGTGCAATAAAAAATGATGAACAGGCAGATTTTAGAAAAACCTGTAATGAGTTGTATCAACTGATACTGAGTAAAAGGAGCAGAACCAAGAAAACACTGTTCACAGTATCAGCAACACCGTGTGATGACCAACTATGACAGACTCAGATGTTCTCAGCAACACAATGATCCAAGACAAGTACAAAGGACTCACTAAATAAAATATTATCCACATCCAGAAAAAGAGCTGATGGTCTCTTAATATGGGTTGAAGCATATTTTTTCATGGTTTTTCTCCCCTTTTGATCAGTTTCTTCTTTCATAATTGTATGATTAATATGGAAATATGTTTTATGTGTTGACATATGCAACCTATATCAAATTGTCTACCATTTTCAGAAGAGGAAAGGAGGGGGGGAGGGAGAAAAATTTGAAACTCAAACTCTTGTAAAAATGCACTGAATGTCAAAATAAATAACAATTTAAAACAAACAAAATTTCTGTGCTCAAAATTTACCTTCTACACTTATTAGCTTATGTGATCATGGGAAGTCACTTAATCTTGCTGGACTGTAGTTACCTGCCTATTAAATGGGAATAATTACATTTACAGTACCTATCTCATAAGGCTGTTATGAGGCTCAAATGATTTAATATATGTACAGTGTTTTGCTACTTCTGTAAAGAGTCATATGCATGCAAAAATATACAAATTCACGCATATGGACAGTCTATTTACTTTATAATACTATGCGGCATGAAGAAATGGAGTAACCCCAGTTAGTTATAGAATATATTTCAACAGAGATGGTGTCAAGAGAAAAGAGTGTCCCAGGCAGAGCTCTGGGGAATATTTGTAATTGAGGGGATGGAGAATGGATAAGGATGGAGATAGAACAAAGGTGATTGAGAAGTGGTCAGACAAGGAAAAGAAGAACCAAGTTTAAGAGAGCAAAATTTACCGGACAGGGAAAACTCTGGAATGATTTGATTTGGGATAAAGGACCTTATAAGATATTAGCAAAACTGAACAAATTAATTGAAGAGGAGATTAAAGCTAGCAAAAGTCTGAATGTGGTCAGAGATGCTAAGAGGAATATTATCAGAGAGAAAGGGAGTGTAGAAAAGAAACTAAAAAAGGGGAAGAATTCCAGGAAAGAATAGAACCATTAAACTGTGGTTTGGGTAGTAGCAGCAAGCACCATTTTGACCTGGATTGGGGAACAGGGCTTGAGGAATATTAAAAAAACTTGGGACAATCAAAGATTAGGTCCAAGGACATGAACTGGCTGACTTGAAAGTAAAAGTAAGATTATCAGTTTGATTAATTAGTGAAACTTCTTACTAATTTAAATGAGGAATCTATTCAGCTGCAATTTACCTATCTTAATATGGTTTTGTATCCCAATGTATAACCTATAGTAAAGCCACACACAAGCAGCTTTCCAGAGGACTGCTGCTGTGAACAACTTTCAAGGTTCTGATTACACAGTATAGTGAACACTTTATTTATTCCATAACAAATCAAAGCAAAACATTCACAAAAAATCAAGGTACAGCACTCACAATATTACAGCTTATCACAGAAAATCACAATATAGTATTCACAACAGCTTATCATTAAAATGGCCACATAGTTTTCATCAGTGGTCAAAATATTTAGAACAAAGAACAATCATCTCAAAGTACAATAGTCAAAGTCTTCCACTCATGAGGCACACACTAAATTAACTAAAGCAAATCAGCTTTTTACTGAATTACTGAGTATCATTAATCACTAAATACAATCATTAGAAAATACACAAACCTTACACCCCTTATGTCACTAGTAAACTATAATTCCATAATTACTCCGTACCCAAGGAGAAGTCTTTTCATCTTGACTTGGGGCCTGTTCTCAGATTCCCTGGATCCCCTTCCATGGTCCCAGATTCTACCTGGATTCACCAGACTGTCACCTGGGTTCACTGGCAGACAGCTCCCAGTTCCTTGTCCAGCTCTCTGGGTAGGTTCTGCTCCACACTGAAATTCACAGGGTCCAGTCCATCTCAAATCCTTCACAGTTTCTACTCCCAGGAATTTACGGCTCAACCAAGTCACAAATAGACAAAGTCTTAGCATCCCAGTCATGCTTCCTCAGTCTTCTGCAGCTTGTTCAAAAAATCAAAATCACCTTATCCATCCTGGGGAGAGGGGGCTCCTGGGATCTTGTTCAGAAGAAGCTTCACCACCACAAGTTCTCAGGAAATTCTGGCTCAGTTCTCTATTCTCTCTTCTGTAGCTGCTCTGCCTCCAGATTCTTGTCCCAAGAAATTCTGACTGTGCCTCTCTGGGGCTTTTCTTATACGCACAGCATTAGCTACTTCCTGTTTCAGCCAACCCCTTCCTGTTATGTCAGGAACAGGGGTTCATACCTTCTGTTTCTTTCACAGTGGTTTGATTAATTACTAAGTGCTAAGTACCTGCTTACTTGCAATACAAAAAGGGGTCTTCAAATTACCATTACACCTATACACAGTAGTATAGTAGACTCACTATAAAGTGACTGTGCTTTGTATAAAAGAGACATCAATAAGGACTTGGGTCAAAAAGAAATTTCAAAAAAAGGCTAAGGGCAAGGCTTTTGGAGATAATACCTTGTGAAAAGTGGCAGAATGCCCAGGGAGCCTCCTACTTGGATGCTTCCCTAGACCCAGTCCCGGAGGTATCTGCAATTTAAACAGGGGACATTCACATTCACAATGGGGGCATTTTCCATTTCTTGACAGACTTGCAACAGAGATATTTCTAGGAAAGGGTATAGTCCAGGTCCCTCGATTACACCACAGTGGTAGATACCTTCTCTGTCCAGTGGCAAAGCCAGTCTAGGCATTAGGTGCCTATTTCTTCAGTACTTGTTGAACTAAGAAAGGAAGTTCAATGCAGGCAAAGAGGTTAGTAAATGTTTACTGAATATAATAGAACTTTCTCCCTTTGGTATATATCAGCTTTAAACTTTGACATTCCTCTTTTGTGTTTGCTAGAACCAGTCACTACACTTCTACAGAAAGGAATCCACAAACAGTTTTTCAAGATCTCTTCAATGGAGTGATTCCATTGGATTCTCCAAAGGCAGAGCCCAAATATGGTACTTTCTTTCTCTTTTCCAGAAGCATCTTGTAAAATGTGGGACACAAAGTTTTGACTGGCTGCTAGTGGTGGGTCTCTTTTATCAAGGCATACTTCACGGACTGTCATATGACTCCTTATTCATGGTGAATAACTTTCAGATTTCTTGAAAAAAATATTCCTCTTCCCTATATTAGAGAGAGGTTATTTTCATTGACAGTGTTCAAATACTAACCCCTAGGGCTGAAGTTCTGGACAAAACCCCAAAGCTAGCTGAAGAGCTGGGTTGGAGTTGCTAAACTGTGTCAGAATTTGGGATATATTTTTACTTTACCAAACTCTGAATATCCCTTCCACATTTCAGTAAAAACTTTAATTATGTATTACTCACAATGAGTATTGAATTATATTTTCATACATGCAGACATAAACATGGACACACCTAAGTTTAAGAGGCAGCAAGGTGTATTGAATAGCCCTGTTTCTGGAACACATTAGCTGTGTGACCTGGGGTAACATACTTACCCACTTTGTACCCCAGGGAAATTTAGAATAATAGTAACTACAATAATTACAAATGCTTGGAAAGTGCTTTAAACATGTGAACTTATTAGATCTTTATGATAATAACAATAAGAACATGTGTATAGACCTTTAAGATTTGTAAAATCTTTTATAAATATTATTACATCTGATCCTCACAGCAGCCCTAGGATGTAGGTGCTATTGTTGACTCTATTTTACAAATGATGAAACTGAGGCTAAGAGGTTAAGTGACTTGGCGACAGTCATATAGCTCGTTTGTGTCTGAGATAGGTTTTGAATACAGGTCTTCCGGATTTCAGGCCCAAAGCTCTATCTACTACACCACTACCCGCCAATAGCCAGGGTCAGACTTGTAAGTGTATGAGGCTGGATTTCAACTCAGGAAGATGAGTCTTCCTGACTACAGGTTCAATGCTCTATCCACTGTACCACCTAGCTGCCTATAGAAGATTATTAAGACGGCTAAGAATGGGAAGGCAAGCCTATAAATGAATGTGAGAAAAAAAAGAATTATACTGAGTAAAGTCATATAGTCTTTAGGGTACTTTCCTTCCTTCTCTGTATAATGGCTGAGCTGGACTACATCAGGGGTTCTTAATTCAGGGCACATGGACAGCCAGAGACATGTGTGGATACATTTTAGAAAGGCCACTAACTTGGAAGGGAAAAAAAATATTTTTTTTCACTTGGTTTTGGTTTAAATTATATACATCTATGTATTTTATTTTATACATTTTAGACATTATCCTAAAGAGTCAATATGCTTTGCTAGATTGCCAAGAAGGGTCTATGACACCACAAAGATCAGAGATCCTTATACCAAGGATCTCTGAGTTCCCTTTGAGCTTCAGTGTGTTATGTTCCCAAGGCCTTGGAATCTTTTGTGTCAATTGATGAACAGATGAAGCAAAAGCAGGAGGGGCTATGAAGAGGAATGTTTAGTGGCTCTAGTCTATTACACTATAAAAAGGAACAGAAATGCTCAAACTAGAAGGAATCGGGGAATAATATGACAAATATCATCTAATCATCTACTCTGGGTAGAGCACTGTGGTTGATATTTTTGATAAGACAGAGTTCTAGTCCCCATACTATAGCGCTTACTAGTGAAATTACTAATATAGTGGAGGGTTGGGACAACACAAATAGCTATAATACATAATATTGTTTAAGGGCAATAAAGAATTATAAAATAAAGTGTTATCCTGGTCTGGTTATTTTTTAACAGAGAGCAGGGAAGTTTTCCTGAAAGAAATAGCATTTCATATTGGCTTTAAAGCATGAATTCAATAAAAGAGAGAGTGGGAGGAAATTCCAAGTAAAAGGAACTGTCTAAACAAAGGCAGGGAGTTATGGGGGTATAGGATGTGTTTGGGAGATGAAACTCCCAAGAGTTACTCAATGTGGTTGGATTATTAGATACATTGAAAGGAGTACCATGAGATAATACTGAAAAGCTGAGGTGACGCCAGGTTGTGAAGAGTCATTAATACCACATACATGAGTACACAGTTTATTCAGGAAGCAGAAAGAGTTCAGAAGATTTTTTGAGCAGAGAAGTCATGAGTGCTCTTTCACTTTTAGATCTATGATCTCCAGGTTTATGTGCAAAATGATTCATGAAGTAAAGACTGTAGAATAAAGGGTGAAATGGAGGTAGGAGAGAGCAGAAATGAATTAGTTAGACACCTATGGCAATAGTCTGGGAAAATGGCAGTGGGGGCAAATGCTATCAGAGAGGAGACTAAGACTCTTTGGATAGTGGATGTGCTGGGTTTGAGGTGACAGTAGAATGTTCAGTATCAAGGTGAAAATGTTCTCTAGGCAGCTGGAGATAAAGATATGAAACTCAGGGGAGACATGGCTATTAGCTGTATACCAATAGTAGTTGAAACTATGGAGTAGGGGTGGCTAGGTAGCACAGCAAGTAAGAGCACCAGCTCCAGTTGTTGAGAAGACCTGGAGATCGAATCCCGGGCTCAGACACTTAGCACCCACCCAGAAACACCTGGCCGTGTAACCTTGAGCAAGTTACTTAACCCCAATTGCTTAGGGGCGGCCAGGTGGCTCAGCGAGTAAGAGCACCGGCTCCAGTGTCGGGATGACCTGGATCAAATCCAGGCTCAGATACTCAGCACCACACCCAGAAATAATAACTGGCCGTGTAACCTTGAGCAAGTTACTTAACCCTGATTGCTTTAAAAAAAAAAAAAGAAACTATGGAGTAAAAGAGACAAAGAGGAAAATATAAAGAGAGAAGAGAGCCAATGACAGACCCTTGAAGAACATACATATTAATTCGTTGGGAAGTGGAAGAGAAGTAGGCAATGAAAAAAATTTTTTAAAGGAACAGTTAGAGAAAAAAGCAAAGAGAGTGTGAGGTTCCTGAAAACAAAGGCAAAGAGAATGTCCAATAGGAGAGGCTGGTCAGAAGCGTCAAAAATCTGGGAAAAGTAAAGGGCAGGAAAATCTGGACAAAGGAAAAATGTCATTAAACTTGGCTCTTGGAAGGTCATGGGTGATCTTAGAGAAATTTCTATACAGTGATGAGTACAGATGCTTGACTGCAAGGGGTTGAATAGAGAAAAGTTAGTAAGAACATGAAGACTTTGAATGTAGAAAAAGTTTTAAAGAATTTTAACTGTAAAGAGAATGAGAGAAGTGGGATATTAGTTGGATGGGACAGAAGAATTAAAGGAAGGCTCAGTTTGAACACTGAAGCAAGTTAGTATGTAAATCGAAAGTTGTCAATGTGAGTACATTCTATGGAATTATGACAATCAAATAGGATTGATTGCCGGAGCAAAGTTTTGGAAGAGGCAAGAGGGATGGGATCAAGGATTCTAGTTTTTGGCTGCTTTAATTTTACTCACTGACTTTTTAGCAAATAAAACCCACTTCAGAGCATCTCTCACTTTCTTTCCTTTCCATTCCTCTGCCCCACAATTCTTCCTATTCTTCTTTCTATAAAGGAGGATTTTCTTTGTGGCCAAAACCATTCCCATTTGTTCTACCTCTCTCTGTCTTAATCCATTCCCTGCCTCTCCTCCCGGAAGCCCCAGAAACAAGAAAAGTGTGGATAATGTAAAACTTTGACATAAATTAAAATATGACTGCAAGTACAATTTACCCTCAACTTCCCAATGCCCATCCCAGAAGAATGTTGTTACTTTTTAACAGATGAAATACTATAATACATGACCTACATAACAGCACTATATAATTATTTCATGATAATGAGTGGTTAAAATGATAATAGCAACCTCACATTTCATAGACTTTTATGCAAATTTAATTCATGTTCTTTAACATAGGTTCTTAACCTGAGATCCATAAATTTGTTTCTGCTAATATTTTGATAACTGTTTCAATATAATTGCTATCCTTCATAATTCTATGTGTTTTATTTTATGCATTTAAAAACATTATTCTGAGATGGCTTCATCAGAATACCATAGTGGTTTTATAATACAAAAAAAGTTAAAGATCCCTTACTATAAGCTAATTTGCCTATTTATCTTTAGAAAAAGAACAAAACATTCTGGAGGTCAAAGGAGCTAGGATTAAAACCAAGAATCACCTACCCAGCAAAACTGAGTATAATACTTCAGGTGGAAAAATGACCATTCAATGAAATAGAGGACTTTCAAGCATTCCTGATGAAAAGACCAGAGCTGAACAGAAAATTTGACTTTCAAATATAAGAATCAAGAGAAGCATGAAAAGGTAAACAGGAAAGAGAAATCATAAGGAATTTTAATATTAAAGTTGAATGGTTTACATTCCTACATGGGAAGACAATATTTTAACTCAGGAGACTTTTCTCAGTATTAGGATAGTTGAAGGGAATATATGTGCACATATATGTATACATGTATGCACAAATATATACACACATACATATATGTATATGTGTGTGTGTGTGTGTAGACAGACAGCACAGGATGAGTTGAATATGAAGGGATGATATATAAAAAATAAAATGGATTTAGCTTAAGGAGGGAATAAAATACACATTCAATTGGGTATCTGACCCTACAGGAAAGTAGGCAAAGATGGGGATAAGAGGAGGGATGATAGAAGGGAGGGCAGATTGGGGGAAAGGATAGTCAGAAATAAACAAAACACTTTTAAAAATGGACAGGGTCAAAGGAGAAAACAGAATAAATGGGAGGCAGGATACGATGGTGGGAAATATAGTTAGTCTTTCACAATATGACTACTATGGAAATGTTTTACATAACTACACACGTATAACCTATATTGAATTGCTTGTCTTCTCAATGGAGGTGGGAAAGGAGGAAAGAAGGGAGAGAATCTGGAACTCAAAGTTTTAAAAAACAAATGTAAAAAGATTGCTTTACATGCAACCAGGAAATAAGATATACAGGCAATGGGGTATAGAAATCTATCTTGCCCTACAAGAAAGTAAGATAGAAGGGGATATAATAGGAGGGGATAGAAAGTAGGGCAGACTGGGGGAAGGGATAATCAGTATGCTTCCCATCTTGGGGTGAGGCTAGGGGAGAGATGGGGAGAAATTTGCAACTCAAAATCTTGTGGAAATGAATGTTAAAAATAAGTAAATTAAAAAAACGAAAACAACAAAAAATAAGTAAATAAATTCTGGATGAAAAAACTTTCTGAGTTTAAGACAACAAAGATTAGTTTCTATTGATTTACAGGGATATGTGTTGTTTCCACCAAGAGAATATGTGAATCTTAAAGCAAGGCACTATTCTTCCCTCCTTCCTTCCCTAAATGCTTAATAAATGATCGTGGGTTGTTTTAGAGTAGATATATGACCTTGGAATCAGAAAAACCATACTTGGGCTAACATCCTGCTTCTGACACATACTTCCCATGTCACCATATACAAAACCATTTGGCAAAACCCAGGCAGTTAAGACTTTAAATTGGGGTGGGGGGAAATTCCAATCTACATAAGTGAGGGGAATTTCTAAGCTAGGAGATCCCTATATCAAAGAAATCAAGTCTGGATTCCCTATATTTCCAACCTGAAAAATAAGCAAATTAACTAACAAACAGCATATACAGAGTGTCATTTAACTGACAACTGTAATTGTGGTCACCAGTGTATGTCAAGGCTCCAAAGGAATTGTCTAGAAATAACGTGAATAAAAAGTAGGACAATAGAAATCACATAATAATACTGTCTCCTCTTTTCAACTGAGAATCCAGTTATAAGTGGGCTCTTAAGGACAGAAAAAAGACAGTAAAATGTTGAAAAACGAGAAAAAAGGCAGGGCATTAAGACAAATTGCTTACACCACAATTTTACCTGGAGCACATCCTGATCAAAGGTACTGAGGATGCATGTTTTTATTTGTTTATTTTATTTTTCAGACTGGTGACTGAGGCAAATTTAGTATCTTCTGTGAGCCTGTATCCCTTGAGTCTGTGTCTTCTATTAATGATTTACCAGCCTAAGTAATTAGAAGCTTACTAACCTCTAAACTTAGGGAAATCACAGCAGATGACTTAATTTATAAGCTATGCTGTACTTTTTATCACTGAATCACTGGTGAATAACCCATTATTATTCTACACAGAAACACAAAGGCTGCCTTAGAAACCAAAAGAGAAAGAGAAATCACTTTGTTCCTTTTTTTTTTTTTTTTGGCTTCTTGCAGGGCAATTGGGGTTAACTGATTTGCCCAAGGTCACATGGCTAGTTTTTGTGTTAAGTGTCTGAGTTCTGATTTGAACTCAGGTCCTCCTGACTCCAGGGCTGGTGCTCTATTCACTGTGCCACCTGGCCACCCCTGTTTCTTTTTTTTAATGCTGCTATTGTCAAATTGACAAACCTCTGTGAGAGAGAAGGGGTTATTTCATTAAGGAAAATTTTCACAGAATTATAGAATCTTAGAGTTACTAGAGGTCTTATAAGACTACCTAGTCCAATGTCCCATTTAAGGGATGAATTCCCTCAAAAGCATGCTCAATAAATGGTCATCTGTGGTTTCTTTTGGAAACTTTTAATTCACCTTTTTATTGCTTTTTCAAATTGAAATGTGAAAATTATCCTGAGTCTTCCTATCAATCACCCCATTCATCTATCAATAAAGTAACTATATGGCCAGGTGGCTCAGCAAGTAAGAGCACCGGCTCCAGTGTTGGAATGACCTGGGGATCAAATCTGGGCTCAGATACTTAGCACCACACCCAGAAATAACTGGCCGTGTAACCTTGAGCAAGTTGCTTAACCCCGATTGCTTAAAAAAATAATGTAACTATGATGTGACAGGGTCTGTGCTAGTTGGTATAGACAGACATAAGGATAAAGCTCCTTCCCTCAAAGAACTTGTAGTCAGTTGTTAAAAGTTTCAAAAGATGGTGATATAGGAAATTGCCCATCCTTCAGAGTGACTTAAAAATATGATTTATGGATGTTGCATCATGTTTGGGGGGATGTGAAATAATTCTCCTCAAATTCTAGAAAGGCAAGGTAGCAATAGTATAGAAAATGTAGGAGTAGAGCTAGACAAATCTCTTTTGGATCTATGAGCCAGCTCCAGAATTTAGGAATAAAGAAATCATTCAGGTTTTAAGGAAAGAGTCATTAAAAAAAAGAACAAAATAATATATTCCTTTGGATGCTGGGTCCCAAGTCAGGTTAATAACTAAAATAATGTATACAGAACTGACTGGAAAGATGTGAAATGTGTAACGAGATAAATGAATACATATGGCTGCCAGAGTACTTTTAAGCATGGAGTGAACAGAAACCTCTGTGCTCTGTTGTCCACTTCTCTGTGAAAGTTGACCATTTTCCCTACCTAACCCTCAAGTACCTGAAACATCAGCAGAACTTAAGCAGAAGTCAGAGATCCTAGAGTGGTAACTGATGAGACCAATGAATTCTTAAGTTGGTCTCCATGACTACCTGAATGAAGTGGCTCACTCAGGTCATATGGACTTGTTTTTAATGAGTTATATTGATATTAAGACATAAATACCCATGAATGGTAAGAATGATCATGGATTACTACAATTTTAGGGAAGATTATGCTGAAAATACTAAATACCATTATGAAAATGACAACCTAGAACCTGGGCTTTATCAGGCCTTGCCTTTTGGAAATGTAGAAGAAAGGATTTATCATGACTATTAGGCTGTAAGTTTCTTATGGAAAGAAACTGTCATATTCACTTTTTGAAACTCCATAGTGCCT
Organism: Petaurus breviceps papuanus; assembly: GCF_028583685.1. Classification (NCBI taxonomy): domain Eukaryota; kingdom Metazoa; phylum Chordata; class Mammalia; order Diprotodontia; family Petauridae; genus Petaurus; species Petaurus breviceps. The sequence continues at coordinate 22,702,881 of NW_027185616.1, forward strand.
TGCAAATGTGCATGCTCGATAAATATTGTCTTAAATGAATGGGTTTTAGGATTTTTATTTTTTTAATTGACACATGATAATAAACTATTACATATTATCTCATTTGAGTCTCACAACCACAATATGTAGCATATATATTATGTATATATACATATACATATTGTATATATAATAACCATAATATAAAGCATTATGACCTCCATTTTCAGAGGAGGAAACTGAGTGACGATTAACATACCTGTCCAAGATCATACTGTTAATACACACTGGAGGGAGGTGTGAACTCAGATCATCCTTCCTTCAAGTTCAACAATCTGTCACATCCACTTCAGTTTAAAACAAGTAACTTGGAAAACAGTTAAGATAAAACAGATGATGTTTTTTCTTAATTTTATGAAAGAGCAAAAATGTACTAAATAAATTCTTAGCTCTGTTTTCTCTATTGGAACAAGGGATAGCATGCAGGCAGCCAACTCCTGTCCTTTCTTCCCTTATTCTCACTTTTTTCCCAAAGTAAAATGTAAACTCCTTGAGGACAAGGTTCACTTAAAAAATTATTGTATTCTTACCATCTAATGCAATGCTGTGCACATAGCAGGTGCATAAAATATACATATTTGTGACACTGAATTTGTATTTTGAATCTTACTGACACTCCTTCAGGTTCAATATAAAGACATCCTGCATTCTCACCATGAAAGATATCTACCCCATCTACTTAGGATCAGAGATTTAGAACTGGAAGGTACCTTAGAAAAATATCTAGGCCAATCTTCATCTTTTTCATATGAGAAAAGAGAGATCCAGAAAAATTACGTGCCCTGACCAAGGTCACAAAAGCAATAAGTGGCAAAGATTTGAACCCAGGTTCTCTGATTCCAAATTCAATGGTCTTTTCATAGGATGTCACAAAGGTCTTAGAACATTTATAAATTACTAAGCTTAAACACATCTGGGGTACCCTGTATTGTACCATTTCTTCTTTCTAGCCAAACAATGGATATAGATAGATAAATAGATAGATAGAATACATATTAATGTATATTGATATTAATACACTTCTTTCTGCCTCTTGGGTTAGAGTAATCCCCTCACTCAAACTCTTGCCAGTTCCTGCTTTTGAAGTGGGTAGAAAAGAAAAGATTTATAGGGGAAGAGGGCACAACCCGAGGCATCCATGAATTTCTTGGGATATTTAAACTGTAACCTGCCATTTCTCAATGATTTGATTTCCATCTCTCTCAAGTAAAATCCTAATGGTAAAAAGTGAATAATGTTTTATTGACCAGAATGAGGTTTTTTAGGGTAATATGTTCCCAGGGTACTCAAATATAATATCTGTAAAGAATTAGGGTTGGGGTTAATATGCTTATCTGTGGGTTTGAGATCAATGATCCTATTAAATATCAAAGAAACTACTTTCACAAGTCAAGCTTGCACAGTTGAAAGTCTATTAAGTAAACATCAGCCTCATTAGAAATTTAGAAGGAGCCATCAGAATCTCTGCTATTAACAGCAGCCTGTAGTTTACCTACAATTTGTACAAGTGAAGCAATCACACTGCCCGTCTTCACTCCCACCTCCGAAGAAACAGAGAAGTCATTTCTTTCTAGGCTTCTGGCTCCTTATCTATAAAATGGTAGAGATGAAGTAGAACCAGATTGTCTACAAAATCCCTTCCAGTTGTGATATGATATAGGAAAAAAGAGAACACTAGACATTGGAGTAGTTTGATTCTCATACAGATTTGGTTCTCCTCAACCTTGTGGAGCTACTTTCTTATTTCAGGGAGATAGATAATTAAAGAAACAGGCAAAGGAAAGAGGATGACATATTACACATAGGGTTTAGAGCTGGAAGAAACCTTAGAGACACTTGCTTATTTTAGAGATGTAATGTTGATGAAGGTAAGGGAGGGAGGAGAGATGGCCAGTGAAGTTGACCAGAGATTAAAACATGCATGAAATTATCCTTCCTGGTAGATGATACAGAACTTGAACTGAAGACAAGGACCTTTTATTGGTCAGTCTCTCCCTTACACAGCCAAGGAAATTGATGCCCAGAAAGAAGTTATTTGTCCAAGGTCACAGATACTAAGTATCAGAGTCAAGATTCAAATGATCTGAATTCAAATCCAGGGTGCTGTCAACTGCTCCAAGGTGCTGCATTTTGCAGAAGGTGAAGATAGATGCAGAAAAGATGATAGATGGCTTGCTCACAAAAAGCATCTTCCTTTATATCACAACTTACAGAAGGGAGGCTAACATAATCATAATGCTAGACTGTACTCATTCCTGACACTATTTCTTGCAAAGCTAGTATGGTTTGGATAAAAGGATCCAGGATCTAGAGTCAGAAGATATAGGTCCTGATCTAATTTCCTTCATTTCCTAGTTTTGTGACGTGGACTAGTCACTTTGCCCTTGCCTCAGTTTACCTCCATCTGTAGAATAAGACTTTGACTAAATAACTTTCAAGATACCCAATTAACCACAAAGGACCTGTGAATGGGGCGGCCAGGTGGCTCAGCGAGTAAGAGCACCAGCTCCAGTGTCGGGATGACCTGGATCAAATCCGGGCTCAGATACTCAGCACCACACCCAGAAATAACTGGCTGTGTAACCTTGAGCAAGTTACTTAACCCCGATTGCTTTAAAAAAAAAAAAGGACCTATGAATGAAGAATCCATCTGCAAGCAGAGAAATAACTGATAAATATAAGTGTATAAGCATTTTTTACATGAAGGGCTTGAATTAGATGGCTTTCCAGGTTCCTTCTATTGCTAGTTCTAATGTACCATAATTCCTATTATTGCTAGCATGAACCCTTGCTTCCTCTCAATATAGATCAGTTCTCTTCTACTATTTTCCATTATTTTCTTCTTTGAATTATGAATAGTCCAGTTATTTATTAGATTACAGAACCTTAGGGCTGGAAGAAACCACCTAATGCAGCTTCTATACATGTAACTTGCATTATTTTCTAATTGTTGCAATCCAGGCTTTGGACTTCTAGTGATGTCAAAATTATACCATGCTGTTTAGTAATAGTAAGTAGACTTACCTTATACTTGGGTGCCTTAAATAAAATGGAAAAGTAACACATAGGAAAAAAATGATTTTTTTCTCCGTCCAATTTTCTAAAAAAATGACATCAGATAGAATGTAATTCTTTATAGCAGAGTTCATGTTTATAGGATTTTTGCAGGGAGTAGTATAAAGTCTACATGTTGGGTCCAAGCTGCCTCCAATGAGATGTTAAGTATGATAAAAAAAAAAAATAGGGAATTATTCTCAGTGTCCCTGGAGGCAAATTCACTCTCCCAGAAATCAAATCTGTCCTTATTGACCTTGGCTTCACTGTCTAGTCATGATAGATCTCTGTAGGACATGCCTACAAAACAGCTGCAGAACGTTTAACATTCTTGCATCCTGGGAGAAACTTTCAAAAGGTACGGCTGCTTATATGGAACGGCTAGTTGGGAGTTTACTTAATGTAATTCACCTCAGAATGACTAATGGAAAATCTCACTCATTTGTATTGCAAAGATTTTTTTAAAAAGTTCTAATTGGAAAGACTTCCAATAACATGTCCCCTAAATTGAGATGGTACAGACTTCATAGGCCTGCAATTACCAGTAAATACTCCTAAAGCTATTTTAATTAAGCAAATGAGGACGTATTTCGACAGTAAGGCGTGTAGGTTTTTCACTATTATTATTGTTATTGTTAAATGTTAGAGCGTTCATTACAACTAGGAGCAGGGAGTGCTTTGTAGCCCAAAGAATATCTCCACAGAAATTGCTATTTTTCATAAACCTGTAATAACCTTGGCGTGCCATTTTACAAGTAGTTATAATTTATTTCTTCTGGGATCTATAACGGTTAAATCACCAGATTTCCCTAAAACTATATCGAGCTGATCCTAGCCCTCAGATCACGCTTGACTTCAGACCTCTTCTTGTTACCCCCCCATCCCACTTCTGCTGCTATTGTTCCTATTGAACTCTCATCCTAGGGCCAGGCTGCAAAGATTGCTCAGGGTCCACTATATTTAGGTAGCCCCAGAACCCTTAACCATGTCCCACTTTGGTTACCTTCCTGAAGTGTGACTGACTGCCCACAAACGCCTACTCCCAGCCCATTCTTGTGACTTCCTATACTAAAACACATTTACCTGGCTAATCCTCCTTTTTAGGTACTGTTTCTTCCATTAGAACGTGAGTTTCTTGAAGAAAGGGACTTACTCTCCTTTGGATATGTGGCTAGAATTCTTGTAGGTTTTTAGTTACTTAAAATTACCTACTCTTTCACTCATCCCCTCATTCTTTCATGCATACATGCATGCGTTTTCATGGACAGAAGCGGGAGCCATGACAAGTAATTCTTATTCCTAGGGCAAATTCAGCTGAGTGTTAGGTGGGGAGGTGGCTATCTAACACCCATGTACCACTGCACCAGGGGAGGAAAAATCTATCCCTCAGAGAGTCTTTATGTTATGAGATGAAGGGTCACAGGGAGATGTGTGGCAGTAAGGGGCAACCCTTCCTGGGAATGGAATATGAAAAGACCCAGGAGGTAGGCAGGTGAAGGGAATGGTCTGGGACAGTGAAGAAGCAGGGTACGGTGCTGCAGAGGTATATGGTAATGGAATTTTGCAGTGCCACTAGGCTCGGCGATGGAAGACCAGAGGACCACCAAAGGAAGGGTCTCTCTTTCCTCTCCCCTTCCTCACCTAGGAGTGCCCTATTGCACTATATCCTTATAACCCTGGAGAAGCTCAGTGATTGTGTGCCTGACAATTGATAGAAGAATAAGAAAGCTGGCAGAGAATGCAATATTGAGATTACTTAGCATTAAATGAATTATGTAGAAATCATTAAATAGCCATCAACTATCTACCGTTTCTAAGGAAAACCTAGGGGCTTCCAATAAGACAAGCTAATTGGCCTTCAAAACATAGGCAGACGAATAAGCTCTAAGGCTAACGAAACTAACCCAAACGGACAGGAGACGAACATCATGCCTATAGAATTACTGAAATGAGTTATTGGAAAGACCTCTCACATTTCTCTCATCTCATCTAACCTCTCTAAATAGCATCTAGAATATTCCCTATAGCACACCCACACAAATGGCTTTATCAATTTTTCAATTATTCATTCTTTGAAGTTTTCAGCATTTCCTTAAGAAAAACGTTCTCATCCAATGAGCTGATTAATGAGGAATCAGAATTCTCAGGTTTTAATTTAAAAGAACAGCAACAATAGTAATAATAATAAAAATAATTATAGCTAACATTTATAAAGCTCCTACTATGTGCCAGGAGCTGTCCAAAGTGCTTTCCAGTTATTTCATTGAATGCTCACAACTGAGAGAGGCAGGCACTATAATCATCCCCATTATATAGCAGAGGAGACTGAGGCAAACAGCAATTACATGGCCTACTCAGGGTCACAAAGCCAGTAAATGTCTGAGGTCATATTTAAACTCAGATCTCTCTCCCTTCTGGCCCCAGTGTTCTATCTACTTTATCCTCTTCATGTTTCAAACAACAATATGTTTACGTCATGGAAACTTCATGAATTGTTGGTTCAGCCTAAGTATTGTGATTCAGGAAAACAGGAAGTTACTAAGGTCATTTTTAGAACACAGAAGAGCAAAAAACAATCCATTTATCATTCAAATAAAAAGATGTTTGTTCATTCACATAAGTGATATACATGCACAGGATTAAGTAGAACGTAGATGCTATGCTAAGAGATGAATACAGAAATTTGAGTGAATGTTTTGTTTAAGATTAAGGTAAATCTTTTGTCAAAAGCTCTCTCAGATCATTTTCATCAAGACATTGAAAAATCTGCCATTATATACAATGTCCCATACTCATGCACTCCCCCAACACTGCAAACAAGCTAGAGGGTTGGATAGTGTCTTCTCAAACCTCTTCTTGGAGGCTAATTTTTCATTATAATTTGCAATAGGAGCTTTCCAACATTTCTTCCTGTCTCTACTCCCCACTTCAATTTATCTTTCATACCAAAGCCAGAATAATCTTTCCTATACACAACAGATATGGTGGCTTCACTCAAAACAAACAAACAAAAAAAGCTTAACACCTGATTGCCTTCTGAGAAGTTCACACCTTTCACCCTAGCATTCAAGGCCCTCCACAATCTGGTACAAACCTACTTTTCCAGTCTTGCTGACTTCGTGTTCAAGCACACTGGGCTATGCTTTGTTCTAAAACATGGCCTCTCCAGCCCATAAGCTTTTGTTCAAATAGTTTATCCATGAGTGGAATCTTCCTTCCATTTTTCTTTTCACCTGTTTAATTCCAATCATCCTTTAAAACATAGCTCCAATCCTATCTCCCCCATGAAGCCTTCCTTCACCTTCCCTCTTCTCTCCTCCTGGTTAATAGCAACCTTCCCTCACCAACTTTTTAGAACATTTTATTTTCCAGCTAGGTGTAAATAGAGTGCTGGGACTCATCTTCTCCAGTTCAAATGTGACCTCATATAAATAGTAGTTGTGTGACCCTGGGCAAGTCACTTAACCCTTTTTGCCTCAGTTTCTTCATCTGTAAAATTCTCTGGAGAAGGAATTGGTAGACAACTCTACTGTCTTTGCCAAGAAAACCCTAAAGAGTCAGAGACCACTCAACAACAACAATCAACAAACTTTTTTTCTCTCCAATACATTTACCCTGTTAACATCAGCTAACACAATTACCTTCATGTACTTTTCTCTACTCTTTTTACTAGACCACAAATTCTGCAAGCATATCCTAACTGTGTGTTCTTTGTCCCGTTGCCTAACGCGATACTCTGCTCACCGCACTCACTTAATAAAAGGTGGTTGGATGATTGTTTGCTGCTTTTTGTGAATGCCACATGGCCATAGATGTAGAGCAGGAAGGGACATAAGAACCATCTAAGTCAACCCTCTCATTTTATAGATGAGGAAACTGAGGTCCCATGGAAGTTAACGATTTGCCCAAGGTCACACAGGAAACAAGCAGCAGAATTAAAATTTGAAACCCATGTCCTTTGGCATCCTTTATATTCTACTATGCCCTTGCCCTCTGAAGACAAGTTATATTTATATATAATATTTATTATATTATCGTACCTGTTTTACCAGGGGCAATACAAAGCACTGAAGAGTTAAGTAATACAATATCCTAATGTGGAATCATAAATCAACCACAGGACTAGAATAACAAAACTAGTCCCAAATCCTAGGTGCATAGTTACTTAAGGAAATTTTTTGTTTCTCCCTCCCATCCTGGGGGGTTTGGGCTAAGATTATTCCATATAATTGTGCCACCATTTCAAAGTCCTAGTCATTTTTTTTAGAGTTGCCCATATCAATGTTAATATGAGGCAAAGAAGGGAGGGTTGGCATGTTGACACTGTTGCTTGAAGGACTACCTTTCATAGACATTTTTTCAAAAAGAAACTGGTGATGGCTCCTAACACGCTCACAGCTTGAAGGCCCAAGGCACTAAGGAAGTTTATTGAGGGGTATGACCTCTTTTCCAGCTAAGCCTCTCTGGATTCTTAGAGTAAGAAAAAGAACAAGATCCTATTTCCAGAAAATTCCTTTGTATCACTAAGGAGCTCAAGACATTTCCATCACAGGCACACAGAAAAGCTCAGAATCAAGTAAATATGTCTTAATGTATCTTGATTAAATATTAACAGACTTGGGATTAGCTTTCCGGAGTATTAATGATGACACATAAAACATGTACCAAATTCTATTTAAACGTGGGCACAAAGTGTCCTCTGCTGAATTTCACATTCACATCCCCCAATTCTTATTATGCATGCATCTTTTTTTGCTATATTTCTTTCCATGTATTTGCTTTATCTATGTATACTTACTGTTTCTTTTTCTAGCTCACATTACAGGCTTTACAAATTTCCCCTTAATTCGCTTTACATTGGTAGAAGGGTAGTAGATGGAAAGCTAACCTCAGAAGCAGGAAGACAGGTTCAAACAATTCTTCCCATACTAGCTGTCTGACCCTGGAAAATTCACTTTTAACTACCTTAGTGCTATAGGTAACTAAGACTAGAAATTACAGAGGAGCTGAATTACATTGGCGGGAGCTTCCACACCGACCCACATTGGCAAAGGGAATTAATGAAGTCGTTAGTCCATTTTCTTTTTCACATCAGTATTATACTCTTCAGGAATTCCATCTTGTCATCTCATAGGTAAATATGCAATGCAAACACTAACTGCTTGTCACATAGTACATAAGCCCAGGAAAGCCTGGAGACATAAATCCAATAGGTCACTTGCCTGGGATTGCACAGCTACCGTGTTTCCCCGATAATAAGACACTGTCTTATTAATTTTTTTTTGACAGAAAAACACCAGAGGGCTTATTTTCAGGGGAGGGCTTATTTTAATGAACATTGACAGCAATTTTAATAAACAGGTAAATGTGTACAAAAAAATGTACCTTTATTCAATAATGAATCCAATAAAGAACAGGATGACGCGCTCACTGCTGCAGCTCTGATTGGATGCAGCTCGGAGCGCGGCGTGCGTTTCACCCAGGGGGAGAGGGGGGATGGTGAATACAGAGGGTACCGTAATGTAGTGTGTAGCTATTATTGTGCCTTCACTACAGTAGCAATCTCAATAGGGCTTATTTTCGGGATAGGTCTTATTATCGGGGAAACACGGTAGTAAGCATCAGAGATAGGATTTGAAATGAGGTCCTTCTGACTCCAAACCCAACACTCTTTATAGTCTTTCTCCATGATGCCACTTTGGCATCTCATGATGCCTTATTTGGCTTGGAAACACATCTGTAAAATGAACTGGAGAAGGAAGTGGCAAACCACTTCAGTATCTTTATGACACCATTTGGGGTTTTCTTGGCAAAGAGTTAGACATGATTGAAAATGACAGAATGCATATTTCCTTCCCTGACATCCCTTTTGCTTGAGGATCACTTGATTTGGGGAATGTGTGTATGTGTGTTTGTATACATACACACATATCATCTATCAATCATTGTGATCACCATAGACTCGATGCTGCAACTTATCTTTCTCCAAAAAAAATAATCTATTCTCTCCTCAGGTTTTGAATCTTATTTGTTAAATTAAGATTGCAGGCTTGATGGTTAGTTGCAAGATCAGCATGTCTGTCTTTGTGATCTGGAGCTGGCACCTAATGTTTCTGGTACCCTTTGAATATAAAATAATGAGAATGACAGGATATTATTACCTTCTGACAACTATTCAGGGCCCAGTACAAAATTACTTGGTATAATTTTCACTGAATGAGTTTTTACATCAGAGAAACCACCACAGCAATTAATACTAATTGGTACCTTTGGCAATGTCAATTAAGAAGCTCCAAATGACAGTCAAGGTCACTCGGCTTTTCAGGCATCCATAGAGACTAGTTTTTCAGGATACAGAAGGAACAAATGGGTGATATGGGGGAAAATAGAACATAGACTGTGCTGATTAAGTAGCCACATGAAAAACGAGACTGTCCTAATGATTAACCTAATATTTTTGTAAATATATCAATATCTGTAGCTTGTGATAAAAAAAAAGGACTGCAATTATTAGGTAGATCTATAAAAATCATACCGTTTCCAGAAAGTGTGGCTGTCAGAACAAAAATTCTAGATTTATGTGTAGTGACAGTAAATCTAAAGTTTAAAAAACAAAGCCAAACGGACAATCTGAAAAGGTCAGTGGAGCAAAATTGGAAAGCTGAGGGAGGGAGGTGGTACAATGGAAAAAAGACTGGAGCCAATAATAAACACCAAAGTTCTTATGTTACCATCTATATCGCCTTGGCATGTTATTCAACCTCTGGACGTCAGTTAATTCATCTGTTAAAGGAAGATGTAAGCTCAAAAACTTCTTAGGTCCCTCCCAGCTCTAAACCTCATATCTATAGGTTACATGTATGACTATAGATTATCTCTATTAGGACAGCTAGGTGGAGCCATAGTGCACAGACTGCAAGGCCTAGAGTCAGGAAGACTGATCTTCCTGAGTTCAAATCTGGCTTTAGACATTTACTAGCTGTGTGACCCTGGGCAAGTCACTTAACCCTGGTTGCCTCAGTTTATCTGTAAAATGAGCCGGAGAAGGAAATGGCAAATTGCTCCAGTATCTTTCCCAAGAAAATCTCAAATGGGTCCATGAAGAGTTGGACACAACTGAAATAACTGAACAATAATCATCTATGGATTATAGATATTTTTATTCTTATTAGATAAGGGAATTATTTCATAACAGTAAAAACATTCATGTAGGGGCGGGTAGGTGGCACAGTGAATAGAGCATCGGCCCTGGAGTCAGGAGGACCTGAGTTCAAATCTGACCTTGGACATGTAATACACACACACAAAAACTAGCCATGTGACCTTGGGCAAGTCACTTAACCCCAAAATGCCCTACCATCTCCCCTCCAAAAAACAAAACAAAACAAAAAAAAAAAACGTTCATGTCTTATATAAATATATTACTCACTTGAATAATTAATACCTTAGTGGATCTGAATTATCAATATAGATACATCTTCTATTGGTTTAGATCACAGATCCGACATGACCTCTTAACCTAAATGATCCTTATGCAGAATTTTCAATAAAGCCTTCACTGGGTAGTGCAGTGAATAGAGCACTGGTCCTGGAGTCAGGAGGACCTGAGTTCAAATCTGGCCTCAGACACTTAACACAAAATAGCCGTGTGACCTTGGGCAAGTCACATAACCCCAATTGGCATACCTTCCCCCCTCAAAAAAAAATAAATAAAGTCTCCATTGACTGTTCAACCAAGGCACTGGGGAGTGGAGATTCCCTGTTTTTTGTTTCTTTCATCAACTGTTCATCTGTCATTTATGTTCTTCTGACTGGCCCACAGGATATCCTACAGGATAGGTCAATGGACTGCAGTGAGAAGACCTGAGTTCAGTTCCTATATGACTCTGTATATATCACTTAACGTCCCTGGGCCTCAGTTTCCTCATCTGCAAAATTAGAGAGCGAGCTGGATTTGATGGTCTCCATGATTTCCTTCCAGCTTTAAATATATGACCCAATATTTTTATTTTGGTTCCAGTATTATATATTATATAATATATATACATATATATTATATATTCCAGTATTTTGATATTGGTTCATTTTAATGTAAATATTATTGGTGAACTATATGAACAAAATTCTGAGAAATTTCTCAAGCTTAAAAAAAAGTCATCCCAGATTAATATTTCTAAGGAAATTCTTAATAATATTTGCATAGGATCTTGATGCCAAAGACAACTTTTGAAAAGAAGAGGTAACTAAGAGAATTCCTTTTCTATTGGTCTCCAAGGTTAGCATGAGCTGGATAAAAGATAAAGGATAAAGTTATGTAGATTCTTGACAAAGAGAAGAAAATCATTTCATCCACTATTCAAGTCTGAATTTATTTAATGTTGTAGAGATTTCCCTGTGGTGCTGAGAAGGTCATTGATTTGCTCATGGTCACATAGTCCTTCATTGTTAAAGCTGAGACTTGAAGTCAGATAGTCCTGACTACCGGAACAGTTGCACCAAGTTATTTTCTTGAACACTGAGGTCCTTTCTGGAGTTGAACTGCAAAGCCTTCAAACTCTGCTGAAGAGAGCACACCTGCTGAAGAGAGCACAAACTCTGCTGA
>NW_027185616.1:22714585-22760254 GCF_028583685.1 Petaurus breviceps papuanus
TCTGCTGAAGAGAGCACACCTGCTGAAGAGAGCACAAACTCTGCTGAGGAGAGCACAACTGCTGAAGAGAGCACACCTGTTGGGGAGGCCATGTTGTTAGAATGCCAACCATACGTTTACCTAAAAGACCACTTTTAGCGAACTCACACAAAGGTCAGAAGAAGCAATGCAAGGACACTGTCAAGGCCTCTCTGAAGAACTGTGAGGCATGGAAATACTGGCACAGGACCAGGCAGTTGGTGAGCCCGCATCCAAGAAGGCACTGTGCTCTATGAGCAAGGCAGAATGGTTCCAAAGAGACACAAGACGCGTACATTCCGAGACATCTCCACTCCGCATGTCCACGTGGACTATTTGTGCCTCACCTAAGGGAGAACCTTCTGAGCTTGTGCCGGTCTGATCAGCCAAAGGTGAACACACCGCACCTTGACCCTGACATGGTGATGTCATTCTGGTCCTCTTCAAGCATGAAGTTCAAAAACTAACTGCCGCCAAGTCGCTTCTCAAGCTACACCTAACCTATCTAGAAGCAGGATCTGAACATCAAGTGAATTTATTGAAAAGAAGGAACTTAATTATGTGAATACTAGGTATCCACTTTCCAAAAACATGGAAGAAAGAACTCTCTTCTGCCTATAGAGCCTACTCTCTCCTTTATCAGGGTCTTGTCCAGATGGAAAGCAGGACAAGATCTCTGGGAGCCACAGCTCCATGTGTACCAGGGAGCTTCTCATTCATCTCCAGTTCACATTCTGTTGTCAATCACAGGCCCACGCACTGGTGGAGAAAAACTAAAAATCATTCCTCCTTTTGGTCATGTGCCTCGAAGAATATGTAGGAATGGAGAGATGTCTCAAAGAACTGCTCAGCCCTAGTCTGATGGAAGAAAAAATTGACCCCAAAGAACTTTAGAGGAGCTGTGAACTTTTCAAAGCAAAGTTAAATTCACTTCAATATTTTAAAAAATCAATATATGTGAAATCATCATATACAGCAGCAATCCCAAAAGTCTAGCTGTCACTGGCATACTGTTTTCTCTCTTCCAGAGCGGAAAATGGATTATTTCCATGTCACCAAGCATTTATAACAGTACTTTACGAATTTACTTTGGACTGGAAAGGCAGCAGCCCTCATAGACCAGGGGAGTGATATACTTCTTTTATTTTTCAAAGACAGAAAAAACAAAAGGGAATAAGACAGTTTGTCATAGGGTATTATTTCTTCATATCCCAAAACGAAATCAAGTCACTAAAGGACTGCAGAAAGGTCTTGATGGATCCTCTGGAAATATTCAAAGAAGGGGAAGAACTTAACTAGCTAGTGTGCTTCCTGAACTATCTATGAGACATATGCAATCTCTGGTGGTCACTGGACCCTCCTTCAACTATTCAATTCACCGATATCTCCCCAGAGGCAGACAGACAACAACTCAAACCTGGACTGTAGCAGGAGACAAGTTTGTCTGGGGCTATAGGCAGGAGTGTGCAGGTAAATGATCAACAAAGGGCTCCTGAGGAGATTTTACGTGTGTCTGTGTACACACGTATACATACACACATATATTCACAATACACTTCTAAGTTTCATCTGGATCATTTACAATTTCTCCATAACTTTTTCAAAGTTTAGGAAATCAGCAAAACAATAAATTCAACCCTGACTTGTAGCATTTGTGATTTCTGAAATAGACACGTTCACATTGAAAACTTAACAGTTTTTAGAGCCTGTATGACTTAGCTCCAGAATGAACCAGCTTCCCTTCATGAACACTCATAATAGGGAATGAAATGAAAATCAATACATATCTATTAAGCACTTATTATGTACAAGACACTGGGGAGACAGAGACAGAGACAGTGAAAGTACTTTTATTGTTTTGGGCTTTACTGTGCTAATGATAGCAGATCACACAATGAAATTTTTAGGTCTTACTACAACCTAGCACCCAGGATATATTAGGTCCTGATTTTTATAAACCCCCAAAAGAGTAGGGAGGATGATGGTGATGATGATGATGATGATGATGATGATGAGACAGACATGTAAAGGAGAAATGATAGAAATCATTGTAGAAGAGAAAGGATTGGAAGAAGGCAGGGAATAATGATGCTCAAAATACTGAAATGGAATTGTGGGTATTCCCAAGAATGCAAATCATAGTCCATCTATGTATGTTTGTTCATCCTTTTTGATTCTTTTACCCACGTCCTCCCCTAGATTTATAACAGAGTTCTACCCAATATAATGGGGCATTTCTCACTTTCTCATGACATCTTCATCAATCAGCAAATGCCAAGTAAATACTTACTCTGTGTCAGGCTCTGTTATGAGTTCTGGGGCCACAAAGAAAGCCAAGAGATCCCATTCTAATTTTAAGGCTAATCATGGAGCATAGTAATATTAGTATGCCCTATTCCCTGAAATAACTGACCACTTCAATGACTATTAAGGTTTATAAAGCACTTTTTTACCCATGATCTCATTTGACTTTTGGAGAAGGAGATGGAGAGGAAAAAAATGAAGAAAATGAAGAGGAAGAAGAAGTGTAAATGATGGTTTTTAATTTGGCATCTTTGTCATCAATTCATGAGATAAACTGATGGGAAGTTGAGTGTTAGATGATGAAAACAAGTGTCCATCACCTTAAAACAGGAAAGGGAGAGAGAAGAACCAAGGAACAAAAACAGAAAACAAAATGTGCTAATTTGGGAAGTGAGGTTTCCATTTTTCTTAAAAATTACCTTTTGCCAAAAGGAAGATGACAATTTTTTGAAAGAAAATACAGCAAACAAGAAAAGAGTGAGTTCCTTAAATACACATTTGAATATTTATGTTTTCTGTCTGAGACTTCTGGGCTTATTTTTAAAGTCTACTCTATGTTTCTGAATACTATAATAGTTATCCCAAAGTGGGATAACTGCACCCTTCCATCTTGGTCAGAAGGAAGCTCCTTTCCTTTCATAGAATGCCTCACTTCTAGCTTGTGGCTGTAATTTTTCATAGTCAGCACACAAGCTTTCTGACTTTTTCATTATCTTCCAGGAAAAGATGTATGCTCATTGTCTCAAATTGTCAAAATTCTCTGTTATCTAGCATGCTTTCATATTTGGACAGAGCTATACAGAATAGTCAGTGGCTTGCCATCAAAAATAGTAACCATCCTAAGGCATCCAAGAAAGTATAAATAGACTATCTTTGCTTTTTTCTGAGTGTACTAGAGAAGTATAATTTGAGGTACTCTGTACTTACTTGGGATCTTATATGAAGTTCATTTATTTTTTAAGCTTAAGTTTTATTTATTTTTTATATCTCACTAATAATACAGATATATATTTTTGGCCACATTCTATGAGCGTTCACTAATGAGGAAAAAAAAACAATGCTAACAGATAATGAGACTATTTCAATCAAAAGTAGATTAAAGAAATAAAATAAAAGTAGATTTAGAGGGATCAAAATCCTCTTATATTTTCTATCATTATGACCTTGGAAAAGTTATTTAACCTGTCCAGGTCTCGATTTCCTTATCTATAAAATGAAGGAATTGATTTTGATTGTCTCTTAGGGCCTTTGTAGTTCTGGATATAGGATCTTTGTCATAACCTTTGACAGCATATGCAACATTCTGCACCCATAGTACCCTAGTGTTTCAAGGAAAGGCATGAGACTATTTCCATTTTTTTTAACTGTACCAAGATTATTCATTGTAATTAAAGAATATCTGTACTTATTTGAGTAGCCTTTTCATTTTCATTATTTCAGTCATTCTATATATTATTTTCTTGGCACTGCTTACTTCATTCTGCATCAGTTCATACAAGTCTTCTCAGATTTCTCTGATTTCTTCTTATGTATTGTTTATAAGTATGATAATATTCTGTGTATGCTGCAGTTTGTTTAGGCAGTCTCCAAGTGATTGCTATCACAAAACATATTTGAAAACATGGCTTATTTCAATAAGTTAACTGATCAAAAGAGAACTCATTTCATAAAAAAACATTTCAAAGCCTGAACAAAATTGAAATAAGAAAGCAACAGAGAAGAAAATCATTGAATGTTATCCCTGCTCTGCCTGTGCTCCTGGTTATTAAACAAATAATATTTTCTTGAGGCTTTAATTTAGTTAACAAACCTGGTCCCTTGGTTATTATCATTCTTTCTACTACTTACACAAGATGCTCATCTCCAAACTCTGGGCATTTTCACTGGTTGTTCCACATTGCTGGAACATTCTCCCTCTCCATCTCCATCTCCTGGCTTCCCTAGCTTCCTTCAAGTATCAGCTAAAATACAGTTTTCTAGGAGAAGCCTTTCCCAGTCCCTCTTAATTCTAGCTCCTTTCCTCTAATGATTATCGCCACTCTGTATTCATCTTGTTTTTACAAAATGAGTTTAATGTTGCCTTCCCCATGACACTGTGAACTTATTGAAATCAGGGACTGTCTTCTACGTTTCTTTGTATCTCCAATGCAGCACAGTCCCTGACACATAGAGGGCTCTTAATAAATGCTTAATGATTGATTTTTTTAATGTAAGAAGTTCTCTATGATGTAAACATAGTCTGACTCTTTCTCCTTTGTAGTCCGGAGCTGGAAGCCCCAAGTAGCATAAGGCAGTTTTGTGTCCTGGAGCATTAAAGAGATGACAAAAAATGCTAACATTGGGCATGGCTACTTGGATAATTACCCCTCTTTTTCAAGATTATGTAGTACAACAAGCACTCCCTTGTAGGGAAAGAAAATGGAGGCTGGAACAGCTTCCTAATGATTGAAAGCCACCTTCATTCTGACCTCTGTCTACCTTTGAACCTTTGTCCGCACTATCTTCCCCTCTTTTCGCCTCTCATGTCTGTACTTCAAAATCCCAGCTACTGCTTTTTCATACCTCTGAAACCTTTGGCAAGTTATGCTCCTTCTCTAACACTTTTGTTTTTTGGGAAGGTGGAACTAGATTGAGGCATCTTAACATTTTTGTGCAGCATGGACCCCTTTGACAGTTTTCAGGAGTCATACTACTGTGGTTTGTTGCCAAAATTCATAATTGAAGGATATAGGTAATTTCTCTTAGGGAACAGTAAAAATAAATATGTAATTTTTCCCCCATCAAAGTTCATGGACTGTCCTGAACCTATCCATGGAAATCAAGTGAAGAACCTCTGTAAACTACATAGATGAGTTTTAAGATCCTTTGGAAATTTCAGCCCTATGACTTCCCACTTTGTCTGCTGAAATCTTCCCCTTTCTTCCAAGATCAGCTCAGTTCATTTACAAAGTGAAGCCTCTTCTTGATCCCTTCCTCTAGAATGATTCCTTCTCACTTAAATTTCTCATAGGACTTTGTACCTTACACTTTGTAATTTTATCCTGTGTTCATGTCTTAAGCATCCATACTGGATTGTGAACCCTGTGAATATACTATATTTTATTTTATCCATATACAACCAAGGGATTAGCATGGTGCTTTGCATACAGTAGCCTTTTAAATGAATGTCTATTGAATTGTATTCAGTGGTCTTAGCAGAAATATTCTAGGCCATAGAGACCCTGGGAACTCTTCTACTAGATTATAAACTCTGTAAGGCTTGGAGCCTTTTTTTAAAACTTTTATGGAAATCCTATCTTATTTATCCCCCCAACACAAAGCCTTTTACATAAGTGTTCAAGTGAATGGATGTGTGTGCAGTTTGCTGTATCTTAACCACTTGAGTAAATGAATTAAAAAAAAAAGTATTGTTTCCTATTTGCCAGGCTTTGTGTCACATGATAGGGAGGCACAAACAAGCAAGACAGGCTCTGTCTTCAGGCCGGGGTTCCAGGGACAAGAGTCTAAGTTCTCCAACTCAGACGACTACATTTTAATCTCCTTTTCTTCCCCTTAACTTAACTTTTATTCCCCTTTAACTGTCTTTCCAAACCAAATAAATGTTCATGAAACTATTGGAAATGTGTAGATAGACATATGTAGATAGACAGACACACTCATGCACACATTCAATGTGTGACAATGACAGCCCCAAGTGTAGTGACTCCCATTTTCCTTTTCCCTTCCAGGATATCAAACCAATCTTATGTGGCCACAAAACACTTATGCAGGCACACTCTTGCATACCACAGAGACAAATAAGCAAACTTATATAATCACATACATGAAGCACGAGGGGGGACACGGTTACATAGGCATGCCCCTGGGACCCCAGGATATGTTAGAAGATGGACAATTACTATTTACAGGTTGGTAAGTATGTCAACTTAACACATTAAAATAATTTTACAAAAATGGTGTCCTACATACTTCGTGGCCATCTCCAACTCATACTAATGTATTTTATCTCCTTTTCTTCCCCTTAGAACTTAGTCTCTTGTCCCTAGAACCCTAGCCTAAAGACAGAGCCTATCTTGCTTGTTTGTGCCTCCCTATCATGTGACACAAAGCTTGGCAAATAGGAAACAATGCTTTTTTCATTTATTTACTCAAGTGGTTAAGATACAGCAAACTGCATACACATCCATTCACTTGAACATTATGTAAAAGGCTTTGTGCTGGGGGCTGGGGGGAGATAGATAAATAAGACAGGATTTCCACAAAAGTTTTAAAAAAAGACTCCAAGCCTCACAGAGTTTATAATCTTGTAGAAGAGTTCTCAATTTAGAATTGGTGTATCTAATATTAAACACATTCCATATGTGAAAACCTACATTTAGAAACTATATTAGGGGGACAATGACTCACTTAAAATGAGTTTTTTTCAAAGAACAAGTTCTTCTAATATATTTAAAATATAGCTCAATTAATAGAAAGCTAGCTTATACACTAATTATCAGAATATCTCCATATGTCTATTCAATGTCTAGAAGAATGTCCTTTATTTTTACCCACAAACCAGCTCGCCCTCTTGGCATCCTTATTTCTATTAACAGCACTGCCAGTTTCCCAGCATCGAAAGCTCAGAGATATCCCACCTCTTTCTTCTCTCTTGCCTTTCACATCTTGTCCATCATTAATCCCTGTCAACTGTACCTTGCCAATGTCCCTCACATAGATATCTTTCTTTGTAGTTCCACTGCTATTCTTCCCAGTTCATAACATTATTGCCTTACACCTGTACTATGAGTAGTTGCCTAAATTGACATCTGTGTATCAGTCTCTCCACATTCCAATACATCCTGCACAACAATAAGATGCATTTTTACCAAATGATACTTTCCTTCTGTCATTCTTTTACTAAAAACCCTTCTATGGCTCCCCATTGATAGCAAATGCTTGAATCTCACTGTCTTCTGAACTAAAGAGGGGAGAATATATATACACAATCAGTTGGGTACAGAAATTCATCATACTCAATAGGGAAGTGGGGGGGGGAAGGAATGACAGCAAAGGTGTGAGGAATGTTAGGAGGAAAGGTGGATTAAGGAAGGCAGTAGTCAAAAGTTGAGAAGTCAAGCAGCCTTCTGAGCATGAAGAGAGAGAGAGAAGAAAAATATGATGACAAAGAAGAGGATGACAATGATAGGAGGGAGAGAAATATACAATTAGCAATCATAACTGTGAGTGTGAATAGAATAAACTCACCCTTAAAACAGAAGCAGATAGAATGGATTAGAATGAGAATCTAATTGCATGTTATTTATGAGATACATTTGGAACAAAAAAGACACACCTAGAATGAAACTAAAGGTCTGGAGCAGAATCTGTTATGCATCAGCTAAAGTATAAAAGGCAGGAGTAGCAAACATGCTCATAGCAAAGCAAAAGCAGAACAAGACAATTAAAATAGCTAATCAAGGAAACCACATTTTGCTAAAATGTACCATAGACCATAGAGTGACATAATTACTAAACATAAATATGCCAAAAGGCACAGCATTCCAATTCCTAAAGTAAAACTGAAAAGAGTGAAAAGAGAACATAATAAAAGTATCAGTAGTGGGAGACTTCAAATTGTCCCTCTCAGAGCTAGATAAAACCAACCATCAAATTAGAAAAAAGTTAAGGAGATGAATAGAGTTTTAGAAAAGTTAGGAAGCATGGACCTCTGGAGAAACTGAATGGTAACAGAAAGGTAAGTACCTTTTTTAAGTTGTACATAAGCCTTCAAGTGAACTGACCACATATTAAGATACAAAAAACCTTACAAACAAATGCAGAAAAGCAGAAATATTAAATGGACATTTTTTAGGCCATGATGCAATAAAAACTTAAATTCAATAAAAGGTCTTGGAAGCACAGTTTAAAATTTAGTTGAAACTAACTTAATCCTCAAGAATGAGTGAGTCAAAGAACATATCATAAAAACAATCAATAATTTTGTTAAAGACAAAGACAACAGTGAGACAACATAAAGAAATTTGTGGGATGTAGACAAAGCAGTACATACAGGAAAATTTATATCCCTAGATGCTTACAGAAATAAAAAAGAGAAAGAGCATATCAATGAATGTTTAGTTGCATGCTAACTAAAAAAAAACTTTAAAAAGAGCAAATTACTAATCCACAATTAAATACCAAACTAGAAATACTGAATTTTTTTTAAAAAGAGATGAATAAAATTTAAAGTTAAAACAACAACAACAAGTACAGAAGTAATGAATAAACCTAGGAGAAAGTTTTATTAAAACACACACACACACACACACATATACCACACTAATGCATTGTTGGTGGAGTTGTGATCTGATCCAACCATTCTGGAGAACAATTTAGAACCAGGCCCAAAAGGTTATAAAAATGTGCATACTCTTTTTCCTAGTAATACCACTTCTAGAGTTGTATCCCAAAGAGACCATGGGAAAATGGGAATGGGAAAAGGACCTATGTGTACAAAAAATTTATAGCAGTTTTTTTTGTGGTGGCAAAGAACTGGAAATCAAGGGGGTGCCCTTCAATTGGAGAATGGCTAAACAAGTTGTACTATATGAACGTAATGGAATACTATTGTGCTCTAAGAAATGAGAAGCAGATGAACTTTGTAATAACCTGGAGAGACTTATATAAACTGATGCTGAGAGTGGAGATTTTCTTAAAATAAATAGTTTCTAACTAAAACCAAGAGCAAGCATTGTCTATAATGAGGCTAAAGTAGAAGCGTTCTCAATATGATCAGGGTAAAATAAAGGAAGTCCACTGTCACCATTATTATTCAATATTGTACTAGAAATGCTAGTTATAGCAATAAGAAAAAGATATTAAAGGTATTAGAATAAACAAGGAAATAAAACTGCCACTCTGTGCGGATGATATGATGGTATACTTAGAGAAATGTAGAGAATGAACTAAAAAACTACTTGAAACAATTCATGCCTTTAGCAAAATTGCAAGATGTAAAGTAGTTCTTTTTTTTGTTGTTGAGTCATTTCAGTCATGTCTAACTCTTTGTGATCACACTTAGAGTTTTCTTGGAAAAGATATTAGAGTGGTTTACCATTTCATTCTCCAATTCATTTTACAGAGAAGGAAGTGGAGGCAACCAGGGTTAAGTGACTAGTCCAGGGTAACATAGCTAACAAGTGTCTGAGTTCAGATTTGAACTCAGGAAGATGATTTCCTCATTTCGGGCCTAGTATTTTATCTACTGCACTACTTAGCTGACCAGGATATAAAATAAGTCCACATAAATAATCAGAATTTCTATATACTACCAACAAAACCTAGCATGAAAAGATAGAAAGAGAAATTCCATTTAAAATAACTGCTAATGATATAAAATACCTAGGAGTTTATCTGCCAAGATGCATCAAAGAACTATATGAACACAATTACAAATCAATTTTCATACAAATATAGAGCTTAAAAAATAGAGAAATATTAATCATCCATAGGGAATCTTAATCAATATAATAAAAACAACAATTCTACCTAAATTAATTTATGTGATACCATACAAAACTATCTAAGAATTATTTTTTGGACCTAAAGAAAAACAATGACAAAATTCACCTGGAAGACCAAAAAGTCTAGACTATCAAGAAAATAAATAATAAAAAAGTGAAGGAAGGTGGTCAAGTAGCACCAGATTTTAAGACTTATTACAAAGCAATAATCACAAAAAATATTTAGTACTATTAAGAAATAGAGTGGCTAATCACTAGAATAGATTAGATACATTATATACAGAAGTAAATGGCACTAGTAATCTATTATATGATAAACCCAAAGATCAAAGTTTCTGGGCCAAGAACTCACTATTCTTTAAAAATTGCTGAGAAAACTGAAAAGCAATTTGGTAGAAACTGGGCATTGACCAACATTTCACACTATATACCAAAGATAATGACAAAATGAGCATAAGATTTAGAAAGAAAAGGTGATAGCATAAGCAAATTAAGGGATCATGGAAAAACTTACGTGTTAGATCTATCTTTGCATAAGCGTAGAGTTTATGGTCAAACAAGAGACAGGGAGGATCTTGGGAAATAAAATGGAGAATTTTGAGTACATTAAATTAAAACTTTTTGCATAAATAACACCAAAGCAGCCAAAAATGAGGGAAAATGTTTTACAATGTTTCTATGATTAAGATCTCATTCTCAACTACATAGGAATTCATTAAAATTGAATTCCATATTCATTAAAAAAGAAAGGAATCATTCCCCAATTAATAAATGGTCAAATGATATGAACAGGTAGTTTTCAGAAGAAACCAAAGCTATCAATAATCATTTTAGAAAAGTTCTAAATCATTAAAAATTAGATAAAATCAAATTAAAACCACTCAGAGATATCACTTCATGCCTATTAGATTGGCTGATATGACAGAAAAAGAAAAGGAAAAATAAATATACTAATGTACTATTGCTGGAGTTGTGAACTAGCCCAAGAATTCTGGAGAAAAATTTGGACCTATGCCCAAAGCACTATAAAACTGGATATACCTCATGTTGTTTGTAAGAAACACACTTGAAACAGAAGGAAACATACAAGGTTAAAATAAGGGGCTAGAACAGAATCTATTATGTTTTAATGGAAATAAAAAAGGCAGGAGTAGCAATCATGTTCTCAGACTATGAAAAAGGAAAAATAGATTTAATTTAAAAAGATAAGCAAGGAAACTACACCATGCTAAAAGGCACCATTGACAGTGAAAAAATACCAAAACCAAACAAATATGCACCAAAATAGCATACTACATAGTATTTAGCTACTCTGATCAATACAATGATACACAATTTTAAAGGATTCAGGTTGCAAAATTCTGTCTACCTTCACAGAGAGAACTGATGAACTCAGAGTGAATATTGAAACATTTTTCTACTTTCTTTATTTTCCTTGATTTTTTGGCAACAGCTAGGATGGAAATATGTTTTTTTATAATGTCGTATGTATGATGGATATCATGTTTGCCTTCTTAACAGGTAAGGAAGGGGCTGAAGTGACAAAATTTGAAACTCAAAATTTAAAACAGTGAATAAGTGTAATTTTAAAAATTAAAAAATGAATTTTCAGTATGCCTAAATGGCCTAGAGGCAGAAGCAGTCTGGTTTGGAAAATTACAATATTATGTTCTCACTAAGTAATGATGCCTAGAGGAAATGCACTGGAAATCAAAATAGTTTCTTTAAGTCAGGTAGTTAATTAAACTTACTATTAGTCAATTTTATCTTCATAATTCATGAAAGCAAATCAATAATAAAAATGTATACTATATAGCTGTCATTTCAACTTAGGATCAGTTATAATATTTCAAATCAACTCAGAATATAAAGTAGAAAAATCAGTATGTTATTTTAGAATAAGACAAGTACATAGAGTACGTTTTAGAATACTTAACCATGATGAGCTTTAATTTCATACTATATGTATTTGTTTTGTTGGGATTGTCCTACTCCAATCAGGTTGGAGTTATTTTGCAGATGTTAGGATATAAGTTCAAAACAGGAAAAAAGTACATTCCCCTCTTCCCCAATTATTTTTGTATCAAAAAAAAATGGTTATCATGATGATACATTGAGAGAAGGTAATTTTTTTCGAATGCTTTATTAACTTCTGATTTACATCATCTGTTTCCACCATATTTTGAGTTACAAATTTTCTCCCTGTTTTTCCCCTACCCACCGCCCCAAAATAGCAGTCCCACAGGATATCCCCTCCTCCAATCTGCTCTCTCCCATATTTTCTCCCATACCCCCTCCAACTTTTCCAGTAGGGCATGGTGGATCTCTATGGCCCAGTGTCTGTATATCTTATTTCCCATTTACATGTAAAATAGTATTAATAATAGTACATATATATACATATATATGTATATATATACATAATTTTAAACGTTTTATTTTAAAACTTTGAATTCCAGATTCATTCCCTTCCTCCCTTGTCACCCACCTTTACTGGGAGGATAAGCAGTTCAGTATAGGGTGTACATGTGTAGCTAATTCAAAACAATAACATAGTATATACATTGTAAAAGACTGACTATATTTCCCTCCCTCCCATCCCACCTCCCACCCGTTCCGTTCTCTACTTTGATCCTGTCCATTTTCAAAAGTATATGATTCCAACTTCCCTCCCCCCCAGCCTGCCCTCCTTTCCATCATCCCCACTCTCATCCCCTTCCCCACTACTCTCCTGGAGGGTGAGATACCCTATTTAGTGTGTATGTCATTCCCTCCCTGAGCCAGATTGAGTGAGAACAAGGCTGACCCATCCCTTCTGCCCTCCTGTTCTTCCCCTCCATTGCTGCCATCCTTCCTTGCCTCTTGTACATGACATAGTCTGCCCCATTCTGTGTCTCCCCATCTCCTCTCATTACATCCCAGAGAAGGTAATTTTTAAGAGTCGCTTTCAAACAAAAACAAAAGGGATGCTTTCTATTGCTTAGCAACAACGTCACTTCTCATTGGGGACCTAAATGGTCTGGGGCACTCAAGGCAGGAAAAGTAGTGACATATAATGAAACACATGACTGGGAAGGGAGGAGAGTGGGTGGTGAAGCAGAGCAGCGCACCAGAGCATGTCCATGCCCTCCTTTAATCTAACTGCGGGATTTCTTGGAATGGCAGGCACCATGACTGAAATACTCACAGGAGAGGTTTACATGCTGTCTCCCTCATTAGTCTGTAAGCTCTTTGAGGGTAGTGATTGTGTCTTGTGTTTTTGTATCCCCAATGCTCAGCACAGTGCCTTGGCACACAGTAGGGGCTTAATATATGTTTATTATATTGTATTATATCTAGAATAATTAGACACTCCTCAGCCCGACATTTACAGTCTCCCCAATTTGTCTCCACTTTGCCTTTTCAGCATTCTTTCATGCTAGTCCCCTTTGTGTACTCTACATTACCTTGGTATATCATCTCCTACCTAAACCCACTCAAACTGTCTTCTATGGCTGGAATGTACATCCTTCCTGGATCTACCTCTTAGGAGGTGTGTCTTCCCACAAGGCTTATCAAAAGTGCCCTTTCTGCCTATGAAACCTTCCTTGACTCCTTTATTTGTTGGCATTCTCACCCTCTTTCAAGTACTTTGTATTTACTTACCTGTTTTAACCTTCTGGCATACTGACAGCTACTTGAGGGCAGATACTATCTGGTTTTTGTCTTTGCATGATCAGTGCTTTGGATAGTACTTTCCATAGAAACAAGCATTTAATACATGTTTGTTAAATTGAATAGCTGCTTCCTATCCCTACTATTTTATTCCAGATGGTCTGCAGTTGGTGCAAGGCAGACTGACCCTTGTTAACATTCGGAAGCAGCCAACATTTTTCTTAGATGTCCCTCTGATTCTCCTTTTAGAGCTGTGATTTTTAATCTGGGTTTCATGAGCTTTGTAAAAATACATTTTAAAAACTCTATTTCAATATAATTGGTTTCTTTTGTATTCTCCCCTCCATTTTTTATGCAACTAAAAACAGCATTTTGAGGAATCCATAGATTTTAACAGACTGCCAAATCCATAGATTTCACCAGATTACCCTCTTTTTGAGGGAAGGAATATCTGGTTTAGGGCCTGCTGGCTTCTTTAGAGATTGAAAGCCCTAATGAAATATCCTAGCTGTTGATATTAGGTACTGAGACCTTTCTTGCTATATGTAACAGCAACTACACTGGCATACTCAGGATGGTTGCTAGCAAAGATTCTTAAATCTGCTTTACTAGGAAAAATAGCTATTTAAGGAGTCAACAATTTTTTTTTTTAATTGCATTCACTAGTTCAGGGGAAGTCAGCACCCTGAACTTCAGAGAAAATACAGAGAAAATCCAAGCAAAGAAATAAAGACCAACAGACAGAACTCTGCCTGAATCAGCTATTCACTTTACATACATTCCTGTATTGAGAGAACCTTTACACCCGAGCAATAGGGGAGCTCTGAACATACGGCTACTCCGAATCTCAACCAAGGAATCACAAGATCCTTCTCATAAGTAAGAACCCCAAAGCAAGATCCTAACTCAGAGTATATATACACTTCTCAAAGCCAGAAGGCATTACAACCCTCTGTGACTTAGTGCCTAATTAGAAATTAGCAAAAGGTGTGAAAGCCTTCCTACAAGGAAGCCTCCCCTAAGCAAGCTTCCCTTAATGGGCTCCACATGAGGCCTGTTAATGGGTGGGGAAGATCTTAAATCCCATTAACATTGCAGTATATCTATTAATGCCTGGGAGAGAGGCCCAGAAATATGAGTTTGGGGGGAAGGCTACCAGAAGATGACAGTTTTAAATAATTCAGTCTTGAAGGATACCGTTCTGGAGATAGAGAGGAGCTATATTTAAGAGAGGGGATTTTGGCCCTCCATAATCTGGGGCAATGTAAGGACTCCAAAGAAAAGGGACCACATATGTCAGGTTAGGGCTATGGGCCAAGAAGTTAACTCCTTCATGTAGATAGTGCATATATAAGTATGTGGACAAACCCTGGGAGAAGATTCCCATTGCCTCTTTCTGCCCTCCCCAAGGCTCTCTCTATAAGCCTGAGGAAGTGCTCTGGTACAAATGCCTACTGATAGACAAATAGTTGTAGTTGTAAATTTCTCTTAACTATCAAACTGACCTACAGGGGAGAATGGCTTAAGAATCTCTGGGTCAAAGGAACTACTGGACCAGAGCTTCTTAAACTGTGGGTTATGATCCCACATGGGATCACAAAAAATTTGGCAATAATAAAAGGTTTCTGAATGTGCAACGACCAAAAATTAATTCAAAATCAAACATGATGAATCCAAGGTGCACTGGCCCTTGTTCAGTCACATAACTTCTCTGCAGCCTTGGTTGTGAACACACAACATACACACTTTGCATGCCCTCAGGCCACACAATTGAAGGAATGCTGCAGAAAGGGAAAAGGGGTTGTGAGTAGAAAAAGTTCAAGAACCCTTGCCTAGACTAATCAGGATATGTCACAAAATCTTCTTTGGTCAATTATTTGGATTGGCAAATCACACCATCGTCTGACTCAGTAGTGTTAAACTCACATAGAAACAAAGGCTACTAAACCATACTTAAGGATACCTTTGGTTTGCATATTTAAAATGTAATTTTAGAGGTGGCTAGGTGGCCCAGTGAATAGAGCACCGGCTCTGGAGTCAGGAGGACCTGAGTTCAAATCCAGCCTCGGACACTTAACACCTACTAGCTGTGTGACCTTGGGCAAGTCATTTAGCACCAATTGCCCTGTCTTCCCCCCTCCAAAAAGCAAAAATAAATAAATAAATGAATAAATGTGATTGTATTTATATTGTATTTTTATTTATTTTATTAAATGTTTCCTAATTATATATTAATCTGGTTTGAGCTGTACTAGAGACACTTCTGACCTAGCTGACCAAGTAGGATTTCCTAGCTTTCTTCTGCAACCTATGAACCCACAAAAAGCAATGAAATTTCCTTAGGCATCTCTACTCTTCCAAGAAGCACTAGACCAGATCCAGACTCAATTGTGAGAAAAAAGAAGGTACAAAACCTGGATGTTGAAGTTACCCTGATTCACTGACCTCTCTTCCAACTGCTGTCCATGAAATCCATACTACTGAAAATGTATCATGCTTTGACTCTTCTGAAAATTGTGGCTCCTCTGAACAACCACCATAACTACTGGAAATCAGGGCTGGCCTTTTACATGTTATCTGTAATCATCTTCTAGAGGATGTAATTAAAAAGGCAGTTGACTGGAGACTATTAGTCTCTCTATTCCCTGTGACTGTGAATTTAAGACTTTCATTGACAGCTTTTCTGCTGGCATTAAGGGGCACACCCTCCAGTTTCATTTCATTCTGTCTGCTTTTAATACCATCTAAGCTTACCTATGCAGCAACTAACCTACATCTATCTTCTTTAATAGTGTCTTGATTCCAGACTTCTTTTTCTCCAAAACATTTCCATTTCATGGTTCATTCATTAGGGAAATGCTTTCAGGAAGTAAATAATCTGACATATTAATTCATATTAAAGTGTGTGTGTGTGCATGCATGCATGTGTGTGTGTGTGTGGAGGGGGGGGTGTAATGGTAATGGGAATTTGAAGATCTTCCCTGCCCTTTAATAAGCCTAAGGGAATTTGGAGACCTTCCCTGCTTTGAAAATATACTTTGCCTCCTATTAGGGCTGAATATAATCACATGAAGCCTGTGGTGGGAGGGGTTTGCTGAAGGGTGGAGCAGAGCCCACAGGAAGCTAGGAGTCAGAGTCTGCTAGATGGTTGGGAGGAGAGTCTGTTTCCCAGGGAAACAGGCTTGTGAGTAAATATTGATCAAATATTGGCTTGTGGGAAGAATAAAGGATGGTGTGGCTCCCTGATACATTGTGTTACATTAATTTTTATGCTGCTATGATGAATTAAGTTTCCTGGTGTTGGGATTTGGTTTTCTGGCATGTGAATAAATGTTTTACTTCCAACTCCTTTGTGAAGAGTCTGTTATATTTTGTGATTGAGCACCATGCATGTATATTTATAGTTATCGTGGGCACTGTAAATATTGCATTGGCACTATAGGGAGGGGGGAGGAAGGGTCATGGTCCAGATCTATGATAATATAAGCATAAGGAAATGCAGAGCAGCACAGGAG
The DNA here is from genome assembly GCF_028583685.1 of Petaurus breviceps papuanus. Classification (NCBI taxonomy): domain Eukaryota; kingdom Metazoa; phylum Chordata; class Mammalia; order Diprotodontia; family Petauridae; genus Petaurus; species Petaurus breviceps. The sequence continues at coordinate 22,731,582 of NW_027185616.1, forward strand.
ATAATGAGCTAACCTCAGAGCTAGGAAAATCTGGGTTTAAGTCTTTCTTCTAATACATCTTAGTTATGTGACCCCCGAGAAAATCACTTACCCTCTCAGTGTTTGAGTCAAATCTCTAAGATTCTAAACTATGAGGGGTTGTAGACTTAGGGAGGTAGAAAAAAATTTCTCCACCTTGTATGTTAACACCCTATGTTACTATAGCTTTATACTTTTCAAAGTGAGTCGCCAAGTGTAATGGTACTTGATTCTTGCCACCCTGCAATGTAAGTAGGTCAGTTATTTTTATCTTCAGTTTATAAAAGAGGAAACTGTGTCTAAGTGATTTGCACTAGTTCACATAGCTAGTGGCAAACTACTAAGGGATGACAGATCTGAGCTTAGAATCAAAGTTTTGTGAATCCTAGGGTTTCCAATACACATATATCAGTTTAGCATTCAGTTCTGAATCTGTCTATAATCCTAAATCCTTTAATCTCTAATTACACAGTGGGCATAAAAATAAAAATCAAAACCAAATTAGTAGAAGAAAAATAAGAAGCTATGCTGTGCAGTTAAAGCAGCTTCAATCCGTCCAATTTAAACAAGTTATTGATTCAAAAAAGGTAAATGGAAAAAAGAACAATCGTTGACACAAATGGTCACTGTTTTATAAGGGAACTTAACCAATGTAATTAATTACCACCAAGAAGAGACCAAAAGTGCCTAGAAATCACCTTAGCCAGAAAACATGTGATATTTTTGCAAATAGAAAGATGTGTCTGTCTAAGGAAACCCTGGTTTTGAAAACAGATTTCTGAAATTTTATAAGATGGCAGATTATAAAGCAGTGAGAATTAGTCATGATAAACATGAATAGAGAAACATGAGAAGACTTATTTGAATTGATACAAAGTGAATGAAGCAGAACCAGGAAAACCTTGTATGTAATGACAACAACATATATGTTAAGTGCAATTGACAATAAAACAATCAAAACCAAGTGCTGTGAAATTAGGATCAATCAGTCCCGAAGAAGACATATGAGAGTTTTACATTTGCTTCTTTGTAGTAGTAAGAGACTATGGGTATGGAACATTACATATACCAGATGTTTTTAATGTACTGTTTAGTTTTGATGAATTTTCTTTATCTTTTTTAAAACTTTATTTAAAAGGGACAGAGTTTTGTTATAAGGGATGGCTGGATTTTTAATCCAAGGTTGGTTTCTCCAGTGGTGGGGAACCTGAGGGCTTGAGGCCACATGTGGTTTTCTAGGTCCTCAAGTGCAGCCCCTTCATTGAATCCAAACTTCACAGAACAAATGACCTTAATGAAAGGATTTGTTTTATAAAACTTGGACTCAGTCAAAAGGCTGCACCCAAGGACCTTAAAGGTCACATGTAGCCTTGAGGTCTCAGGTTTTCCCACCTCTGCTAGACCTAGAGAGAAGTGCCAAGTTCAAATGGCTCAGACACTTACTAGCTGTGTGACTCTGAGCAAATCATCTAACAACCTGTTTGCCTCAGTTTCCTCATGTGGAAAATGAGGATAATAATAGGACTTAAATTACAGAGTCATTGTGAGGAACAGATAAAATAATATTTATGGATCACTTTGTAAATGTTAAAGATCTCTGTAAATGCTAACTATTACTATAGATATTCATTTGTTGATAGCATATGCATGGTATGCTGAGACATGCCTGTAAACTTTGCTACTGAAGGAGCTCTAAGCTGCCGCTGGCTTAGATGATAGGGGCACAAAGTCCGGTTCCAATATGGCAAGTTCTGGAAGGACATCAGGCTGCCTGAGAAGGAGAAAAATCATCCTGGATCACAGGGAGAGGAGGTCAAAGTTTCTATGCCAATCAGCAATGGGATCATGACAATAGTGACTGCCACACTATAGCCTGAGTAAAATAAATTGGGGGGAGGTGGGGTAGGGTTTGGAAGCAACCACAGAGATAAGATACTCTAACATCTGCCTTGTATAGATGAGGAAAGTATACAAGTAATAAATAGCCAAGCCAAGCCTAGATTTGAATTTGATTCCTTTGACGTGGCATATTTTGCATAGTTTTCCACCCTCCTTTTTGTATTAGAAAGCTGATTTTGTGCTCTCACAACTGTAGTGGGTATCATATAGGAGATGGAGTACTTGGGCTTGGGGTCAGGAAGACCTGACTCTATTTCTAACTACCTCAGACACTAGTCATGTGACCATGGGCAAATCATTTAATCTCTCTGTTTCTCAAGACTTTTCATCTACAAAATGGGAGTAAGAACACATATAGTACCTACACCACAGAGTTCCTTAAGATCATATGAGAAAATGGATTTAAAGTACCTTGCAAACTGCAAAGTGTCATATAAATGTCAGTTGTTATTACAGAAATATGGAAAAAAATATATCTTTTAAGCTGAGAAAGTAGCCAGTTCCTGAACTGTTCATGTTCAATAACAAAAACAAAAAATAGATTTCAGTTTCATAGCCAAGATAAATTCCTAAGGTTGAAAAGTATATTAGTTGTTTAGTGAATAGTATGGTACAGTGGAGAGCTGGCTGCCAACTAAGGGTGAAGGAAAAAAAAAACCTTAGTAGCACATTTTAATGTATTACCCTATCTCTAAATGGAAAGAAAGGAAAATGATACCATATTTGCACTATATTCATTTTAGAGAAAATGCCAATAACATAGAGTATAATAATATATATTCTTTTTTTTTTTGCCTTTTTGGAGGGCAATTGGGGTTAAGTAACTTGCCCAAGGTTACACGGCGTGTGTGTGTGTGTGTGTGTGTGTGTGTGTGTTAAGTATCTGCTGCCGGAACCAAACTCAGGTCTTCCTGACTCCGGGCCAGCGCTTTACTCACTGTGCCACCTAGCCGCCCTGAGTATAATAATATAGAGTATCATTATTAGACCCTATAAATAAAAAAAACATAAAATGTGTAATTTTGCAAAAATAATAAAATTTCTTGCCAGTGATGACAATGAATTTTATGAAGTGCCTGGTGCCAAATAGGGCAATATTGCAGATGAAAGAGAACTCACAGATGATAGGTAATGCCTTAAAAGTATAGCTAACTATATTCCTAATATATTCATATAAGAATTCCATTATATGTAAGTTAATATATGTGTTTAAGTAATATTTTCCTAAGAAGTTCAAGAAACCAACAAAATAGAAAAAACTAGAAAACAAGAAACAATTAGAGTAGCAAATAGAAAATGAAGGAACAAAGTCCTGAGATAGAATGACAATTGCAATTCCTTTACTTGCCTATGGAATTTCAAGGAAGCAAAGAGGCAGAAGCGTCCCATGGACTTGAGACCCAAAGACATCTTGATTCAAGCACAGATTTATCCAATTACTATGCAATCTCAAGCAAACCATTAAACCACTGTTTCCTGATCTGTAAAATGGTGGATATTACACTAGGGGGTATTGTGAGAAAAGCATTTCCTCAAAAAGATTAAAGTGTTACATAAATGTGTTTATTGTTGTATTTTTGTTTTCATTAAGACCCCCGTGTTGAGAATCAGAAGCCAGTGTCAGTCTCAGCTCTGGCTGTGTGACTTCAGTTAAGGCGGTTAATAAGAATAGCAAGCATTTATGCAGCTCTGTGAAGTTTACCAAGTATTTTCCATACAGAATCAGATCTGAGCTCTACAACAGCCCTGGGAGGTCAAAACTTTTGCTCCCCCTGCACAGATGAGGAAATGGGGATTCAGAGAGTTTAAGTGACTAGCCCAGGATCACATAGACAGGGTTAGTAGTGGGATTGAAAGGTACCTCCTGACTCCAAGGCTAGTGCACATCGATAACATTATTTCAATAGAACTAACAATCAATCCACTGTAATGGTGCTTTGCTTACTATGCGTTCAAGAATTACTGAATAATAGTAACTAACATCTATATAGCTCATTCAAGTTTATAAAACACTGTGTATGTGCATTCCCTTGCCTGTGAAAGAGGTTCTATTATTATACCCATTTGAAGAGTGGAATGGAACCTGAGGCTGACAGCAGGTAAGTGACTTGTCCAGGGTCATAAAACCAGGCAATGACTAAGGTAAGATTAGAATTTCAAGTTATTTTAACTCTATGTCTAATGATCTACTTACTGATTCTGCTTGGGTATATTTCCATTCTTTTAGTCCATTTGGAGAGATTTTGGACTTCAGAGATATTAACTACTGAAGGTCTTTCCAGAGATTGGTTTTAACACTAACCCCTTGAACAATACCATTAGGAAAAAAAAAACAAAGCATTGCTATATTTCCCTATGTGGGGCAAAGCACTTAGCTGGGTGGTAAATTTGCCATCAGTTTAATTTAAGTAGCTTCATAAAATATGAATGATGCAAAATGGAAAAGCTTTTTTTGTGTGGCAAACTGCCCTATTTCATATGAAAAAGCTTGCTTCCAAGTTGCAAATTCCCTGTGTTCTCTGCTAGAACCTTCTGGACAGCATAAGTAGGTTGGAGAATATTCGCATGATAAAGAAATGAGTTCCTCCCTACTAAATCATAATTTTAATGTCTTCTTTACAAATGCTAAAAGCCAAAAGGGAAAAAGTAATATTGAGGTAGAGGGGGAAAAATGATTTTTGGTCATTATCTCTCTTAGATATGTCATGACTAAACTGTTTTGAGGGAACACCAATCATAGTTTCCTGGGATAGGAGCAAATTTATCACCTAATATAAGCATAATCTAAACCCACATCAACTTAGGCAAGGCCAGAATGCTTTATTAATTTTACACCAATGAGCAAAAATGGATCATTTAGTCTCTAAGATGAATTTTGCCTTTCCTTTCCTTTCTCATCCATGATGTACCTTTCTTCCTTTGTCCATTTTGCTTTTTATTAATATATTTAGAAGGCAGAAAGGTAAAGGGAAAAAATGCCACTCCTTAAACTGAAGGTGTAAATTTCCAATTTTTAGTTATACCATTTAGTTTTCTGAACTATTTCAATAACTGTTAGAATCACAGAACTTTGTAGTTGTCAAGAACTTTATTATGGTCCAGTACAACCCTGTCATTTTATAGGTGAGGAAAATGAGGCCCAGAGAAGTTAACTGACTTACCCAATGTCACATAGCAAATTAGTGGTAGATCAAAGACCAGAAACCTAGTAACAGTACCCCTAGTCAATTTTCCTTTCAGTACTCACCTTTACCTACCCATACGTTTCAAGGATTCATGATTTCATCAATATGGCTGTATCTTCCACCAATGCAGATTCCCAAGTTTATTTATTTTATTTATATATTTATATAAATACATAAATTTATATATAAATATAATATATAAATTAATATATAAATAATATAATTTTTATATAAATTTATATATTCATTTATGCTTATATTTATTCCCTAGTTTATTATGCCTTAACATACAGAAAGACCTGAATTCAAATTGAGTCTCAGACCCTTCTTAGCTGTGCAACCCTGGATAAGTCATTTACCCTCTAGTTCCCTTAATTTAGTGGAGAAGGAAATGGCAAACCATTCCAGTATCTTTGCCAAGAAAACCCCATGGAAAGTATTGATGTGCTATTGTCCAAAAGTCATGAAAAGTATAACAGAACTGAATGACTGAACAACAACACAATAAGATAATTCTGAAGAATTGACATGAATGAAATTCAAAATGAAAACAAAAACCTGTCTTGGTAAGCAGCCTTCTCTAAACTTAGCAAGGCTGGTGTTCAGACAACCCAGGCCTATGGTCCTCTCTACATCACCTTCAAGCTTCTTAAGATCATTCTTTCCATTCACTGGGTCAGCTTTCTCCCTAACTGCTCTCATCTTCTCGATCACTTAATATATGTAAGTATTACCCAAGAGTAGTTACTTGACCCTTAAGATCTTCTGCTTTAATCTTTGATAGCTTCAGCTCTCATGTCTATGAGGATGACTCCTAAATCTCTAGTTCAGGCTTCCTCTCTTTTGATTTCTAATTTTCATTTCTAGTTTCCCATATAAAATCTCTCCCTGACTATTCCATCAGCAACTTAAACTCAACATGTCCCAAACTGAGTCCATTTTCTGTCCTGGAAACCTCATCTTCCTTCAGGTTTTTATCATTTTTGTCTGTGCAGTTATCATGGATGCATTCTTCTTTTTGTAAGCTTTGGATAGTTTTGGATTCTCTCCATCTTACATATGAGTGACAGATCATGGAGTCAGAAGTGAAAGGGATCTTAGAATTGATCGAATCTTAACTGCCTCATTTGACAAATGAGAAACTGTCAAAAAAAGTATAAATGTCTTGCTCGTGGTTACACAGGTAATAAGTAGGAAAACAGTTATCAAGTATGTTAATATTTTTAAAGTGCTTAGGACAGTGCTTGGCACATACTAGGAGTTTAATAAATGCTAGTTTTTCCTCCCTCCCTCCCTCCCTCCACAACAAATATTTGAGCCAGGCGCTCTGACTCTAAATCCAGTACCCTCTAACGCTTTTTGCATTTCTCCTCTCTTCTAATAACCCTCACTCTCTTCACCACTTTCTTGAAGCAGTATTAGCCTCCATTTTCTGCTTCATCCAATTCAACCATAGTGTTTTCAGAATAATTTTTCTTTTACATGTATCTGGTTATGTCAAAACCTTTGCTCAAAAATCTTTAGTAGTTTCTTATTTCTTACCAAGCAAAGTCTAAACTCTGGAAGCCCTTCATAGTTTAGTATCACCCTGCCATTCCAGCCTTATTTTACTCCCCTCCATGCAATCCATTCTCTAGTCCGACTATTCTGTGCTCTGTGAACGCAATGGGCTGTGAGCACACAAAGCCTATATACAGGCCATTCTCAATGTAAGGAATACCCCTTTCATTTACTGAATGGCTATCCATGTAGAGCCTAATTCAAAATTGGTAATGACCATCCTTCTGAAGATTCACATAACACTTACAAGTAATAATTTTGTTGATGTCTTTTGATTTTTTATCACCTATATATCCCCATTTAACTTTGTGTTACCCCTTCCCACTGGAGAGACAAATCTTAGAAACAGAGCGGGAAAAATCAATTAATCAAAACTAGCCAACACACTGAAAAAGAATGAAATCATACAGAGTGATACACACCCACAATCCCTGAACTCAGCCAAGTAATACAGAAGAGGTGTCTTCTCACAAGCTTTGTCATTAAAATTTCACAACATTCAGTTTTGATTCATATAGCACTTTGTGTGGAACTCTCTAATATATTTCACTCTCTAAGGTTTTGATGGAAAACCAACCATAGCTTCCTGAGGTAGAAACAAATTTGTCACCTAATATAAGCATCATCTAAGCCCCACACCAACTTAGGCAAAGCCAGAATGCTTTATTAATTTTTCACCAATGAGAACAAAATGGATCATTTAGTCTCTAAGATGAGTTTTGTCTTTCCTTTCTCATCCCTGATGTACTTTTCTTCCTTTGTCCATTTTGCTGTTTATTAATATATTTAGAAGGCAGAAAGGTAAAGGGACAAAATGTCCCTCCTTACATTGCAGGTGTAAATTTCTGATTTTTAGTTATGTCATTTAGTTTTCTGTACTTGAGGACAGTTTTCTGAACTATTTAAATAACTGTTAGAATCATAGAACTTCTTTAGTTTATGGAATACGGGATATAACAGTTAGCAGTACCTACTACACCCATGTCCCTTATTAAAGTCTTTGTAATATTTGTTTATATCGTATGATACAGAATTTAAAGAGAAATAATGAAATAGGGAGACAGAGCAAGACAAAAAGAAAGAACAAGACAGAGACAAAGAGAAACAGAGAGAAAAGGGAAAAAACCATAAAATTTAAGGAATAACAGAAAAGTAACATGAAGATGATAATTTTAATAAATTACTTTATTAGGGTAGTGCTCAGCCTCATCCAACAAAAATTTTTAAGACCTTGGTACACGCAAGATACTGTGCTCATCATAAAACAGTATAATTTTGTCTTTCAAGGGCCTGAAGGAGGGAAATACGATTTTTTAACATGCGTGGGGGAGAATATCAGCCCTGCACTATCTCTACTAATGTTCTCCCATCAGTGTGGACTGAAAATAAAGACTTCAATGTCGACAACAGATAAGAATGCAATACATTTCTCCCACCATCTCCATCCTAAATAATGGATAAGGTATTCATGGGAAAAGTACGTCAGAGACCGTGCCTTTCCTGGGGTATGTCTTCAAGTGACACCCACCCTGAGAACTACTTCGAGCCTGTTTCTGAGTCCAGGGTGTTAGACATGGGGGTGAGTGAATATACAGATTCCTCCTGCCCCTTTATTAATTGACTTAAGGATTTGCAGAGTGTTTTGTGCAAAGCTCTACTAGCCAGCTGGCCCAATGTATGCAGTGAGGTAATGGGAAGAATAAAATGCCTATCCTGTGTCTATGCCTGACAACTGGCAGGGTGCCTATTGTGTTATATTTGAAATCAGTTTGATTGTGTGTTACTATCCTCATTGGGGAGATGGGGAAAGCAGAGAATATGTAAAAGCTTCCCTACAGCAGAAACAGAAAATTTTATATGTTATGAATTGGTATCTAATTTACATATCCTGTCAATTATTTGGGGCTTTAGATAGCAGACCAATGCTTATCCTCTATAATTCAAAGCTTAGTATGTTAATAGGGGCATATGTAGTCTCAAATTCCAGTGAAAATGGAAATTTGAGAGAGTGAGGGGTGAAGGAGAGCTGTCAAAGAGACTGAAGACTTGAAGACCCAGAGAATGCTATTGGGCAAAATTCTTGGATTTTGTTATTCCTCAACTAAAAGCAAATCACCTGCCTCATTAAATGGAAATTATTAAATATCTGTTTACACAAGACATTGACTTAAGTAGACAAAATAAAATGAACAAGCTTAATTCTGAAAATGTGTATACATATCTACAAAAAGACATTCTCTTCTACACATATATAACTGCACAGCACAGTGAGAAGTAATGCTGCGCTAAGAAAAAAAAAAAACCATTCAGCTGCAAGGTAATTTACACCAGAACAAGCTTTTTGTGTTGGAAAGTTGTGCTATGTGCTGTGAGGTGTGGAAGGAGGATAAAGTGGGGTGGTGTAATCATCAGTGCTCTCTAGTCTGGGAAAGGCTTTATGAGGGATCTGGGATTTCAGGGGCTCCTACAATGGAAGGTTTCAGTGAAGAGGAGAGGTTGGGGGCCTGAGTTGAAGTCAGACAACTAAAGGAAGGGGCAAGCTACATTACAGTGCACTCCCACTATTTTCCCAACAGGAAGGCAGAGGTCAGAAAATCAAATAAACCTTTAAAAAGGGACATATCCCCCAGACATTGCACCTAGCGTTAAATTGTGGGAGTGCTCTCCTTTTGTGTAAGCCTTGCTATTTTACCTTGAGACAGGATTTCTGAGCTGAATTAGGCTCTTCATCTCCACAGAGAGATGGATGCAGCATCAGGCTTCCCTCTGTCCTTCTCCCTCTTCCCCCAGGAACTGATTTAAACTACAAGAAGTATGTCACATTAGTTAGTACTAGAAATATTAGATTCAGGGGCAGCCAGGTAGCACAGAGAGTAAGAACACTGGCTCCAGTGTCGGGATGACCTGGGATCGAATCCAGCCTCAGATACTTAGCACCACACCCAGAAATAACTGGCTGTGTAACCTTGAGCAAGTTACTTAACCCCGATGGCTTTAAAAAAAAAAAAAGAAATATTAGATTCTCTCATGAGTTCTCCAGCATATGAGGAAACCACCCTCTCCTTGGACTCCTGGGTAGCTTACGAAATATATTAATATTGAGAACAGAACTATAACCACAGTGGGACATTTGAGGGCTCCAGCTGCAAACTCTCCCCCCTATCTACCTTCTACCCTCACCCCTACATATGGAAGCATGTTAATGAATGGTTAACAACTCCCTGGCCCCATATACAGGGTTAAGTGACTTGCCCAGGGTCACACAGCTAGCAAGCATTGGAGGTCACATTTGAACTCAGGTTCTCTTGATTCCAAGGATGTCATTATAGCCATTGTGCTGCCAAGCTACAGTAAGATACATTTTTATTTTTTGCTTTTTGGAGGGCAATTTGGGTTAAGTGACTTGCCCAAAGGCACATGGCTAGTATGTGTTAAGTGTCTGAGGCTGGATTTGAACTGAGGTCCTCCTGACTTCAGAGCCCGTGCTCTGTTCACTGCGCCACCTAGCCACCCCTGTAAGATACATTTTTAAGTTTAATTTGCATTGTTAACATTTTATTCATCACTTTTTAAAAGTCTAGAAAACAATAAAACAGGCCTTAATAGCATTTGCTGATTTCTGATGTGTAAATATTCATCATAAAAATTAGCAATCAGCCCAAGAAGGTTCCAGCTGGCCACAGGACACTCCTACATATATCTTGTTTGTACATCGTGGTTTACATGTTCTCTCTCCTGTTAGACTGTGACGTCCTTGAGAGTAAGGATTATTTTTTGCCTTTCATTGTACCCCAGCTGGTTAGCACCATGGCTCGCAAATAATTGGGAATTAATTGTTATTAGACTTTTTCCACATATTATTATGTAAAAGGCACAGGAAACAGAAAGTATTAGTCTGAAAATTTTAAAGTGTTTGCTGTCTTTTCCAATGCCTCTGAAATAAACGTGGACCCTGTTCATCCTGTTTGCCATTTGCCTTTTTTTTTTTTCATATTTTGAATTATCAGAGGGAAAAGAAAAGGGGAAAAGTGACCCGGTTCCTTTCTTGTTCCCAAGTCTCCTGTCATTAGTTGGTTGAGCTATAAATCACCATCAACTCTGCGAACACCAACAGAAATCTTCACGAGCAGTGACCCACTGCTGTTCAACAAAATAGCCAGCAGAATTAAGTGATGGAAAGAGGGAAAAGGAGAGAGAGGAGGAGTCTATTCCCATATATTTTTAAGTGACTCGTTAAAAATACAAAATTCCTGACTGAGCCTATCATTCTGTGGGGCATTAGACTGTGATAGTTGGAAGGTTCCTCATAAATCATCCAGACCTATACCTTCATTTTATAAGTGAGATAATTAAAACTTGGCAAAGGGAAGTGACTTACCTAATGTCACAACTAGTGGCAGAGCCAGGCCTAGAATCTAGTTCTTTCGTATCAGTCCAGTACCCTTTATACTGTTTCATGCTGTTGCTTAGTGCTTTAATGGACCAATAGCCAAACTTTACTTACCACTGCTCTCTTGCTTCCTTATCTCCAATAGACACTTGGGTTAATTTTGAAAAAGAGAACTTTAATTGGTCCATAATTCCAGGAACCCTGATTTTGTAAAGATTATGTATACACATATACACACACATATTTTCCAAGACAAAGTAGATCAATTCAATAAAAATGTATTCATTAAATTTCTAGGGTGCCTGGAATTTTTATCAGTCTTTTTTTTTTTCTTAAATGCTTTTGTACACTTTTCCTAATAAAATGCAAAGAGGACACCTTGAACAGTTAACTAAAGGTTAAATAACAGCCTCTTTCTCTTAAAGCTACCATAACCAAAGTTTTGGTGAGAAGGTGACATAGGAGAGGAGAATGAGGGAAGTCCCTGGTAAAGATTTAATCGATTCTGAATTTCTTTGCCATCAAATGTACATTAAATCTCACCTTTTACAGAGAGTCTCTACTGGCTCTATTATGAGGAGGAAGGAGAATTGAAGGACAGGAGTCTCCATCCAGATTACTGTGACGTAGAGTACTTTCCCCTTAAACTCAAGATTATAGAAAGGCAGCTTTGCCTCAGATCAGAAATTCAACCCCAGGTCAAACACTAGCAGTGGGACCTTAGGCAAGTCAATGAAACCTCTCTGAGCCTCACTTTTCTTCTTGCTGCTTGTCCTTCCTTGTCAAGGAAGGTGAGGCCTTGGCTTGCATGTGAATTGGATTCAAGTGAGGCAGAGTTGCACAAAGTCCACAGCCTCACTCTCTCCTCCAGAGGCACTGATGTTCAGTGGCGGGACAAGAGTCAAGATGGTGCAGTGGGTGAGGCCTTAGTACCTAACTCACAAGATTGTTGTGAGCATCAGCTGGAATCCACTTCTACAGTACTTTTATTATTTAGATTAAGAAATTGTTTAGGGGTGGCTAAGTGGCTCAGTGAATAGAGCATCAGCCCTGGATTCAGGAGGACCTGAGTTCAAATCTGACCTCAGACACTTAACACAAAAAACTAGCCGCATGACCTTGGGCAAGTCACTTAACCCCAACTGCCCTCCAAAAGGCAAACAAAAATTTTAAAAACAGAAATTTTTAAAAGCAGTAAAAAATATTCTTTTATAAAGTATATTTGAGTAAGAAATATTTTTCTATCCCAATCTGATTTCAAAACAAATAAGGCTTTAGCCATAAAGTCGTGAAAGAATGCTGTGAGAGATCCCAGGGTATTTACAAAATGTATCTTTAAATGCACCATCGCAACAAAATAGACTTGTGTTTATCCTCTAGCTTTCATTTTTCTGGGACACCCATGGAGAACTGAGCCTAATCATTAAGACATACCAATCCACAGTTCCCAGACACACTCCACAGTTTGACTTCTCCAGTCTAGCTTACAGGAGGTTGCCCCAATCATTCTGGTTGCAAGGAAGCCCCAGGGGCTCAAAATTTAGTAAACCAATTAGCTGCACCTTTGAGATAAGAAGGCTTTCCTTTAAAATACAAATACCCCCTGTACAGGCCATTCATTCACATTTTAGTAAGAAATAATTTGATCAGAAAGTCAGATTGCTTTCCGCCAGGTGAAATTTGCAGCATTAAGGGAATAAACATATTATATGTGGAGTAACTAATTTATAACCCTCTTATCTGCCAAACTACAACCCTTTCTATCTTTAAATAATAGTTCCAGACTAATTTTATACTGCTAACTTTTCTCAAATCATCTTTCATTTTCTAAACCACAGAATAATTCCCGACTCCGCTGCTCTCCTTTCAAGTAATTTCAAGTGTTGTTTTTATATGCAACGTTTAAAGGAAAAAGCCAGACAACTAGTGGCAAAGGGTCTCTTCCTAGTTTTAGACTATGTTCATATCCTGAAACAGAATACTCATTTGTCTTACATGCATCCCAGAGTAGGGATTCCAGGGAGAGGCGGATAATAAACTCAAATCAAGTATCCACAAATAAAATAATAAAGGTAAAGTAGAATTCATCATCCTTTCAATCATGCTATGGACCTAACTCCCCTAATGAAGACTATCAGTCCCTAATGTTTATATGTTCAATAAACAAACTTTAGGTTGGGAAGAAAAGTTCAACCTGACCAGAAGCTGCAAAAAGTTGTTTGATAGTCTATCTTCTATCCAAGATGTGAAGAACCTACAGCCTCCAGGCCACATGTGGTGCTCTAGGTCCATAAGTGTGGCCTTTTGACTGAATCCAGACTTCACTGAACAAAACTCCTTAATAAAAGGATTTGTTCTGCAAAACTTGGACTCAGTCAAAAGGCTGAACCCAAGAATCCAGGGCCTTGAGGCTGCAGGTTCCCCACCCTGAGCTATCCTACTTACAATGTCCCAGCCAAATCATGGTTGAGACTCATCTGAGTGCATTCATGTCAAATATATGTTGGTTTGTTTTGTTTCTTTTATTGTAAAAACCTTGAGGGGGGAGTTTGTGTTGATTTGCTTTAACAGATAATCTCAAGAAAATAGTTCTTCTCTGCGGGCCTTGAACATTTAATAAATACTTTTTGACTGACTGGATAATCTCTCAAAAGAATACTTGCAGATTCTTAAAAATTCTTTAAATATTCCCTAAATTCATTTAATAGGCCAATCAATTAATTCAATAAATATTTATTAATTACCTATTGTCTATGTAGCACCGAGGCAAGCATTAGGGAAATCCTGACCAGTTCCTGATTAGTCCAAATAATGAATTCCACAAAGTGATCATATTATTGGACTCTGAACTATATATTTCCATTTGCTTGGAACCAATTAACATATTTAAGTAACCATAAATTCAAATAGTGTCAGAACTCTTTCAGGAGAATCATTATTGAAACTAATTATGACCCAGCAGTACATTTTTGAAAAGGAAATTTTCCCTGCCCTCATGGAACTTCCATTCAACCAGAGGGATAATAAAGGAACATGGATAAATGTGATAAATAACACTGGATAAAAAAGTTGATGAACAAAGTGCTATATGAAGTGTGATGAGAGAGGGTGTTCCCAATAATAGAGATTAGGGAATGCTTTCTGAAAGAGGTAACTTTGGGCATTTGCTTTGGGCTTTAAAGTGTGACTAGATGTTAAAAAGGCCAAGAGAGGAAGGAGGCATTAAAGGATTTGAAAACAATATGAGCACAGAAATGAAAAGTTAAGTATGTATTCCAGGTTTACAGAGAAATCTATTTTGACTGGAGCACAGTGTATTTGGAAAGGAGTAAGAGATAAGGATTGAGAGGAAGAATGTGTCTGACTGTGGAATTCAAATTTTAATTGAAGGAGTCTGAACTTGGTTCAATGGGCAATAGGGAATTGAAGATTTTTGAGCAGAGGAGAGACATCACTAGATCTTCGCATAAGATAAATAATACTAGTAATAGTGGTTTGAAGGACAGCTGGAAGGAAAAGAGAATGGAAATGCAAAGATCAGTTTGGTAGTAGTTGTAATAATATAATGACAGTGAAAATAGAGAAGTGAGTATGGAAAAAAAGGATGTTATAGAAGAAGAACTGACAGTATTTGGTAATTGACTGGAGATGAGAGAGGAGGGATGATGAGTCATAAGTATGAATGACAAGGTTATGAACATGGAGATAGGGCAAATGGTGAAGGCAGAAGGAAAAAATGAGATTTAGGGGAGAATCACAGTAAGCTCTGTTTTGGTCATGTTGAGTTTGAGCTGGTAAAGGGACATTCGGGTGGAAATATCTTGTAACCAATGATGGGAGACATAAAATTCAAAAGAGATGATTTACATTGGCCAGTAAAAGGTAGCAGTTTAAACTGTATGAGTGACTGAGAGTTCCAAAGTAGAGACCACAGCAAGAGAAAAAAGATCATGAAAGTACTTTAAGAGACAAGCAGAGGATGAAGGACAGATGAGATAAATAAATAAAGTCAACAAGCATAAAATTAAGCATTTCCCATTTTCTAGACACTGTGCTAAATGCTAGATAAGTAATTAGAGGCAGAACCAAGGCAATGATGTCTCTGCATCTAGGAAAGATTATTTGGCAAGAGAGGAATTGCTGATAGTGTCAAAAGTTAAAGAGGGGCCAAAAAGAATGAAAATTGAAAAATGGTTATCTATAGTCATATAAAAAAATGCTCTCAGTCACTATTGAGTAGAGAAATGCAAATTAAAACAACTTTGAGGTACCACCGCACACCTATAAGATTGGCTAATATGACAGAAAAGTAAAACTGTAAATATTAGAGAAGATATAGGGAAACTAAAACACTAATGCATTGCTGGTGGAGTTGTGAACTGATCCAACCATTCTGGAGAGCAATTTG
Source organism: Petaurus breviceps papuanus (assembly GCF_028583685.1). Taxonomy (NCBI): domain Eukaryota; kingdom Metazoa; phylum Chordata; class Mammalia; order Diprotodontia; family Petauridae; genus Petaurus; species Petaurus breviceps. The sequence goes on from NW_027185616.1 coordinate 22,747,042, forward strand.
GAACGATGCCCAAAGGGCTATCAAAATGTGCATACCCTTTGACCCAGCAATGATACTTCTAGGTCTGCTTCCCAAAGAGATTATAAAAAAGGGACCCACACATACAAAAACATTTATAGCAGGTCTTTCTGTGATGGTGAAGAATTGGAAATTGAGGGGATGCCTATTATTTGAGGAAAAGATTGAACAAACTGTAGTATATACATGTAATGGAATATTATTGTGGTATAAGAAATGGTGAGCAGGCAGATTTCAGAAAAATCTGGAAAGACTCACATGAACTGATACTGAGTAAAGTGAGCAGAACCAGGAGAACATTGTACACAGTAACAGCAACATTGTGCCCTGATCAACTATGATACACTTAGCTCTTCTCAGGAATACAATGATCCAAGACAACTCCAAAAGACTCATGATGGAAAATGCTATCCACATCCAGAAAAAGAACTTTGGAGTCTGAATGCAGATTGAAGTATACTATTTTCACTTTTATTTTTTTCTTTCTCGTGTTTTTCCCTTTTGTTCTGATTCTTCTTTCACAACATGACTGATGTGGAAATATGATTAATATGATTGTATATGTGTAATCTATATCAGATTGCTTGCTGCCTTGGAGGGGAGAGGAGGGAGAGAGAACAATTTGGAACTCAAAATCTTATAAAAGTGAATGTTAAAAGCTAAAAAAATAAAAGAGAAAATATTTAAAAAGAAAAATGGCTATTAGACTTAATTATCAGATAGGACTTCATTTGGTGGGATTTGGGAGGGCAGTTTCCACAGAATAGTAGGGGCAGGAACCCATTTACAAGGGGTTAAAGAGTCAGTCTGTCAATAAACATTTGTTATGCACCAATTATTTTCTAGGCACTGTGCTAAGTGCAGAGGGTACAAAGGAAAAAAAGGTGAAAGAAAATCTTTGCCCTCAAGGAGCTCATGATCTAATGGGAAGTTTCAAAAATGAAAGGATTAAAACCTCTACAGCAAAGCTTCTCTGGTTCCCACTACAAGGTGGATTGCAAAGGACTGAGTAGGGAAACCAGGTTGTTTGCAATTAGGTAGGGCAAAAGAGAAGAGTGGGAGGGAGAAAAAGAGAGGAAACAAAAGGTTTGGAATACATCTTGTACACAGAGATATAGAAAGCTGTTCAGGATAGGGTACATGCTGAAGTTATATCATGAATCTATAATGAGTAGAGATTTCATCATTTATTTCCATCCTTGGAGAAAGAGCAGAAAAATCTGATGGTTAAAATTACATAGGGAAGAGAATTCGGAGGTGAGAGATTACAAAATATCAGTGGTATAAGGCAGTGGTATCAAACAGCTTAAAACTGTGGTCACTAAATCATATGTAAACATCCTTACTGGCTTCATATTGATTTAAAAAACCATAAATCAACATTATTTATCTTTCACTATATTTTAATTCATTTTAAAAATATTTGCCAATTACATTTTAATACAGATGGGCAGACCTTGGGAGTAATGCTGGCCTACAATGCTGCCCACAAATGTGTTTGACACTGTTAGTAGAAGGGATCTGAAAGTAGCAGCCATTGAAAGATTCAGAAGGGATGAAGGTTTGTTAGGGAGGACAGACATGGGGATAGAATGGGACAAGTGGATAAAATAAAGGAATATGGTGTGGGTCCACTTAAATCAAGATTGAGAGGGGAGAGGTAGAAGAAAAGGATGCTGTAGTCTGAGAGTGGAATCTGAAAGTTCCAGAATCTGGAGAGGCCAAGACTGAGAAATAGTGAAATCAGGGCTGCTAGGTGGCACAGAGAATAGAGAACCGGCCCTGGAGTCGGGAAGACCTGAGTTCAAATTCAGCCTCAGACACTTAACACTTACTAGCCTTGTGACCTTGGGCAAGTCACTTACCCCCAATTGCCCTGCCCCCCCTCCAAAAAGAAAAAAAAGCGAAATCAATTCTGTGACCATGGCTGTGGTGGGCAGATGTGAGACAAGGAAGGAGTTAGTTGGAGTGGAGGGTGTTGAAGAATTGAAAGATCATATGTTTAGAGTAGTCTTCAACATAATATCAATGTTCTTGATCACAATGATGAAAGACTGGGGTAGAGAGGAAGGCCATCAGTTATTCTCCTTTGGGATCCCTAAAAGTATTTCATTGTAGCATTTTAAAAATTTGTATTCATATGACATCATACTTTTATTTCCTTATTGGTAGTGGAATTTATGTCATTTTTCATGCTACTATTCTTCTCAACAATGTAATATTCTAAGGCAACTCCAAAAGGCTCATGATGGAAAATGCTATCCACATCCAGAGAAAGAATTACAGAGTCTGAATGCAGATGGAAGCTGACTATTTGCTCTCTCTCTCTTTTTTTTTGTTTTGTTTTGTTTCTTCTTTCTCTTGGTTCATTCCATTGGTTATAATTCTTCTTTGCAACATGACTAATGTGAAACTATTTGGAAGAGAATGCATATGTGAAGCCTACGTCAGATTGCATGCCATCTTGAGGAGTGGGGAGAGAAGGGAGGGGAAGGAAGTTTAAAACTCAAAAGCTTGTGGAACTTAATGTTGTAAACGAAAAAGAAATAATTTATTTAAAAAAAAGAATGGGTATTAGACTAAGAATTCGTAGACCTGTCCACTCTGTTGTGCAGTGAAGATACTGTGGCCACTAGGAAAACTTTTGTGTTCTCAGGGAAAACCCTCAGAGGTAGTCACTGGACTTCCTGTTCTGCTGGTAGCTTCATCTGGTGACCATAATTGATCTTATATTCTCTGGACAGCTAGTTAATTATTTAGTGACAACCTCCTTCTCTCTAGTTTTCAGAAAGCAAAGGAACAGATTAGCTTTGGGTGTGGCTTCAGCACTACCATCAGGTACAAGCTATCTCTCACACATTTCCTGTGCTCTTCTGCCTGGAGCCAAGCAAAGTCCATACACTGCGCCTAGCTCTGTCCACTAGGCTTAAGCAGAAGGAAACGCATCTATTAAGAATCTACCATGTGCCAAGCATTAGGCTAATTACTTTAAAAATTATCTCATTTGGTCCTAATAACAACTTCAGGAGGTGGGTGCTATTGTGACACCCATTTTGCAGTTGAGGAAACTGAGGCAAAAAGAAGTTAGTCTGGGTCAAGCAACTAATAAATGTCTGAGGTCACATTTGAACTCAAGTCTTCCTAATCATCCACTGCTCCACCTACCTGGGTAGAATAAATCTAATCTCTCTTGTAAAGGATTAAGTCTCTCATCCCTTTGCAGGTCCTACTTAACCTGGGCATTTCTCTGGGTATCCATGTACTAATATAATGGTCTTATTTGCAAGGGAGTGTGACCAGTGAATAATATTATCATATGATACAGTGAAAAGAGTGCTAGACTTGGGGTCAGCAAAGACCCAGGTTCAGATTCTGCCTCTGGCACTAACTATGTGAGTACATGCAAGTTACCAGCTCTTTCAGATTCATATGCAAAATGGGGGAAATACTTGTATAGAATCTACCTCACAAGGTTATTGTGAAGATCATATGAAACAATGTATGTAAAAGACTTTTTTTTTGCTTTTTTGGAGGGGCAATTGGGGTTAAGTGACTTGCCCAAGGTCACAGGGTTAGTTTTGTGTTAAGTATCTGAGGCCCCATTTGAACTCAGGTCCTCCTAACTCCAGACCAGTGCTCTATTCACTGCACTACCTAACTGTCCCCAAAACACTTTTTTTTTTTTACCTTGAAGTCCTACATAAATTCTCATATAAAGTCAATAATGACTTTTTACCCTCTCCACAAATACACACATATATCATCTATATTTTTATCAATCCATCCATCCATCCATCCATCCATCCATCCATCCATCCATCCATCCGTCCGTCCGTCCATCCATCCTTCTATCTTTGTTTGCCAGTGATCCTTGGTTATTTAAAAATACATTTCTAAAAAGTCCTATTGTAGTTTTATGCATAGCTTAAAGTATATATATATATATATATATATATATATATATATATATATACCCATACACACGCATATAAATGTGTGTACATACATGTTCAAATGCACACACACAAGATTCCTGTGAAAAACTTACTTCAGTTTTATTTAAGTGGTACTTGAAATAAATGAGACATTTGGGAAATTTCACCCCACTATTCAGCTTTCTCAGTTCTTATCATTTGAGATTTCTTGAAGTCTGATGTTTTCCCACCTTTCCCATTAGCAAATATATTTGTGGTTTTGAGATGATCATTTTATTGTCATAGAATTTATGTTTAGATGACTAACTGGTGTTTTTTTTTTTTAATGTGAAGATTAGGGGCAGCCAGGTAGCACAGCAAGTAAGAGCACCGGCTCCAGTGTTGGGATGACCTGGGGATCAAATCCGGGCTCAGATACTCAGCACCACACAGAAATAACTGGCCGTGTAACCTTGAGCAAGTTACTTAACCCCGATTGCTTTAAAAAAAAAATGTGAAGGTTAGAAACTTCTTAGTTTTTTATAGACTTTTATAGTAATGTGATATAATAACTGTTACAAATGAGTCAGAATATACATTCACACTATACACAATTACATTTGGGTACAAAATACACTAACTATAGTGTGTGCTATATTTGTGAGTACCAGCAGTAGTTTTGAAAAAAAGTCAAAGAATATTTTAAATTCTGGTCTAATTAGTGATTATATTGTTATCCTTTTTTCTGATTTATTTGTTTTTAGTTTTCAACATTCACTTCCACAAGATTTTGAGTTCTATATGGTTCTTCTAAGGACATATAAACACATATTCTAAAAATATGTTTATCTGCTATTGTTTCAATTGGAACATCCTATTAAATGCGACTTCTGGTATCATCCACAAATTATAATTGAGATTAGTAATAATGGTTGGAAAGACTGAAAGATTCTGACATGTTTTCTGAGTCATCAAAGATAAAACTATGTTGAATATAGTCTAAGTCTTTGAAAACTGGTAAACCATGTACAGATGTAACTACTTAATAAATTAGCTATTTAATAGCTAAGATCTCCCAGTTTGTTACTATGCCAGGTAATAGTGACTATACAGGAAGGAGACACCAAAGAATCATAGACTAAGATTTAGAAGGGACCTTTGAAGTTAACCAGTTCAACCCATATCTGAACAGAATCTCTTCTATAAGAGATTGGAGAAGAAATTATTCCTTATATTGAGCCCAAATCCAATCTCTGTAGGTTCAATCCATTGTTCAACATTTTCCCCTCTACAATAAAGCAAAACAAGTCCATTTTTTTCCATGTAACAATCCTTCAAAGATCTGAAAATAGCTATCAAATTATTATTTGCCAGGCTAAATATACATAGTTCTTGCATTGAGCATGACCTTCAGTCCCTTGACCATTGTTGTCTTCAGTCATTTTTAGAGTGCAAAAAACCTTTTGAAAATGTGGTACCTGGCTACAATCCTGGCTATGATTCCCCACTTAATGAAGCCTAAAATCACATTAAGCTTTTTTGTTTGTTTGTTTGCATAATAGGACCTTGTTGACTCACATGGAGCTTGTAATTTTAAAAAATCCATAGAACTTTCCATATACACTGTTCTCTAGCCATGACTTCTTTTATGCAAATGAAATAAAAATTTAAAATGCCTGAGTAGAACTTTACATTTATTTGCTTTATAATTTTATTAAAAACAACCCATCACTCTATCCTGCCAAATTTTTTTTTTGCATCCTGGGTGTATCATTTGATATTTTAGCTATACCATCCAGGTTTGTTTCAACTGAAACTTGATAAATCTATACCTTTGTTCCATGTCATTGGTAAAACAACAAAGAGCTAAATATAGATCCCTGGGACCCTATACTAGAGACATTCTCCATCTTGCCCCATGCTCATTACAGACTACTATTTTGGTCCCATAATTCAACCAGTTCTGAATTCATTTAACTGTACTATTGCCTAAGGCACATCACTTTATCTTTTTTTTTTTTTTTTAAAGCAATGGGGGTTATGCAACTTGCTCAAGGTTACACAGCCAATTATTTCTGGGTGTGGTGCTAAGTATCTGAGCCAGGGATTAGATACCCAGGTCATCCTGACACTAGAGCCAGTGATATTACTCACTGAGCCACCTGGCTGCCCCCAAGCAATTGGGGTTAAGTAACTTGCTCAAGGTTATACGGCCAGGTGTTTCTGGGTGGGTGCTAAGTGTCTGAGCCCAGGATTCGATCTCCAGGTCATGCCAACACTGGAGCCAGTGCTCTTACTCGCTGTGCTACCTGGCCGCCCCCACATCACTTTATCTTGTCCACAAGGAGATGTGGTTAAATACTTTACTAAAATTGAGACATAATGTACCTAGAACATTAACATTAACTAGCAGAAAAATGAAATGAGGATAGTCTTCATGACATATTCTTTAAGTCATGCTGACTTTATTTGAATGCTGTTTCCCTTTCTAAATACTTACAAACTATACTTTCAGCAATAAATTCCAGGGGCAGCTAGGTGGCACAGTGGATAGAGCACTGGCCTTAGATTCAGGAGGACTTGAGTTCGAATCTGGCCTCCAATACTTGACACTTACCAGCTGAGTGACCCTGAGCAAGTCATTTGACCTGGATTGCCTTGGAAAAACAAATAAAATACTACTTATTCTAGAATATTTCTGGAAAGTATACTTAAGCTTAACAACTTGAATATGCACGCTCTACATTTTTCTTTTTTGAAAATTGGGATATTTGCCTTTTCCCCCTCCTGAGTCACCTCTTTTTTTTCTCTCCTACCTTTCAGAAAATACTGATACTAGCTCAGCATTCCATATGCCATTTTTTTTTTCAGTGAATTGGACACAGTTTGTTTAGTCTTGTTCATTTGAATTAATAGAGGGAAGTAAGGGACTTTCTCACTATCACCTACCTTAGGTTTTGACTTCCTTATAACTATTTTTGTTTTATCTTTCATAGTAACACAATATATCCTCTATAGAGAAAATAAAAGACAAATATGACTTGTACTTACTTTTCTTACTTTTCCACTATCAACTCATCTGTCCCTGAAAAGTAGACAAGACTTCTTCGATCTCCTTGCACTCCCAACATCATTATCACCACATCCAACTCCAAACCAAAAGAAAGCAAATATCTCAACACTATTAGAATTCAGTGGCAGGCTTCTGGACATACTCAATGAGCTGTACAACTTTTGACATTGCTAAAGCACTATTGTAAATTCATGCTTTCTAACCTGTTTTTGTTGTCTTAATCAAAATTTCTTATGAAACCATGCTATTCTCCATAGATAGACCACTTATCTTCCTCATCAGAATTGCCTTTATTTGGTGACCTCATTCTTGAAAGTTTCCTTTCCTTCCTTGGTTCACCTGCCCAAGTGATCTTTCTAAAACACAAGTCTGATCACGTCACCACCCTACTCAATGAACTATGTTTCTCTTGTTACTTAAAGGATCAAATACAAAATTCTCTGTCTTTTAAAGTCCATCACAATCTGGGGTAGCCAGGTGGCTGAGCGAGTAAGAGCACTGGCTCCAGTGTCGGGATGACTGGAGATTGAATCCCAGGCTCAGACACTCAGCACCACACCCAGAAATAACTGGCTGTGTAACCTTGAGCAAGTTACTTAACCCCAATTTCTTTAAAAAAAAAAAAGTCCATCACAATCTAGTCTTTTCCTACCCTTCCACTCTTTTGACTTTATTTCCCTTCACATACTGTGTGATCCAGTAGGGGTGTTCAGGGCAAATGAGCACCTCTAGTATGAATGTTTGCCTTGCCCTTTTCAGGGCAGCTCATCAATCGGTGTCCACCTTCACCGAACTTTCACACATACCTCCAAGAAGAGGTACCAAGAAGGCAAACCCCAGTAAAACTGTCTCTCAACAGATGGACTGAATCAGGTTGAGGGAAAACAACAACAGATGTCAAACCTATCAGTCAGTTGTGGGGAAAGGGGGAGGGGGTGGAATGCGTGTCTTGTGAAGACTTCCTTGTAAATGGGCAGATGAGAGAAACTTGTTCCAACAACCAGGAAGGCAGTTCAAGCAGGAGCTGTGGAGTGCATACTGACACAGAAGATGCCAAGGTCATCCACTGTATCCCAGGTTGTCCTGACTTTTGTCTTGCCACTGGACTTTGATGACTCTGGGAGAGTGAGGTTCTGCCTCACTTAAATCCAACTCACATTTGAGTTAGGACATCACTCGGTGATGTCATTCGTCCTCTTTGAAAGGAAGGACAGGGCTATAAAAAAAAAAGGACATACCCTTTGACCCAGCAATACCACTTCTAGCGCTGTATCCCAAAGAGATCACATAAGTGGGAAAAGGACCCATATGTACAAAAATATTTAAAGCAGCTCTTTTTGTGGTGTCAAAGAATTGGAAATCAAGGGGATGCCCATCAATTGGGGAATGGCTAAACAAGTTGTGGTATGTGAATGTAATGGAATACTATTGTGCTATAAGAAATGAGGAGCAGACAGACTTCATGATAACCTGGAAAGACTTATATAAACCGATGCTGAGGGAGAGGAGCAGAATGAGGAGAACTTTGTACATAATTACAGACACATGTATCTGTGATGGCTAACTTAGATAGACTGGGCTCCACTCAGCAATGCAAGGTGTAAGACAACTACAAAAGACTTATGATGAAAAGGGCTATCCACACTCAGAGAAAGAACTACAGAGTCTGAATGCAGATTGAATGCAGACTTACTCTCGCTCTTTTGTGTTTTGTTTGGTTTCATTCCTTCTTTCTCATCATTCACTCCATTGGTTATCATTCTTCTTTACAACTTGACTAATGTTTAATGTGGAGGTATTTGTAGATCCTATATTGGCATGTCATCATGGAGGAGAGGGGGAAGGAGAGGAAGGGGGAGAAAATTTGGAACTCAACAGCTTGTGGAACTGCATGTCATAAACTAAAAGGAAATAAATAAATTTTAAAAAAGAAAGGAAGGACAAATAACAGTGACCCAGCAACACTGACATCCTTCTTGTTCCTTGCATGAGGAACTTTCTGGTATCTGGATGTTTTTAACTACTGTCTTCCATGTCTCCATGTCCTTCCTTACATCTGTGTTCTGGATTCCTTGGATTCCATCAGGTCTTACTGTAAGTCTCACTTTCTGCATTAAGGTTTTCTGGGGCCCTTTCAAAGCTGATGCCTTCCCTCTTTGATTATCTCTAACTTGTCCCACCCATATTTCTTTGTATACAGTTGTCTGTATATTGTCTCTCCCCCTTAGAAAACGAGCTTGTTGGGGCGGCCAGGTAGCACAGCGAGTAAGAGCACCAGCTCCAGTGTCAGGATGACCTGGGGATTGGATCCAGGCTCAGACACTTAGCACCCACCCAGAAACACCTGGCCGTGTAACCTTGAGCAAGTTATTTAACCCCAGTTGCTTAGGGGTGGCCAGGTGGCTCAGCGAGCAAGAGCACCGGCTCCCATGTCGGGATGACCTGGGGATCGAATCCCTGGCTCAGATACTTAGCACCACACCCAGAAATAACTGGTGGTGTAACCTTGAGCAAGTTACTTAACCCAGATTGCTTATTAACAAAAAAAGAAGAAGAAAAGGAGCTTGTTGGAGGCAAGGACTATTTTTGTCTTTCTTTATACCCTCAGAGTTTAGCTTAGGGCCTGGCATAGAGTAAGCACTTAAAGGCTTGTTGACTTGGCTTGATTAGAATTTCAGGTCTTGAGAGCCTTTGTAGCTTTTCCCTGAACCTCTTTCATTCCATTTCCCCAAATTCTAGGGTGTACATCAGTTTATACCTAACTTTCCTTTTAACCTTGATCATGAATTCTAAAATGGAGTGGCAAATTCTCTCTGAGGTTATCGACATTTCTCCCTCAGGGGCCTGTTCTTGTGTGTTTCTCAAAATTTGATGCAGAATATCAGTAAGATATGGATCCACAAATTGGTCATTTTGTAATAGTTAAAGCACAAGAAACCATGTCCTGGGTGGAAAGAGCTGGCCATGGAGTCAGGGAGACTTGAGTTCAAATTTGGCTTCAGACATTTACCAACTATATGACCCTGGCAAGTCTCTTGACCACTGTCTGCCTCAATTTTCTCACCTATAAAACCTTGTAGGGTCATTGTAAGAATCAAATGAGATAATATTTGTAAAGTGCTTAGCATAGTGCCTGTATAGGTGTTAGATAAATGCTTATTTCCCTCTCTTTCCCCAATCCCTTCTTCCCAAGTCATTCTAGTTCATCTCCCTCTGGGAAAACACTCAAGTTTATTACATAGCTTCTAGTGTTCACTGATAGTTTTCTTTCATCTTTGTTAGTCAAACCACTTTCATTTTTAATTTTTTTTTTCTTTTTGGAGGGGGAAGGCAGGGCAATTTGGTTAAGTGACTTGCCCAAGGTGACATGGCTAGTATGTGTTAAGTGTCTGAGGCTAGATTTGAACTCAGGTCCTCCTAACTCCAGGGCCAGTGCTCTATTCATTGTGCCACCTAGCGCCAGACCACTTTTATGAAGAATGTGCCAGGCACTGCTAAATGCTGAGAGTACAAAGAAAGGCAGAAGAATGTCTCTGCCTTCAAGGTCCTCACATTCTTTGTCATATTCTTCTACTTGCTAACCTCCCAACAAAGGTTAGGATTTCTTTTTGTCTCCTTTTATAATCTTTTTCTTCTGTTTTCTAAAGTACTACTTCCATTTTTGAGGAAACTTCACCCTCTCTGATAACTTAAAGAAAAAACAAGTGGGCAGCTAGGTTGCTGAAGTGAATAGAGCATTGGTCCTGGAGTCAGAAGGACCTGAGTTCAAATCTGCCCTCAGACACTTAACATTTACTAGCTGTGTAATCTTGGGCAAGTCACTTAACCCCCACTGCCCTGCCTTCCACCTTCCAAAAAGCAGAAAAAAAAGTACTGAGCCAGGTACTTGTGATACAAAGATAAAAAGGAAATAATCCCTGCTCTCAAAGAACTAACTTTCTATTAGATTTTATATTCTCCTAAAAACTAAAAGTGAAATCCACAAATAAGCTTAATTTTGATGTTGGTAACTAAAATTTGGGAATGTGGATAAAGGATAGCTAGGTGGCAAAGTGGATAGAGCACAGAGACTGGAGTCAGGAAAATCTGTTTTGGTGAGTTCAAATCCAGTCTCAGATACTTGGACAAACCACTTAACCCATTTTGCCTCTGTTACCTCATTTGTAAAATGAACCAGAGAAGGAAATGGCAAACAACTCAAGGATCTTTGCCAAGAAAATTCCAAATGGGGTTTGAACAGTCAGATCATTGAAACAGTTCAACAACAAAAATGCATAAGTTGCATTTTGCGAAATGGTCATAATAGAAACAATCATCAGAACCACAGCCTACTGAATGCTTTCAAAGGAAAAGGTCTAATTAAATTATAGGTAATAGGCAAAGAAGAAATGGTGAAAGTCCATTTAGGTCTGCAATATTGGCGTAGTGGTACAGTGGGTAGAAAATTGTGTCAGAAAGAACTGGTTCAAATGAGAACTTTGATGTTTACTAGCTGTGTGTCCATGAACTAGCCGTGTGGTCAAAGCAATTTTATCCTTATGTCTCAGGGAACTCCTGCAGCTTATATACTAATTCAGAGATCCTTTGTGATCTGTACTGATACAGAACAGTTCCATGGGGAGTGCCTCCCCCCCGCTCCCAGTAAAATCTCAAGTATTCTAAGTATTCATGTATTCAATTTTGGAAAAGTAATTTAATAATATTTTCATTTCTCTTCTCTATGGCATGGTAACCACTATGCACACAAAAATGTAAAAGGAAAGACTAATACAAAAAAAGTTGTATCCTGTCCTTTATGTCCACCTCTATCCCTGTCTGCAGAGAAAATATGAAATGACAGCACATATATCTCCTGAGGGAGCACTGCAGGTAAAAATGGCATGGCCATAGCTTTGAAATGTTAGGGAAGACTGTATCTAAATTCACATCTTTCACTCCATCTCCATTAGTAGGTTATAAATGTTCACTGATAAAAATAACTTTCCCTTCTGCCCACAGGCTTAGCTGGAAACCTTGAATCTACATTTCTCAGTTGGTAAAACAAGAATTCCAGAGAAGACTCTTTCTATGAAGGGCTTTCTTCCTTTGTGCTGCAACTAAAATTTCCCATTATTTCCAATCATTTTGCATGTATAAAACAAAAGCATTTATTTTGGCTTCTTCTCCACTGGACTAAATTAATATAAAAAAATTATTTCAATAGAAGGACAAACCTACATATCATTTAAATTTACCTGCCAATTTAATGAATGTTTTGACCAGCAATTTACAGTCATCTGATTTAGCACCTGTCAATGATCTAGTCAGCAATAAATATATTTAGACTTAAAGGAAATGAGATGGTGAACACAAAAATCAGTCAACTAGTATTTATTAGGCATTTCCTAGGTTTACACTTTGTTAAGTATTGGGAATACAAAGAAGCATAAAAAGCTAATCCTTACCCTTAAGGAGCTCACAATCTAATGTCTGAGACAATATGCAAATGAAATCTCTCTGAAAAACTTTGGAACTGATGGTGTGATATGGGAGACACTGGCAAAGGACCGCCCAGCATGGCTTGCCCACATCAAAGAAGGTCCTGTGCTCTATGAGTAAAGCAGAATTGCAGTAGCTCAAAAGAAATAGGAGATATACAAATGTAGAGACCCCCAATGTTCACATGTAGTATTTGTACCTGTGTAGGGTACAGAGACCCCCAAAATCCCCTACCCAAATTTTATAAAAACCTAGAGATGTCTCAGGGTAAGAACAGGAAACTTTCATTCAGTTCTAAGGAGAAGAGGGCATCCCTTCCACCAGGATGGACTGATGAAAGGAGCCCTGTTACAGAAGATAAAAGGAGATTATATACCTTAGCATAAACAAATCCCCGCCCACCACTATCCCTCATTCCCATTGATTGGTTAGGAGGCGGGCTTACAATCTAGGTGTGAAAATAGACAAAGAACAAGAAGACAGCCCACCTCATTCCCATTGGCTGGGAGGTGAGCTTACAGTCTAGGCACAAAAAAGACAAAGAACAGGGAAACAGGGTATAGCCAATCCAAATGTTCCTGTCCTTATTTGGCAAAAGCTAAAGCAAGGGAGGGGGAAGGATCCTGAGTTGTGTAATTTCTTAGGAAACCAGGACTCAGGTCTGTCCAGTCTCATAAAAGTCTGTCTCTGGTTTCAAGATAGTTTCTCTCTCTCTCTCTCTCTCTCTCTC
>NW_027185616.1:22760654-22853828 GCF_028583685.1 Petaurus breviceps papuanus
TCTCTCTCTCTCTCTCTCTCTCTCTCTCTGTCTCTCTCTCTCTGTCTCTCTGTCTCTCTCTCTCTCTGTCTCTCTGTCTCTCTGTCTCTGTCTCTCTCTCTCTCCCTCCCTCCCCCCCCTCCCCATCTGAGGAGTCTTCACAAAAGGGTGTATTCCACTCATACCCAATCTGTGGTAGAGCTTCTGAGCTCATTGATCTGATCAGCCACAGCTGGACACACTGTACCTTGACTCCACCATAGTGATGTCATTTCGGTGCTCTTTCAGAACTAAGGATAACAGCCAACCAGCCAACCAATATTCAAGATATATATTGTGTTCTTAGGTCACTTCAGTCACGTATGACTCTTTGTGACCCCATTTGGGGTGTTCTTGGCAAAGTTACTGGAGTAGTTTGCCATTTCCATCTCTAGCTCATTTTACAGATGACAAAAAATTTTACAGGGGTAAGTGATTTGCCCAGAATCACACATCTAAGCCTGGATTTGAATCCATGAAGCTGAGTGTTCCTGATTTCAAACCCAGTTTTCTATCTGTCTCTCTCTCTATACACACAGACACACATGCAAACATATATATGGTAATTACAAGGAGAAAGCACTATTAGTGGGATATATATGGGGCAGGTGGGGGAAGGGATTAACAGAGGCTTCTGGAGGATGGCTGCACATGAGCCTAGTCATGAAGAAAGCTAGGAGGTAGGAGGCACAGGTGAGGAGAGGCAACATTTTAAACATGGGGAACAGGTGAGAGAGTTCTAAGTGCTAAATGGGAAGTAATCTCAAAAGGAAGGCATTAGCATCAGTGGGAAAGGGAGGGATGCACAGGAAAATTTTCTTTTTGTGACCTTTCAGCAGGTATTTTCAAAATCTAGGGGAGCCCTAAGTATATTTGTCTCCGGGAAGTACTTTAATCCATTTAGCTAACAAACATTTATTGGAAGTCTACAGGGGATAGAGGGCAGTATTTGGTAGAAGAGGTGGGCTCCTGCCCTCAGAATTTATGACCAAATTCAAGAGACAAAATATAGGAGCATGAAACAGCTTAACACCTACAAAGCAATAAACAAGTAGAAATAATTTCTCCTTTATTCTTGCCACTGACAGAAAAAAAACAAAAACAAAGCTGGAAAGCTCTCTTTAAGACTTCTTTCCAGAGCCAAGAGAATTCAATAAAGCACCATAAAAACAGATGGTAAGGTTTACTAGTTCATAACAACACAAAAGCTTTCAGTAGGACTTATGAGATAAACAGGTCTTGACTGGCAATTCTCTAGATTCTTCTTTGTTTTTTTTTTTTTTTAACACATTCTTGGGTCCAAGGACATGTTATCCTTAAAATGTCTGTGTTGAAACGAAAGAAAGAATAAGATCATTTCCTTTAGTCTTGGGTAATTTTGTTTTTTAAAATGTCAAGCTTTTGTAATATCTATGTGTGCTTCATAATACAAATGTTTCTTAGAAATCAAAAGCATTATAAATGAATATGAATGATTTTTTCTTTGTCCTCTGGAAAAACAAGATTCCCCAAACATCTCCCATGTAATATGGGATTCTGCAAATAGCTAAGTTTAGCAGGCATCTATAGAAGTCTGCCTTTCTTTTACACAGTTCCTGAAGAGAAGGTAGGTTAAAATCATCTAAGTTGTTAATGATGACATGCATTTTACCCATCTTAAAGGCTTTCATATTAGCTCTTAGTACTGCCAATTACTGGAGTGAAATGAAGGGAGAAGCAATTGACATTTAATCCTGTTCCCTAGCTTCCACTTAGGTCTGTTTCCTTTTCCTATTAGAATGCAACCCCCTTAGGGGCAGCTAGGTGGTGCAGTGAATAGAGCACTGGCCCTGGAGTCAGGAGGACTGGAGTTCAAATCTGGGCTCAGACACATGACACACTTACCAGCTGTGTGACCTTGGGCAAATCACTAAATCCCAATTGCCCTGCCTTACCCCCTCCAAAAAAAAATACCAAACAAAAACCCACAAAAACCAGACTGTAACCCCCTTGAAAATCTCTTTTTTAAAGGCAGTTGAGTAGTGCAGTGGAGTCAGGAAGACCTAAGGTCCAATTCTGCCCTAGACAGTTAATAGCTGTGTGACTATGGACAAGTCACTTAACCTCTGTTTGCCTCAGTTTCCTCAACTGTAAAATGGGAATGATAGCAGCCACTTTATAGGGGCTTAGTCCGTGATATGTGTTATACAAATACTTATTCACTTCCTAGAGGGCAGAGCCAAAATGATTCTTTAGATGTATATCCCAGTGTCTTATACTGAATGAACAGCCCCCCACCCCATTCTGTTCATTGAACCATTAAATACAAAAGAGGCGATTTGTGCTTATAGAAACTAGGAGGAATTTTTTAACTCCAATAATTGCTCTCCAATATATGTGTTTTTTGAGAGGATTCTGGTAAGATAGGAGAGCAGGTCAAAAAATTCCAAGCTCTAGAGATCTTCCCCACAGAAGAGATTAAATAATGCCTCCAGGTGAAAAGTCCATAAAAATAAATAAGAATGGGGACACAAAAGGGACAATGCCAGAAGATTAGAAGAAAGATCCTAGAAGAGATTTGGTCTTGTTGCGGAGTAAACACCTCCACTTTACAACCCCTTTAAACAACAGATGGCAAACCCTAGGATTAGTTGGGTTGGGGGGTTGCCTGGGCCCCAGGCTCAGAAACTTTTACCTCTGGAGAATAGTGAGGGGAGTTCCCAGTCTGAGCCAGGGAAGACTGAGGGAACCTCTGCTGACAATAAAACACCAGAGGCAGCTGTGCTGTGAGAAGAGCCAAGGGCAAGAAGGAACCACCACATCCAGGTGAGTGCGGAAGCAGCAACGCAGAAAGCAGAAAGCTGTGGGCACTTATATAAGGCTTTGGTTCCAGGTTAGAGGAGAGAACTGAAGATCTGGGGTAAGAGGCACCATCCCCCATGCTCCAGAACTAGAGGTGATTAGAAAAATTAAGCTATTACTACAAAAAAATGCATAGGTAAAGGAGAAAGAATCCAACCATAGAAAGTTATTATGGGAATAGGGATGACCAGGGTTCATCTTCAGAGGAGGATAGTGAAGCAGAGAAACCCTCATCTACCTCAATCAAATGGTCAACTGCTGAAAAAGAATTTATTAAGAACTTTAAAAAAACTTTAAAAAATCAAATAAGAGAAACTGAGGAAACGCTAAATAAAAATAAGAACAATCCAAGAAAAACAAGATTATCAAAAGAAAGTCAACCAATTAGAAAAGGAGATCTAGAATCATGAGGAAGAAAATGACACCTTGAAAATTTGAATTGGGCAAAGTGAAACCAGAAAAGTTATAAGAGATCAAGAAATAATAAAACAAAATATAATGAAGAAAATAGACGAGAAAGTCTAATATATGTGGTTTTATAAACCTGGATTTTGAATTTAAGGGTTAAGGAAGAGTTGCACATGGGAACCACATGTATATGGTTGACTATTCAGGGTTGATGCATGTAAAATTTTTCAACAATCTCAGTAGATATCTATTGTCTCAGTCGGTAATAGATTCCTAACACTGAAAGTCTGTTAGCAGGTTTGGATGACCTCTTCTTGGGGATGTATGAAAAGGGATTTTGGGTCTGGTACAGGTTCAACTAGATAGTCCCTAAGGCCCCTTTCAGTTCTAATATCCAATGACCTGTGAAATAAACCCTAATAAGCAGTGAATATAATCTTGAAATTAACCAGATTCATGAAATGTAAAATTATATGTAGAAAAAAGAATAGTTTTCTCTCTTATTCAACAATTCAATTCAAGAAACATTTATGGAATGTATACTACTTACAGGGTACTATGCTAGATAATGGAAATTCAAAGTGAAAAAAAAAAGATAAATTCCATGTCCTCAAAAAACTTACATTCTGTTCAGCTAGGCCCTACACAAAGACAAGGAACATAAAAAATATGCAAAGAGGGAGAGAATAGCAACGTCTGGGCAATGCTAAGAGGCTTCAAAAATACGTTAGACTAGAGTTAAATCTTGAAGGGATGTAAGGACTTTAAAAGGTTGGAGGGACAAAGAGGTACATTACATACATGTGTGTGTGGGGGGGTATTAAACCTCTAGATAGGGAAATGGTTAGTAGGTTAATTTGATTGGTACATAGAGGTATTTTGGAAAGCAATATGTATGAAAAGACATATGAGAGACAGGAGTGCCAAACAGAGGAGTTTAAGAGTTTATCCCAGAGGTCATAAGGAAACAGAAAAGATGTTTAAGTAAGAAAATAACATAAAGCCATACCAAAGGGCTATTTTTTGGCTGCTGTGTGGGTGCACTGGGGAGGAAAGAGATTGAAAGCAGAAAGACCAATGAGGAGTCTGAGAATAGTTCCACTGAGTGGTCATTAGGGTCTGACCTGGGATGGTGGCCATGTTAGCAGAGAGAAGGGGATAGAATGAAAGATCTTGTAGTGATGTAATGGACAAGAACTGTCATCTGATTAGATTATGAGAGTATCAAAGAGAGAAAAGAGTAAAGGATGACTAAAGTTAAGAATCTAGGATGGCGGAGCCCTCACTGGCAATGAGAAAGTTTGGCAGGGTGGTAGGTCTGGGAGGAAGAGAGTGAGTTTCATTTTCATCATGGTGAGCTTGAGATGCCAAAAACAAATTTCTGGAAATGTGGAAATGAAGACAACATGTTTAGAAAAGACTGCAAGTCTGGCAATGAAAGGAAAAAGAGATCAAAGATAACCCTGAGGGGATGACTGGGTAAATTGAAGACTTTTTTTTTAAGGTTGAGAGAGACCTGGGTTTGTCTGTAGGTGACACAGAAGGAGTAAACAGATAAAGAGTGAGAAAATATGAAAGAAAAAGAAAGAGGGAACGATCATTGTGGCAAGCTCCTGAAGGAAATGGGATCAAGGGTACAAGGAGAAGAGTTGACTTTGGCAAGTAGAAGTACTGATCACTTCTCAGAAAGTGGAGCAAAGCTGGGGAAGATAAGGTCAGTTTAAAAGTGTGGATTTAGGGAAAAGGGGGGTCTTAGTATGTGGATGGGCTCTGTTTTTTCACTAAAATAAGAAGTGAGATTTTCATTGAAAAAGAGTTGGAAGGTTGGTGTATGAGGCTTCAAGAGTAAAGAGAAGGGGATCAGCTATTGGGTTTGCAAAAGTCAACCAGGAAAGAATTTTAAAGGCTTGCTGCATAGTAGTGAAGAGTCAGGTGAGATGAAAGAAAATTAATTCAAAATTGATGGTCCTGTGACCTTTCTTCTTTTCCTTTGTTTCTGACCCTAAGGACTTTATTGCTATGATTCAGCTGCGTTTTCACTAGTCTCAGCACCTGGAGTCTTCTCACTCTGCAATGTTGAAGATTTTCCCTGCCCTTTAATAGGCCACGTGGAGTCTGTGGTAGGAATGAGTTTGCTGAAGGGGTGGAGCAGGAAATGAGTCAGAGCAGTGAAGGTAAAGAAAAGAGAGGACACAGGCAAGCAGACAGGTAGTATTGTGAGTGTTTGTGGGAAGGCTTTTGGATGGTGTTGATTCCTGCAGTGATAGATGTATTAACTTCTTTGTTGTTATGATGCATTTGGTTTTCTGGTGTCTGAATAAAAATTTTGCTTCTGTCTTATTTATGGAGAGTCTATTATATTTTGCAATTCAGAATCGCACCAGCATATTCATAGTCTCTATTGGTATTGTGAATATCGCCTTGGTGATACAAATATCTCTATATCATGCCAGCCTCCTTTTCTCATTGGATAAAAACTATTGGAGTCTCCATTTTGAGGATAAGCCCATACACACACACACACACACACACACACACACACACACACACACACACACACACACAGACACCCCCAGATATGGGCAGCTAACAGGCTACATATTTTGCTCAGATTTCCTAGCTCTACCACACAAACTTTTCCACTCCTTTGAATGCACTGTTCAAGGGGTACGGGTTAAAAAAAGAAACATGCTTGTTGCTGCCTGTTTGTCTATGTGCCAGGAATGTGAATCCACCTTGCTTTTCTTTCCCCAATGGAAAAGTTCCCCTAAGGAACCATTCCTCTTCCACCTAACCCACTCCATTTCTAAGGGTACTCCCAGTATTCTACATGTCACTCAAGAAAGCACTGTTCTTGGGAAGCTGATATACATATACATTTGCTATATTTAAGCTAGTGAATGTTGGTTAATTTTCCAAATACCTCTACCAAAGTTAAGTGTGTTTTCTGAGTGTTATATGAATATGCAAATAAAAGAGGGATTTGTGGTTTTGTCAGGGTGGAGGATTTTTGGTGTGGAAGTTCTCTCTACAGAGTTTAAGTGACTGTCCATGATCCTATAGATAGTAAGTGTCAGAGACATGATGTGGCCCCAGGTCTTCTTGTTTTCTGGTCCAGAACTATACCATTCTACCTCCTGCTGTGTGTTATTTTGAATAGATGGAAAACTAATCTGGATGTAATTAAAAAGTTAAGATTACTTTTTAAGCCTTAGAGATCACTGCCAACTGGCAGAGAGTATAGCTCTGGAAATTTCAGTCTCTCTATCTCCTTACTTGAGTTTACCAAAGATGTTCTCAGTCTCAGTTTTGTATTTACACAGGTGTCTTATTGAATTCATGGATCTGTTATCACAGCATGTAAAGTGGCTGAATCACAGTCAGGTTTCAAAGAGAAATAAAAGCAGCGAGGCAGAGAAAATTCAATTCAACTTAAATGTATGTGCATATGTCAGTCATTGGGAAGAGAGAGTTAAGGCTACAAAGAATGTTCCGTTCCTGGATCTTCTATTTGCACAAAAATTGATCTCAAAGTGCTTGTTACTTGGCTGTGAGAAGTGTGTCAGACATTGAACATGCAGAGGGTCGACACTGCATCACATGAAAGAGTTTAATTCACTCTATTTGACTTGTACTTTTTAGGCTTTTCTGAAGCAGCACTTCTTAAACTGTGGGTCACAAGCCCACATGGGGTTGAGAAAAATTTGGCTACAGTAAAAGATTTCTGAATGTACAATGACCAAAAATTAATTATATATCAAACGTAATTAATCCAAGGTGTTTCTGGCAGTACTAGTCACACTGCACAGTGTACCTTCACTACAGCTTTGGTCCTGAACACAAAGCTTGTCCACTTTGTACTGTGCATGCCCTCAGGCAAAACAAAGCCAACTAATACTGACTAAGTGCAAAAAGCAGTTGAGTGAAAATGGCTTAAGAAGCCCTGTTCTCCACAGTTTTCAAAGGAAGAAATTAAAGATATCCATTGGCCCTGGACTCAGGAGGTCCTGAGTTCAAATCAGGCCTCAGACACTTAATACTTACTAGCTGTGTGACCTTGGGCAAGTCACAACCCCAATTGCCTTCCCCCCTGCAAAAAGCAAAAAGAAATTAAAGATATCTATAATCAAATGAAAAAATGCTCTAAATCACTATATATTAGAGAAATTCAAATCAAAACAACTCTGAGGTACCACATCTCACCGTCAGATTGACTAACATGACAAAACAGGAAAATATAAATACTGGAGAAGATGTGGGAAAATTGGAACATTAATGCATTGTTGGTGGAGTTGTGAACTGATCCAACCACTCTGGAGAGCAATTTGGAACTATGCCCAAAGGGCTATAAAAATGTGCATACTCTTTGATACAGCAATACCTCTTCTAGAGCTGTATCGCAGAGATCATACAAGTGGGAAAAGGACCCATATGCACAAAAATATTTACAGCAGCTCTTTCTGTGATGGCCAAAATTGGAAATCAAGAGACTGCCCATCAATTGGGGAATGGCTAAACAAGTTGTGGTATATGAATGTCATGGAATATTATTGTGCTATAAGAAATGAGAAGCAGACGGACTTCATAACAACCTGGAGAGACTTACATAAACTAATGCTGAGCGAGGGGAGCAGAACCAGGAGAACTCTGTCTACAATACAGACACATCCTATCTGTGATGACTGACATCGATAGACTGGGCTCCTCTCAGCAACGCAAGGTTGTAAGACAACTCCAAAGGACTCATGATGGAAAAGGCTACCCACATCCAGAGAAAGATTTGTGGAGTCTGAATGCAGACGGAAGCAAACATCTTGCTCTCTCTCTCTCTTGTTTTGTTTCGTTCCTTCTTTCTCCTCGTTAATTCCATTATAAACCTTCTTTACAACTTGACTAACGTCGAATGTGAAGGTATTTGTAGAAACTACATGGGATTGCATGCTGCCATCCAGGGGCGGGGAGACAAGAGCGAGCGGGAGAAAATTTGGAACTGCAAAGCTTGTGGAACTGAACGCCATCAACTAAAAGTAAGTAAGTAAATAAATAAAAGAAACCCTGCTCTAAAGGCCCGAAATTCAATGATTCAATTCAGCAAACACACATAAAAGTCCTAAGCCACTCACTTTTGCATTCACTTATCATACTCCTTATTCCTTGTCTGCCCCCTTTCTGGAGAAGCCTCTATCACATTCAACTATCACATTCCACCCCTCCAGGATCCTTGGCCTTACAATCTCAATCTAAATGGCCATGGATCCTGGAACAAATAGAGGCACTATGCTTTGTACTCCTTACAGACTACGCCATAATGTAATGTAATGTGATAGTAATGGCAATTAAAGATTCCCCTGTATTGGCTTGGTTTTCAAATTGATTGTATTAAAACCCAGAGTTTGTTAATCCCACCTGTGGGATGGGCTTGTTGATGTGAAAAGAAAGTCCTGAACTGGGAGGAGCTGGTGACGTAGATTTGGAGAGACACTAGAGAGAGGCGGAAGTTCTTTTTGGAAGCAGCACCTCGTGGAGAGAGAGAGACTAAGAGATTGCTGGTGGCCGCTTTGAATTGCCCTGGACTTTTGAGACCTGCCCCCTGAGCTGCCAAGGACTGAGGAGACATGGCTGTTTTGCTGGTACTTTGTCTGTCTGTTTTGATGTTCTTTTGCCAGATTTGTCCACTGGTGAAAGACTGTCCTGTTGAAGAAGTCCTGGAACCTGGCATTTGGTTAAGAAGGCCTGAGACTGTCCTGCAGACAGAGAGTGAATACTGTCCACTGGTGAGGGACAGTACTGTTGTTGCAGGGGTCTGGAGACTGTCCTGCAGACAGAATGAATACTGTCCACTGGTGAGGGACAGTACTGTTGTTGCAGGGGTCTGGGAGCCTTTCTGTTGGTTCAGAAGCCCTGAAGAAGGATTTTCTTGTTGTATGTTTACAGAAATCCTGGGAGAGGGCTTTGCTAATGTGTTCAGGGGTTCTAGGGCTGTTCTACAGACAGAGGATAAATTCATGAAGGGACTGGCAATGTATCTTATGGCCTTGCTAAGCCTTGTCTCTCCAGGAACTAAGATTGCTGAGAACTTGCCTCGTGTCAAGATGAAGAAAAGACCTCCATTTGGGTATTAAGTGCTGTGTTTAAACTTGATGTAACTCTGGGGTAGATTCAATTGTGATCCAGGGGTGGGGAACTTTTGACCTTTTTGTGTTCTATGGTTGAGCAAATGAATGTATTTTACTTATGTTTGGAAACTAATCTCCATTTGAGAAGAGGGGCTTTGTGGTGGACTTAATTAAGGTATAGCCTAGGGGTGGAGAAGTATTTGGAACAGAGACTTTGTAATTGATTGAATGATTGGAAAGTCCTGGGGTGGGGTAGGCCTTGGAGATTATTTAATCACACTTAGTAAATGCTGTATTTTGAATGATGTCATGTTTTGATCTTCTCTGTTCTGGGTTTGTTACTGAATAAAATAGAGAGCACCTATGCTGGTATTTTGAACCTGGGAAGTTGCCTTTCCTTGGCATTACATTACACCTGGTGACCTCATAAACTCCAATGGATTCAAATATAATTTCTATGAAAAACAACCCTCCAATTTACTATTCAGTTGTAATCTCTACTTCATTCTCATAAGAGTATCTTCTGGATGTCCTAGAGGCATCTTAAACTCAACATGTACAAAACAGAACTGATAATGATAGTTCTGAACCTATCCCTTCTTTAAATTTCCCCATTTCTAGTTAATGGCAACAACATTTCAAAACATGCTTACAACCTTGGAATTATCCTTACTTCTTCCCACTCCATCAACCCCCATATATAATCACTTGCCAAGTTTTATGTATTGTTCATTTCATTTTGTATATTCCTCTATATCAGGGGTCAACAAATTATGGCCAAAAGCTTCCTTCTTTTGTATGATCAATGAGTTAAGAATTGTTTTCACATTTTAAAATAAAGTTTTAACCTATTTAAATATGTAAAAAAACATTCTTATCTGGAGTGATAAGAGCCTTGTCTCTTGTCACTGTGTCCTTCTCTCCACTTATACAGTCATCACTTTTATTCATGCTCTCATCAATATTTGCCTGAACTTTGTAATAGCATGAGTTTCCCTGCCTCTAGTTTCCCCTTTTCTCCAATTCATCCTCCTAACTGCTTCCAAACAGTTATCTGAGGTGGAAAGGAACCTCCAGAATATTTTTGAATGTCAACTGTGCTACTGTGAAATAGTCTAATAAAAAAAATCATCTGTGCAAGAGGGCCTAAGATCCAGCGAAGCTACATCATCCAGAGACCATTAATAGATGAAATTTGGAGACTCAAAAGTCAGAAAATGAAATAGATATGCCAGACTTTTATTGTAATCTAGATGCAATCGAGACACAGTAGAACCATTACATTTGGTCTCCAACACCTAAGTTCCTGATGTACAATATACCAATGTGGAAGGGTGTAATGGGAATGTAAATTTTAAAGATCTTCCCTGCCCCTAGGCTAAAGTGCACCTGGAGCCTGGGGTGGGAGGCTTGTTTTTCAGTATATGCTTCTTGATTGGCCAGTGAGTCAATAAGGTTGTTACATTCTCTGAGCCAGGAGAAAGCTATATAAGCCCTGATGTGTAGCTTTGTTTTGGGGGCTCACATTGAGAAGTGTTCTGAGATTTGATCAGATGAGACTCTGGGAAGCCGTTGCTGCTACAGAGCCCCCCTCGGCTTTGAAAAAACCAGATGTTGATTTGGTATGGATGTAATGGTTGGACAGTTTGGAAACTGTCTACTTGATCTGTTTCTCTGTCTTGATAATTCTGTCTGTATATTCTGAAGTTTGGGGTACTGACCTTTTCCCCCTGAACTAGGTAAATGATACATATGTTTGACTGATTAAAGTAAGCTTGCTAACCCATTTTGAGTTGCTTTCCTTTATCATAGCAGATCCAAGAACCTGTGTTGACAGCCACCCTGGGGTGCTTGCCGCTACAAAGGGGCATGTAAGAAGTACGAAGATCAGTACGGTCTGAACCTGACCATTTAGTCTATACTATACAGTCTATACTGGCGGTGACCAAATTCTAAAGGTACTCAGAGAACAATTTTCAAGATCTCTCAAAATAAAGGAAGATTACTAAAGTATTGAAAATATCAGCCATTCTTAATAAAAATATTATTACTGAGAAAAGATAAGAAAGTCATGACAGTTATTACTATGTGACTATTATGAATATTTCTCATCTCCACAAAATCTCTGAGAATGGTTTGAGCTTGCATTGATGAAAATACAAGAGAAGATATAGTCTTACACAGATGATATTTTTTAATCAGACTACATTTCCACAAATCCACAATTGACTGAGGTTTAAAACTACAGATGCCATGGTTTATTATTTGTTAATACTAAACAGAAAAAAATCCATATCTTCAAACAGTCAGCTCAGTATAGGAAATTGGCACTCAAGCAGAGTGCCACCAATGTATATATTTGAATATATATTGAATCACATAAGATTCAATGATAGGTATAATAATCACAGAGATAATGTTCAAAAATTCCGAGTTAACATCAATCGCTGCATAAAAATATGATACATATAACCAATTATTATACTGGTTATTAGGGATTCCTTCAGTGGGTATGAAGGTAGAACAGATTTCATTCTATAGATTATAGATATGGAGCTGGAAGGCACCTTGGAGGTTATCTTGCTCAAACTTCTCATTTCACAAATGAGGAAAAGGAAATCAAGGGAGTTCAAGAGTTAGTCAATTAAGTCATGTTTTCTGATTGCTGAGACAGTACTCTTTCCACCACCTCAAGTGATATAATTACAAGCCACATTGCATTTCGCATCTCTTTGGTAAAAACTCACTATATTTAATTTTTTTTTTTATACGGAATTTTTTTCAGTTCTTCCATAGACATACAATTTCATTGTTATGGTGACTTCCTCCACTTGTGCATACTGTAACTCATTCAGCTCTTCCTTTGCTAATAAGAAGCTTTTTTTTTTTTTGGTGAGATACTATATTTTAATTATTTTTCCCTTTGGTCAGCTCTCAGTATTCGAAAGTTCTTTCATATATTGAGGTAAAATGTACCTTTCTGTAGCATGTATCTTTTGTGGACTCATTCTGCTGTGCAGAGAAAAATGAAAGAAGTTTAATCTCCTTTCCAAATATGTGAAGTCAGTTATTTTTTCATCCATTTAAAATGCTATTTTAAAACCTATAACATTTTCCTTCTATAATATGATCCATTTTTTCTTCATTTTAATGTGTATTATAATGGGTCTAGTCACACATGCTAGTAATCCAAGCTGCTAGGGTAAGGTGTCAAGTTCAGGAGTTCTGTGGTGCAGTGGGTTAAGCTGATGGAGTGCCTGCACTAAATACAGTATTAATGTGATGAGCATAAGTAGAGATCAACCAGCGTTCATAAAGACAATACTTTTTATCTTTATTTCCAGTACTTAGCATGGTGGCTGACACATACTAAATCATAATAAATATCTAATAAATACTTGATGATTAAGCCTCAATTTTGCCATCTTGTTTATGAGGACACCAATGTAGAGTTTTAGAGTATTTAATAGCATACTATATTTTCCTGATTTACCAATTTGTGTATTCTATTAAAAAAGAAAATCTGTTGATTTGTCATTATTTCTTTGTAGTTTGTCTGCATTTGTTCTTAGTAATTACCTGTTTCCTTTCTAACTGTCCAAAAACCAAAAGTTTAATTGTTGTTTTTAAAATACTGCTGGGGCTCAAGATCAACTTAGTGGTAGTTTCTGTAATCTATCCCCTGCTCCCCACACCTTATGAAAAATTAGCGCAATAATTGTTCCCTTGATAGTTTTCTAGCATCTCCCCTGTTCTCCATTATTTCTTGAAGGGTACTGGCAATGGTTCCATGGCCAAAAGAGCAAGAAGGTGTCAGATATTCTTTTAGTATATACATACAGCAGCTACGTGGTGCAGTGAATAGAGCACCAGCCCTGGAGTCAGGAGGACCTGAATTCAAATCCAGCCTCAGACACTTAACACACACACACACATACATACACACACACACACACACACACAACTAGTTTAACTCCAATTGCCCTCCAAAAAGCAAAAAAAAAAAAAAGGATATACATACAGAACACCCAACACCATCTTGCATTTGTCATAAGTGCACCATATTATAATGAATGATTCCTTGCTCATCTACTCTTTACCTAGTCATGGATCATACCTGTTATTGAGAAATTTGCTTTAACTATAATTTCCAACAAGTATAATTGGCCTAGGACGTACATTTTTCCTTTAAACATTTCTTTTTCTTTTCTGATACAATCCTATTCACTCCATTTAAAAAATTTAGTCAGTCTTATTTTTTTTTTCACTTTATCTCTTTTTCTTTATTTTTTCCATTCCCTCCAATCTGTTTGTTCTCTTCCCATGGAAAGAATGGAAATTATCTATTTTGGGAATTTAGAATGAGTAATTGTGAAGTTTTCCTTAATATGCCAAGTCCTAAAAATTCATTTCCACTAATTCTACAATTACTTTTTCTGCCTGTCCTCTCCCCATTTTTAGGTATAATATTTTCCCTCCTCCATTCTAGCTTCACACACACACACACACACACACACACACACACACACACACATCTTTTTAATTTGTTCAATAATAACAGCTAAAACTGCTAGCACAGATGAAGTACTTTAAGATTTGTAAAGTACTTTATAAACAATATCTCATTTGATCCTTACAACAATCCTAGAAGATAAGTGCCATTATCTCAGTTTATAGAAAAAGATTAAGTGCCTTGCCCAGAGTCACACAACTAGTAAGTACCCTGAGTCCACATTTGAACTCAGGTTTCCCTGAAGCCAGGTCCAGCAATGTATACACTGTGCCACCTGGCTGCTGCCTACCATGTATTAGGCACCATGGGGATACCCTGTAGTAGATAATATCTTGTCCCAGCAGTTTAACCTCTTTCAGACTAGATATCCCATATTTAACTTTTGTTTTTCCTCGCAGAACCATCTCAAACTTGATTCCTTCCCTGACCTTTTGTTTCCTTTCCCTGCTCCACTTGTTGATTTTATGCTGAAATGAAAAGACTTCTGGAGGTTAATTCCAAATTTACTGGTAAATAAATAGAGAGTTCACTAAACTACGTGATCAGAACCTTAAGAATTATTCACAACAGCAGTCCTTTGGAGAGCTGCTTGTGCTTGGCTTTACAGTTAGAAGCATGGAAACGAGACAACAATAACAGCAACGAAACCCAATCAGTTGCAAACTATTACTAGGAAGAAAAGATACATGGGATGGGTAATCAAAGACTAGAATACCAAAGACTTAAAAATAGATGTTTTATTGACCAAACTCACTTTTGCATTCAAGAAACTATTATAACAAAAAACAATCATAACAAAACTAATGTAAGATGTTTAAATGAGATTGTAAGATACGAGAATCTTCCTCAGACTGCAAAATCCCACTCTAAAAGTTTAAGGACATTTTTCCAGTAGCTCTAGGAATCATACCTCCATTGAGGGAATGCTAAACTCTGATGATATAGAGATATACTGTAAAGCATATTCTGAAATTTTAAATGGAGGGGGAATCCTGCAACAAGACCTTGCCTCATACTGCATATCATGAAAGGTTAATAAATTGATCTGAGAGATGAAGACACATATATTTAATTGATCTGTGAGGTCACTTGATTTAAACCCCATTGGGAAACTCTATATTTTCCTAATCAAGATTAGACTTAGGGGGAAAGAATGGCCTCTTCATGAAAGCTAAGCTTATCAAAGAGATAGTTGTATAGTTTCATTGTGAAGAATTTAATAGCGTGTCAGAGATTTGTGAAGTCAGTGCCAAATCATGTAAAACAAGTAATTGAAGCAAACAGACATAATGTATATTAAAAATTTCTTTAAAGATTTTAAAATTGTAAGGTTTATGTTATGTCAGTAAATGTCATTACTTTGCCCAAGTAATTTACACAAAATTCTATATTTTCTTTTCTGTCCTTTCTAACCAATTACATCCATCAGAGAGAAAGTCTATTGGGGCTCAGGGTATGAATTAATACTGTGCTATGAGCTAACAATGCCACTTCTATGTAGAATAAAGGAAATTATAGAGAGACTTCAATTTCAATTAAGAATAAACTTCAATCTGAGCTATCTGAAAGTGGAATGATTGTTCTACCATGGGAAGGGGGGTGGTGGTGGTGGTAGTAGTTAGCATTTCGATGAAAATCTTCAAACAGACACTGAATGACATTTTAGAGATGTCCCAGAGAAGATTCTGATCCATGTATGGCTTGCGCAAGTTGCATTCTAATGTTTTTTTTTTTTCCCCATCCTGGGTTTCTGTGATTGATTCTTCTGTACAGAAGGCAGACAAGGTTGAGTAAAAGTGCTTGTATTCATCTTGATGGGGAGATGGAAAGCCATTTCCTCCTTTTGCTTTTTTTTATTCAAATGCAAAAGGGTAAAAGATACAATAGGTGACAGAAGGAAGAATGAGGGTGGATTGTCACAACTTGACTTTACTGCATAATAGTCCTGTCATAATGAAACTTCTTAAAAAACACTTGGCCCTCATGCA
Organism: Petaurus breviceps papuanus; assembly: GCF_028583685.1. NCBI lineage: Eukaryota > Metazoa > Chordata > Mammalia > Diprotodontia > Petauridae > Petaurus > Petaurus breviceps. The sequence goes on from NW_027185616.1 coordinate 22,776,539, forward strand.
TGGTGTCATTAAGTTCAATGTACTTTAATTGCACATTATTTTTAGCAGGTGGCATTTGAAGTTTTTGTTCCCTTACTGCAGTGTATATAAATACAGCATTTGACTCATATGTTGATCTATGATTATTTTTATCCACTAGCACCTTCCAATGGGAGACCACAGAAAGGTGCAACTCTTCCTCCCACAATCTACAATATCAGCCCAAGATAGCATCCACACAGTTTGTTTCCAGGAGCAGATGAAACGATCAACAGCTGTGGTTGAGGACGAAGCACTTGGGGGGTGGGGGAATATGTTCTTTTTCTTTCACTTTGCTATCTGGTGATTTAAAAAATGCTAGTGTCCTCTCCACTAGGAGAGATTTTGCCAAATGTTTCAGTTTTACACCCTGTGACTGCTTGATGCTTTTTTTTTTTCCCTAATCTCACTTACACTGAGAAAGCTGTCAGAGAAGGCCCCTACAGAGACAGCTGACCCAAATCATAACTTCTTTCAAGACAGGGAAACCCCCTGCAGGACAGAGTAGGAAGAGAGCATAAAAGATACCCATTAGGATCTAGTAAACACTTTACTTTTCAGTTTAAGGCAGTGAAGTCAATATATGTAGGTTGGTCTCGACTCCTCCAGACGCTGAAATCCAATGAGAAAAAATCAGTTTATAGTTCAAAGTTTAACCAGTTTATCTGGTTGAACAGGGAATTCCATTTTATTCCAGTTACTTATTCCATGACTTTTAACCATTTCAAATGTAAAATCAATGAACCATTTGAAAAAAGAAACAAAGAATATGCCCCATTAGCTTTTTAAATCAAGAATTGACTGTGTAGATGAATAACAAATAAGTAAATATGGCCAAAGTAGATATGTTGGGATTTAGAAATACTTAAGGTTATATTTGGTTTATCTAAGGAGCAAATAAAATAGTTGTAAAACAAGTTTAATTGGATATATTTATGCTTAATTTTCAGTTTAGAGTAAATCGTGACAAAAGAACAAGGTTTGCTAGCTAAATTATGTAGTCATGTGTCAACAGCAGAGGAATTTTCTGCTTCAAAGCTTCATAAACTATGCTATAGGCTAGATGCTCAAGTCACACAATTAATAAAAATCTGGTTATAAAATCTCCATCCGATATTCAGTCCTGGGGCTGAGCACGTATCTGACAGAGATGTGGTCTATTGCCGTAATTTTCTGATTAGTATGAATAGAATCAAAATCTTCACTAATGTTAAGAATAAATCAGATCCCTTTAATCCTCCAGCTCTGTTACTCTGAAAAAGAAGTCATGTTTGACTGGTAGTACTAGTCCTTAACAGTCATTCTGGCTAACAGTTAGGTTGACCACTTTCTTTTTAGAAACCTCTCTTTAAATGGAGAATAACTCTTGCTTGTCAACGATTCGACATCCACCCAATTTGCTTGAATAGGTAATGGGTTAGGATGAAGCTAGCTCTGGGATATTGTTGGTGATTCATTGGGGGAATGATAGGTATAATGGAAGATTTCTACTGTCATTTTTTTAAGTCACTCCATAGTCTAGAGGTTATTGTCGAGCTTAGGAGTACGGATTTAGAGCTAGAAAGGACCATAGAAGCCATCTAGTTCAATCCCCTTATTTTATAGATAAGGAAACAGAGGCCCAAAGAGGTACCGGTACTTGGACTTGCTGGAGGTCACCTACTGTGTTTCCCCGATAATAAGACACTGTCTTATTATATTTTTTTTGGACAGAGAAACACCAGAGGGCTTATTTTCAGGGGAGGGCTTATTTTAATGAACATTGACAGCAATTTTAATAAACAGGTAAATGTGAACAAAAAAATGTACCTTTACTCAATAAGCAAATCACTGGGGAAGAACAGGATGATGCGCTCAGTGCTGCAGCTCTGATTGGATGCAGCTTGGAGCGTGGCGTGTGTTTCACGGGGGGGGGGGTAAGGGCACCGGTGCATACAGAGGGTACCGTAATGTAGCATGTAGCGCAGGGGATCACCTTCACTACAGTAGCAATCTCAATAGGTCTTATTTTCGGGGGAGGGCTTATTTTAGAGGAAGCTTACACAGTAAGGGGAGGGTTTATTTTCGGGATAGGTCTTATTATCGGGGAAACACGGTATGTATTAAGTGGCAGAGCTTGCTTGGGTGCTGAATGTTTGGAGACAGAGCTTGGGCCTTTCCTACGTGTCAGGCTATTTGTGAAACTCCAGGTCCAGAATTATCTGGGACCTCCCAAGGCTTCCCAACCATTGGCCAAATCTCAGGAGTAGATTTATTTTGAGAATCAATTTAGCTTTATTTTCATTGTGCCGCATAACAGTTTATAAATTACAACAGAAACTTTAAACTATAGAGTACTACACATGAAAACGATAGCAGCAACAACCCCCAAATCTCTCCCTAGACAAATCTAGCAATAATCATTGAGGGGCTGGTGGACACCTGCCTTTGTATCTTCAATTTAGGACAGGGCCTCAAGCAGGAAGCCTTTCCTGACTGCCCTTAATTCTAGTGCCATCTCTCTGTTTAAGTCTAATTTATCTTCTATGTAACTTGTTTGTACCTAGTTGCTGCATATTGTATTCCTCATTAGATTGTCAACTCCCCGGGGGTAGGGGATAGTCTTTTGCCTGTCTTTGTAATCCTGATCACTTGGCATAGTTTAAATAGCAGGTGCCTAATAAGTTCTTATTTACTAACTGAGCTTTCAGGTACAACAAACTCCCCAATATGATAAGCGAGATCTTTTTAAAAAAACTGAATCTAAAGCAAAACGTAGTTATAACCGAATAAGGGAGTGGTGTTACCATTGTCAAAGAAAGGGATAGACAGTCATTTTCACCAAACAATAATAAATTATGACTGGGAAGAAAAGAATATATCCTTGACCTCAAAGGTGGTCATAAATTGGTACTTTAGCAAATCATTCAACGTAGCTTATTAAACAACTTCTGTATGTCAATCACTTTTATCAATTCAGTCAAATTCAATTTAATTAACACAACAAGCTTATTGGTGAGTGCAAGTGGGGGAAAAATGTAGATAGGAAAAGCAACATGAAATGTTTTTGTAGATATCTAAGGAGCAAAGAAGGGAACGATAGAAACTGGATGGATACCATAGCCTGGACACAGGCATGGCTCTTGAATGTTTTAGGATTCAACCTTCTACTTTACATTTAAATCCAAAGGAAAAAAAAAACTCAGCACTGCCATGTATTAATTTAAATAAAGGTTGCTTGCTGCTGTTTGTCCTTTGTTCCTGAAAAGAGGACCGTGACATCAGGGAGGTGATGCCACAGCATGCAAGTGAATTGGATCTAAGTGAGGGAGGGCTGTGCAAAGTCACCAGCCTCACTTTCTCCTCCAGAGCCATCTGGGTTCAGTGGCCAGATATAGATCAGGATGACTGGAGATGACCCAGCATTCAGTGGAAGACCTTGGCCTTTTTTTAAGGTAAGGTCTTTAACAGGTCTCAGTTTAGTTCATATTTATAAAGAGCTTTGTGATTTACAAAGTACTTTCCTCACACACAACCTTCCATCCATCTTCTTTCTCTTTTTCTTTGTGCTGGTTGATCTCACATGTGAGGAATGTACTCGCTCCTCATTTCTACCATATAAAAATTCCCCTCCTTTTTCAAGACACAGCTGAAATACCACCGCCACCTTATACATGAAACCTTTTTTGTTCCTATCAAATGCTGGCACCTCCCCTCCCAAACTACCTTGTATATCTTTGCATTTACTTTGTGAATATGTACTTGTCTCAACTGTTAGAATGAAATAAAAAGGGATTATTTATTTTTGTATTTGCTTCTTGAATGCCCTAGTAAAGAGTAGGCATTTCCTAAGTGCTTGTTAAGTTATTAAGAAGAGTAGTTCAAATTATGTGTCATCCTAAGTGCAATGCAGGGACATATGGTGGATGTGCATAGGCTACAACATCTTCCAAACAAGAGATGTGCATGTGAAGGATGTCATCAGAGAATTACAAGACTGAAAAAGGAGGATGGCTGGCTATGTAGAGAGAGCAGTGGGTATCCAACAAACAATTTGTGTGCTCCACTGATCATCATTCCACGTCAAGAAAACAAAAGAGAGGCCCCTTATTGTGCTGGGTGGATTCCCTGCAAAGGATGTATGGGAAGACATGGACAAGAGTCATGTATCCCATGGAAACAATGAATGATGTTAAATGAAGGGTGTATGTGTATTCCAACTGGTTTAAGTGAACTGGCTTGGAATAACTATGATGCTGGATTACTTTTCTGGGATTCCGTTCTCTCATTTGTTAAAAAAAAAAGTGAGTTTTGCCCCACACAGCTGCAATGGTTCTAAAAGTGATGAGGATGGCCACGAGTGATGCACAACTCATATAATCTCTGCTACCATGGAGGCTGAGGCTGGTAGATCATTTGAGATTGGGAGTTCTGAGCTGCAGCAGGACTGCTGGTTGGTTGTCCCCACTAAATCTAGCACCAAGATAGTGGGAGAGATGGCCCAGACTGGAAACAGAGCAGGCCAAAGCTTTCAGGTCACTCAGCAGTGTGGCTGGGCCCATGACTGGCTGCTGTACCTCTAGAAAGGTCTCATTAAAAGAGACAGTGATGCAGAGAATGAAAGAATAGGTGCATATAATATTGGAGATAGTACTCACAACAATGCTATCACCAACCCATCAAAGTATCCAAGTTAAAGTCTGATTATTAATTCACTGACATTGTTGCAAAGAATGAACTTTGCAAACCCTAATGTTATATTAATGCTAGCCAATAAAATTGTCCTCATTTTATAGATGAGGAAAATAAGTTTCAGAGAGGGTGAGTGACTTTGCTCACAGTTAGCAAGATAGTTCTATCCAGGTCTTCTGACTCTCAGTCTAGTACTGGAGCTATACCCTTCCACTGTTTCAAGTAGCTGAAAATAAAGCATTTGTGTAGTGACAGGATTCCAAGTTTTAGATCTGGAAGCAACTTTGTGATCCTATGGGCAAATCCATTGATTTTACAGTTGAGAAAATTGAGGCCTAGAAAACTAAGGTCATACTTGTTGCAAGTCAGTTGGCATACCTCAATTTAAAAAGAGGTATATCGTCCACTTAACAGTGATTTCACAGAAACTAAATGTGTGTAAATTTATATCGTTCTCAGGGACATTTATAAAAGTAACTCAAGGGATAGCACTCAGAAAGGGTTTAGCATAACAAGGGTGGGTCTTGGTCATCATGTATTAAAGATGTGATTGTGAAATGCTGTTTAGTCCAAGCAACAATATAGTGAAAACACCAGTTTCACTTTTTCTAATAAAGAAGCATTTTTTCTAGCATTTCCTTTAGTAACTTTTAAAAAGAGGTTTGTGTAGGTCTGTGAAAATGAGATAAGAATCTTTGCGAGGTAGCCCTGCTCATCTTGAAGAGAGATGATTCAAAAGAGAATTGCCTCCCATGCCTGAGATATTATGAGCCCAAGAATGCTGAAATTTGAGAAATGAGGAAGCCTCAAAGGGACATGATTGATCAAGATGCTTAGAATGTATCCCCAAGTATTTATTTGTCTTAGGAAACAAAGGGAATCATGGATGACATTATGATCTATATAATATTTGTGCTTATGTCTATATGTGATGGTAGTATGTGATAATACTGTTGTTTATTGTAACTGGGACATTAATCATGATGTGAAATTACTAATTTACAGTTGAAACATTCCATCATCAAGATCTAATGTGCCATAAAAATTCATTATTATCATGCAAGGGTCATCGTAAAGACATTTTTGGATTTATACCAACATTCCACAAACCATATCACACCATCCTGGCTTCTCACATAGGTCATTTAAATCCCAAATCCCTTTGCCATCAGTTCCAATTTAGGCTGCTGCTTTTCTCATCCCCCCGATACACAGTCATGAAAAGCAAACAACATATGTGTTTCTCCATCATAGGATCATAGATTTAGAACTAGAAACAATCTCAGACTATCTAGTCCAACATTCTCATTTTATAGATAAGGAAACTGAGACTCATAAGGGTAATATGACTTGCTCAAGGTCACGCAGATAGCAAGTTACAAGCATTCTTTTTTTGTTTGTTTTTTGTTTTCTGTTCTTTGCCTTTTTGGAGAGGGAAGGCAGGGCACTTGAGGTTAAGTGACTTGCCCAAGGTCACACACCTAGTAAGTATCAAGAATCTGAGGTCAAATTTGAACCCAGGTCCTCATGACACCAGGGTGGGTGCTCTATTCACTGCTCCACCTAGATGCCCCAAGGAACATTCTTTGAACTCAGGCTCTCTACTCTCAGGGGCATCTGGCTGGCACAGTGTGTATAGTACTGGGCTTGGAGTCTAGAAGATCCAAGTTCAAATGTGACCTTAGACACATACTAGCGGTGTGACCCTGGGCATGTCACTTAACCCTGTTTGCCTCAGTTTCCTCATTTGCAAATGAGCTGGAGAAGGAAATGGAAAACCAGTCCAGTATCTTTGCCAAGAAAACCCCATACAAAAGGAAGAATAGGATTCATAAGTATTCTAAGATCACGTGACAGGTCAAAAACCTACATAAATACTTTTGGGAAAAAGTAGATGTCATTTCACTGAGTAATGGTAAAGGATGATAGTACAAGGTACTAGATTTGTTAAATGTTACCAAGTTAAGTAGCTTAGCTCTGGAAAAAGTCTATGACTTGACCGACACATGAGTGTAATCAAAGAGTCCTTCATGGGTGACATACTGAACTCAGTCAAAAATATGTTAAAGAAACACCAAACAAATGACTTTGTAATATTGGTTTGTTTATGAAAATGAATGGATTTATAACAGCAATTCAGGAGCAAGTCATTGTCAATAAAAATTACAGAAGGGTTATCCTTAAGGAGCTCGAACTTAGCAGTCAACGAAGTTTATGCAAGGAAATGGTAGATATCATACAACACCTCGCTGTAAGTTGCAAACATTTAGCAACTATTTTACACCTAGTAAGACAAGGACTAATGAAATTATATTTCAGAAGTTTGCTATTGGTCTTATTGGTATAGAAATAATGAATCTTTACATTATAAATAAGACCCTAATAACATCTCAGGAAACTCAGTTAATGAACTGTGCTAGATCAAGACCATCATCACAGACCAAGCTATTCTCTACAATGACCTGAACACATATTCACTAAAATTGAAGAAGAACATTTTAAAGAGAGGTCATTATGCCATATACTCATGATCTCTAAGCTATATGAAATAAAAATCTTTCATAGACTAGAGATCTGGCCAAAGTGATCAAAATCATTTGGGAAAGAGATGAGATCTATGGGTCCTATCTGCTACTGGAGAAAGGACAGAGGTACATCCTAATAGTTTTATTCCACTACAAAAACAGTTATTTCCTCCATCTGTGCACTAGTTTATTGAGTAATAAAGATAAAGAAGTAATAGCTAGATGGTAATTTGCCCCAAGACTATTTCTATCTGAACTATGTAGAAAAAGATGAGCTAATAATAGAACTCCATACAAGATGAAGAGATAATCATAAGATGAGATGATTTTCCTACAACAATAGTCATAACAACACATTTATGTAGTACTTCAACATTTTCAAAGCACTTTCCTCAAAGAAGTCTGGTGATTTCAATAGTTCAAGTGTTGTAATTCCACTCTTTATAAATAAGAAAATTGACACTCTGAGAGGTTATATTATTTTCCCAAGGTCATACAACCAGAAAATAGAAGAACCAGAATATGAAATTAACGAGGCTATATCCTGACTTTATGGAATAAGGGAGGTCCAGAACTGTATGCTACCCTCCTCAGTCCCACACAAAGGTGGTCACACCCCTGATCTTGCCATCCTATCCCCTCAGTCCTTCATGCTTGCAACCTAAGTGTCCAATAACCAAAAAAATTTCTCTAGGAATCTCACTGAAATTTATGTTTAAGACTCATTCTCTGCTAAATAAATAGTTGGAAAGAACTTTGAATAAACATTTGAAAACTGTTATAATTTTAATTATCAGCAAAATGTAAATTAGAACTCTGAGATTCCATTTACTGTCCACCATATCAGGGAAGAAAATTAAAATTAAGAAAATTAAGTGTGAGAGGTGGGGGGGGGCACTGTGGACAAACAGAAGCATTACTGATGGAGGTGTAAATTGGTGCAATCTTTTTGAGAAGCAAGATGGAAATATAAAGGCTAAAAATATGAATGGTCTTTGACCCAGTGTTTCTATTACTCAGACAATATTTCAAGAATGGCATTGAAAAAGTAAAATTATGCCTATGCATGCAAAAATATTCATAGTGACATTCTTAACTACCCCAAACTACAAAAAAAAAATAGCCAGTGATTCAGGGATAGCAGGATAAATTTTGCATATGAGTGGAATGACATGTCATTGTTCCATAGTAAATAACAAATATGAAGAATACAAAATATGATTTAGTAAAGTTGAAAGAAGAAAACTAAATCAACAATAAATTATATATTGACTACACTAGGTAGAATAACTAATAATAATAACTGCAGAATTTAGCCACATACAAAGAACAGGAGCAGAAAAAGATGTACAAGGAAACAATGTTTTTGCAATTGTAAATAATGAAGTTAAAAAAATTCTTTTGAAAAACAAATTTAAATGACAAAATTTGTCATTTTATGCATGATATAAAAATTTTGCATTATAAAATATTATAATGTTTGTTTCTGTGGACAGTTAACTTCAGAATTTTTTTAGAAGGATAATAGAGGGTAATTATAATAGAGGGTAATACTAATTTTAACCAGATGTGCCATGCATGTGAAAAACATGGTAAAGACAAAGATATACATGTTGAATAATAAATTGAAGCAGTAATGTCATAAGAACGAGGAGTAACAGATGAACAGCCCTTAACAGAGAGGATGTTGGAACATTTACATTACGGTGGTAGTGGTGATGAAGTTGATGATGATGATGATGATGATGATGATGATGTTACAACACTTTAAGGCTTACAAAATACTTTACAAATATTAACTCATTTTATCCTCATAAGAACCCAAAGGAGTAGGTGCTATTATTGTTCTCATTTTATGGATGAGGAAACTGAGGTAGATAGAAGGCAAGTGACTTGCCTAGGGCCATACAGCTAGGAAGTATCTATGCTCATATTTGAACTACGGTCTTCCAGGTCCAGTGCTATATCCTATGTCCCACCTAACTAGCTTGTTAAGACACAGACATGGTAAAGACAAAAAAATCCAAAGGATAAGAAAGTAAGAATGGAGTCCAATATTTACTGATCGAGAAAGTACCAGTACACTTGAAATAATAGATCCCTAGAAGTTTCAAAGTATTTTCATGTTAAAAGAGAGAATATGTGAACTGGATCACCAATAAAAATTTTACTCTTCCAACTGGTACGTTAACATCCTTCTTCTTCATCATTTGATAAAACATGCCTTTTCATGAGGCAGCATGGTACAGCAGAAAGAACAGTGGATTAGATGTCAAAGGACCTGAGTTAAAATCTAGACTCTACCACTTATGGCCCACATGGCTTTGAATAAAGTAATTTAACTTCTCTTTATTATTTTTAATTCTCTGGTACCTGGGAAAATATTGGCCCATATGCTTAATGCTTGTTGATCAATCAGGTTTTAGTTTGGGATAGGTAGGTGGTGCAGTGAATACAGCACTGGCCATGCAGTCAGGAGGACTTGAGTTCAAATTCGAACTCAAGACACTTATCACACTTAACTAGCTGTGTGACCTTGGGCAAGTCACTTAATCCCAATTGCCTTGCCTTTCCACCTCCAAAAAAAACCCAAACCAAAACAAGCTTTAGTTTTCTTCTCTGTAAGATGAGAAGTGGGATATCGACATGACTTTGAAGTCCCATTTTGTTATTACGCTATAATCCTTTGATTCATAAATCATATCATTCAATTTCTCAAGGAGTTTTAGAAAAATTCTGTTCTATGTAGAACACACATTCTCCAGACTGAGGAACAGGTGTTGGGTTATTCCCTAGATAAAAATGCCTTCAGCCTAATAGTAATTAATCACAGCATTCAGTTTACAAGGAAGAGAACCACTGAATACCAGTCATTAATCTCAGTACTAAATATACAATCCTTTTATATTTCTATCTGTAATATCAAAGCATGAAGCAGGCTTCCAATTTTTTTGTGCATTTCTAGTATATGAGAAAGTCAGAAGGGAAAAACAATCATTAACCTAAAGACTATAATTTTTCTTACTGTGATGTATATTTTTGCACATGGATATAGTTATACATAAGTATCATTATTAGCCAATTTATAAAAATTGAAAAATGCACAGGCTAAGTTGGTTAATCATGATATTAAAACTAAAGTTATTATTCACTAAAAATCATCTATCTGATACTGAAATATGGGCCCAAAAGAGGCATTTTCAATGCAAAGACTAACAATGATCATTTTTCAAGTTTATTTTAACTTTTTTAATTGAATTTTTAAATTAAACTTTTTCAAGTTTAATTTAACTCTGAGTTAAACTGATAAACTCTCTATTAAGTATTTACAAAATTGGACATTACTTGGAGACTACCTTCCATTTACATTATATATGTATAAACATACCTATCTGTATCAATGTCTTATACATGCATAGCTGTTTGCATGCCCATTTCAATGTAAGCTCCTTAAAGGCAAGGGCCATGTTTTTGCCTTTCCTTGCATCTTTGACATTTAGCACACCTTCTGTCACATATTAAACATTTATTCATAGTTTGTTAACTGAAAGACTGATGAGTAATAAGTCTCAATTATCTGATATTCTATTGCCTAGAAACCTCAAATAGCCGGCATGCTTTTGAAAAAAATTGTGAAATGATCATTGATACTCATAATATTATCCCTGAAGCACTCCAAAATATGAAATGCCTTCTGAATCTTTTCAAAAAAGGGTATTTTAATCTTACTGTATCTTTCAATTATTAATAAACAGTATTTGTTCAGTGCTTTTTATGTGCAAAGTGCCCTACTAGGCAGTGAGAGGGCATATATAGAAGGATATTTTCACTGTTCCCCCCCCCATACCTGGAATTCTTCCCCTCTTCATATTTTATTCTTGACTTCCGTAATTTCCTTCAGGTCTAAATTAAAATTCTACCTTCTGAAAATTTTTCTTGGGTCCCTTTTACTTTACTAGTGATGGGGTATAAGTTCTGGGAACCCCCTTGAACTCTCCTTGAATTTTCCCACTTTGGCCTCCAGTGAGGCCAAAAGTCTTCCATTATGCCTAAACCCAAATCTCTGTTACCCTTAACTTAACCTAACCTAGCCCTCCATTGTCCTTCACCTCCTGATTTCCTCTGGCTACTTCTCACACTTGATCCTTTCAAAATTCCATTCTCTTCTTTCCCTGGTTTCCGACTTGTAGTCACCTAAGTCCCATCACGATCCTCCCTAGATTCCTCTTCAAGACCTTCCCTGGACCCCTCTTCCAGGGTACTTGAGCACCCCTAGATCCCTCCCTCCCTTTCTGTATAACTAAGATCCATCTTGCCTCCATGAAGGGGCTCAGATTCAATCTAGCTCAGATTTATCAGGCATGATTGTCAATACCACACCACATTCTGATTCCTTAAGAGTCTACCCAGTGTGGTAGATCTTTAATAAACTTTGTTTTACAGGAAAATGACAAATGCTGGAGAGGATGTGGACAAATTGGAACACTAATGCATTGCTGGTGGAGTTGTGAACTGATCCAATCATTCTGGAGAGCAATCTGGAATTATGCCCAAAGGGCTATAAATAATTTCATACCCTTTGACCCAACAATACCACTTCTAGGGTTGTACCCCAAAGAGATCATAGAAGGGGGAGGAAGACCCAGATGTACAAAAATATTTATAGCATCTCTTTGTGTGGTGGAAAAGAATTGGAAATTAAGGGGGTGCCCATCAATTGGGGAATGGCTGAACAAATTGTGGTATATGAATATAATGGAATACTATTGTGCTATAAGAAACAAAGAGCAGATGGACTTCATATTTACCTGGAGAGGCTTATATGAACTGATGCTGAGTGAGAAGAGTAGAGCCAGGAGGAATTTGTACACAATTACAGACACAACGTATGTGTGGGGACCAACTTTGATAGACTGGACTCTGCTCTGCAATCCAGGGTTATAAGTCAACCCCAAAAGTCTCATGATGGAGAGAGATGTCTACATCCAGAGAAAGAACAGAGTTTGAACCCAGATAGAAGCAAACTACCTGCCCTTTTTCGTCTTCTTGTTTGGTTTTGTTTCCTCTTTCCCATTGTTTATTCCATCTGATACAATCCTTTCTTATAACCTAACTAATGCCTAATGTGAAAGTATTTACAGATACTTGATTATATGCCATGGAGAGGGCAGAGGGGGGGAGGGCGAGAAAATTTGAAACTCAAGGAATTGTGGAACTGAATCTTATAAACTAAATGTAAACAAATTAATAAAGACCAAATAATTAAAAAAAATAAACTTTATTTTACTTTGACTGAAAGAAGGCTTGGGTCCAATTCATTCAGGTAGGACCCAGCATGTCAGTATTTTGGGGTCCTGAGCACCCCTAAACCTCAACACTTTCAAAGTCTTCACTTTGAGATTATGCCCAATTTAACCTGAATTGATCTTGTATAAACAGTTGTTTGCATGTTGTCTCTCCAATTATATTGGGAATTCCTTGAGAATTGGGACTTTTTTTGGCCTTTCTCTATAACACCAGAACTCAGTTTAGTGCCTGGTAAATAATACCCTGTTGAGTTTACCTGGCTCTATATATTCTCAATGTGTTTATTCTTCTCACTGATTGTGCATGCATTAGTGAGTTACCCTAGATTCACAAAAAAAAAAAAAGCTATTTTTTCCCCCATGCCATATGTCATTAAATTGCTTTGAAAGAGTTACATTATCTAGTTAAATATTAGAGGTAAATCATTTATGAGAGCCCTGGGATCTATGGTTGTGTGTGGTTTGTCCCTTGTTCTTGAAGAGGACCATGACATTAGGGAGATGATGACAAGACTTCCAATTGACTTTGATTTGAGTAAGGAAGGGCTGTGTAAAATTACCAACCTGACTTTCTCCTCCAGGGTCATCTAGGTGCAGCAGGACAACTGGAGATAGCTCAGGATGCAGTGGGAGACCTTTCTTTTCAGCTAGGTCTTTTCACGTTCTCTTTGATTGAGGAAATGCCCATTCAATGAGTAAGCCTCTTTAAGAAGTGAGTCAAGGGATGGCCCCTTTAACAACAACAATCAGGGTTGCTGGACAAAAAAGAAACAGTTACTACAGACAGTCACTCTAAGCCTGGAGAGCCCAAAAATAACCATTAAGTGGTGCTTGGACAGGGATCTATTATTGTTCAATTCAAGAGATCCAGAGTCAATTGGGTTTAAGGTTTGGCCTATGAGAAAGAAATCTTGCTAGTAAAACCCAAGTTAACTTGGTAGCTTTCAACCTACAAAAATTACCTTCCTTTGGGCAGAACACCCTCAGGCTTTAGTATGTGGAAGCCCAAAGAGTGCCTTGAACCTTGGGTAGTCCCCTCTATGGACGGGGCCACTTTGCAAGTTGAGGGGTGCACTCAGGTGCTGCAAAAATCTTTCATTAGACATGGCCACTATCTTGAATGAGTTCCCAGTCTAGTTGTAGTAGTGTGATGAAATTATAAAGGACAGTAGCTAATAATACCAGCAGAAAAGGCTAAGTGATGAAGAAAATCAGCTCTCCAGAATTTGAGAGAGAGAAAGATCATTCATTGGATGTAGGGATTATCAAAGACGGCTGTGAAGAGGTAAACTTTCATCTAGGTCTGGAGAGATGGCTTAGATTTTTCTACGTGAATCAATTCCTCAAGAAAAACAGTGAAGAGAAAACAAAGTCAAGAATATCTGAACGATTACTAGGTTGAGATGTCAGTTCTAGCAACATAATTGGGAAGCCAGTCTCATTATAATTGTCCATCTCTAGGCCTTGCGATTCAGGGAATGTTGTGAGTGGAAACAGATCCGTCTTCAGTGATATTATTTTCTCTTTCCAAGTGTGAGCTGAGATCTAATATTGTTGCCCCTTGATACCTTGTTTATTCACATCTGTGTCACATTTTAATCTGTAGAATTTCTCCAATTTGTAATGATCATTTTGCTCAGATAAATTGGCTGGCAGGTGTAACCTAAAGGTTACCAGCCACCTTGATAACAATCAGAATAGAAGTTTACCTTCAAAAGTCAAATTCTTTGTTCAATTCACTTTGCATCAATCCATATTCATCTCCCCAGGTTTTTCTGAAATCATCCCCAGTATTATTTTTTTTTTTTTGCCTTTTAGAGGGCAATTGGGGTTAAGTAACTTGCCCAAGGTTACACAGCTAGGGTTTTTGTGTGGGTGTTAAGTGTCTGAGGTCGGAACCAAACTCAGGTCCTCCCAACTCCCGGGCCAGAGCTTTACTCTCTGCGCCACCTAGCCACCCCCCCCCCAGTATAATTTCTTACAGTACAATACAATGCAATAGTACCCCATCACATTCATATGCCATAACTTATTCAATAATTCCTCAATTTATGGGTAAGCACTCAGTTTTCTATTCTTTGCCACCACAAAAAAGAGCTGCTATAAGGGTTTATTTTTTTTACAGTGGTGGCAAAAAAATTTGGAAATTGAGGGAATGAATGAATGGCTCAATAAGTTGTTGTATATAATTGTGATGGAATTTTATTGTGCTGTAAGAAATGATGAGCAAGATACTCTCAGAAAAACCTGGAAAGACTAAGATGACCTGATACAAAGTAAAATGAGTAGAACCAGGAGAACATTCTATATAGTAACAACAATATTTTAAGATGATCAACCATGAATGACTTAGCTGTTCTCAGCAATACAATGATCCAAGACAATTCTGAAGGGCTAATGATACAAAAAATATATATATAAATCTCCAGAGAAAGAACTGATGTAGTCTGAATGCATATCAAAGAATACCTTATCTTTACTTTCCTGTGTTCTCCTTTACAACATGACTAAAATGAAAATGTTTTGCATGACTGCAAACATATATCAAATTACTTGCCTTCTCAATGTGGGAGAGGAGAAGGAAGGGAGAGAATTTGCAACTCAAATTTTTTTAAAAAACAAGTGTTAAAATTGTTTTTTCATGCAATTGGGGAAAAATGAAATATTAAAAATTTTTAAAGCTGCTGTACATATTTTTGTACATGAATCCTTTTTAAAAGAAATCTCTTTGGAGTACAGACCTAGTAACGATATTGCTAGGTAAAAAAGTATGCACAATTTAATAGATCTTTTAGGCATAGTTCCAACGTGTTCTCCAGAATGGTTGGACTAGTTCACCTCTCCATCATCAGTTCATTAGTGTACATATTTTCCCATATCCCCTCCACCATGTCATTTTCCTTTTCTAGAATCTTAACCAATCTGATTAATTAGCATTCCTCTAATTAGAAATTTAGAACATATTTATTCATAAGACTATTCATAGCTTTGATTTCTTTCCCTGAAAGCTGTTCATATCCCTTGACCATATATCAACTGGGAAATGGGTCCTAAGCCTATAAATTTGGCTCAGTTCCCCATGTATCTGGATAAGAGCTTTATCAGAGAAATTTCCTACAAATGTTTTTCCCCAGTTTTCTGCTTCTCTTCTAATTTTATCTACATTGGCTTTGTTTGTGCAAAAACATTTTATAAAATCAAATTAACATTTTAACTCATGTGGATCTTTTAAATCTCTTCCTTGGTCATCATCACTCCCCCATCCATAGATCTGATTTGGTCATTTCTTCCAGGCTTGAGGAATATGCTTATGCAATCCCACTTTAAACTGCTTACCCATTCTGATCTTATTTTGGTATATGGTTTGAAGTGATGGTCCATGCCAGTTTCTACAGCAGACTACTTTCCAGCTTTTCCTACAGTTTTTGTCAAACAGTGAGTTCTTGGCCCAACTCCTAGAATCTTTGGGGTTCTCAAACACCAAGCTACCAGTAGCTAGGTGGTACAATGGATGAAGTGCAGGGCATGGAGTAAGGAAGGCTTTTCTTCTTGAGTTCAAATCTGGCCTCAGACTCTTATTATTTATATGACACTGGGCAAGTCACTTACCCTCTTTTCATCAGTTCCCCCATCTCCCAAAAGAGCTGGAGATGGAAAGGCAAACCACTTCAATATCTTTACCAAGAAAAGTCCAAATGGGTTCATGAAGATTCAGACATGTCTGAAATGTAATGCTTTTAGGGTTGGGGGGTGGGGTGGGGAGGATTGTTTATTGGGATGACACTGAATAAGAAAGTTAATTTAGGTAATATTTTCATTTTTATTATATTGACTCTGTACAATATACCATTTTGAGTCTTTCTTGAGTGAATCTGTACCAGTTTAGAAGATTGTATTAGATTGACTCTGTCAATTATATTTTATTATATTGACTCTGTATGCCCATGAGAAATTACTATTTCTAAGATTAATGGTTTAAGAAACACAATATTGGTTCAAAAATGTTTAGACTCTTTAGAATTCTTCAATTTACTTACATTAATAATATTATTCCAGAGGAGTAAACCCTCTTTATCTCAGCCAAAAGTTCCTTTTTATTTGAAACTTCCTGAATACATTATGAAAAGGGACATAGGGAATTCTATATGAGTTTTATATATAAAATTTCTTTCCTATCCCCCACCTCCTCACCTACCCACCTAACAGAGTTGTAGGATTAAGGGATAACACAGAGCAGAAACTGCCGAGCCCGGAGAGAGGAAGGTGAGGACAGGGTATTCAGAGCCCACCTAACCCTGACCACGTCTCCAAATTTTGCTTCCAATTTTGTTTCCTGATATGTAAAAAACCCAAAGTTTAGAGTGGTCCCAGGAGAAGATAATGGCAGCCTTCCTTCCTCCCACTTAGCACCTTTCCTCAGGCCAGTTTCTGGCCAATGAGAGGGAGAGGCAGCTCTGTGATCTCAGAGCTAAGCTTTGTTTCATTCATTTACACTTCTAGATCTAAGACAAGGGCAGTTTTGACAGAAATAAGCATTCGTGCTTCAGGGAAGCTGTGGGTTCCTGGCCATTTGCTGCCATGAGTTGTATCTGTGTTTGGCACATCATATTAATAATGAAAACTATAATTAGAGCATTTTATTTAACTTCGAGGTTTGTAAGACAATGCACACATACAACCTTACTTTATCCTCTCACCAACCCCAGGAGATGGGGGGAGGGGAAGAGAGAACAAGCCTTTATTATATAGTAGCACTATGCTGAGCATTTTACACATATCTCATTTGATTCTCACAACTTAATTAATTCATTCATTCATTAAATAGCACCCTATGAGGTGTTATTTTTATCTCCATTTTAGAATTAAGGAAATTGTGGCAGACAGAGGTAAAATGAACTACCCAGGGTTGCACAATTAGTAAGTTTCTGGGGCCAGATTTGAAATCAGTTCTCCCACACAGAAAGATAGTGATCTAGCCACAGTAGACTGTAATAAGAGTCTGACACTACTGAACAACTTCCAGGTTTGCAAAGCACTTTGTATACGGCGAAGATTGCAAACTGATGCGCTTTAAGTTTCTCTTCATCTAGCATTATCTTTTTCCCCACATGGAATCTTCCAGATTGCTTCATAGAATGTTAGTGGTATAGGGAATGTCATCTAGACAATGTTGATGTAGGGAATAGCGCTCCATAACTGAACCTTCTGACTACCTCTCTACATGTTCCTACTTTGTCTTGTTAATAATTAAATATCATTTTTTGGTCAAAGTCTGACCTAATCAGACTACTTTGCTTTAAAAATGCCCTTTCCTGAGTCAGCAACCTACAGACGAGATAAGGCTGAATAGTGGTACAGGGGAAAACAGAGACATACTGAGACCATAAATTCCAAACTGACCCTGCCTTGTCCATTGTCTTGTCAATTTGTATTTACAACCAGCAAACTTCCTATCTCATGCTATGGATAGTAAACACATGGAGATGGTAAATTTGTGTGACACAGCCACCCTGAACTGGGATGATTCTAAAATGTATTTAAGCCTTCTCATTCTCTTGTTCAGGCAGTCAGAACCTAGGTTCTGGCTCCATGGACATGTATCTGCAAATTTCAAGGTTTGTCTCCTTTAACCAAACTTTCAGGTTTACAATCTTTATGCTACTTCATTAAGAGTTTTTAAGATTTTCTTCTATTACAGAAAAGCATTTTTCTGAGAAGAGGCCATAGGCTTCAGCAGACTGTCAAAGGGGTCCATGACACAAGATGACATAATTCATAAGCTATGGTCAATTTATGGGAGCACATGGCTAAGATTCCCAAAAGATGAGTAGGTATGAATAGACTAATATCCATGGTCCATGAACAGATGAGTAATGCAATGAAAATTATATTTTGATATAGATTAATATGATGGCATTGTTTAATATGCTGAGTTTGGGGAGTTTTAAGCAACAGCTCCAGGCAATTGTCCTTAGGCTTAAACTAGCCCCTTTTTCCCTTCCCAGGCTGGGGCTGGCTGAGGTAGCAGATTAAACAGGGGGGGAAAAACCCCAAAAACTTCTGGGATAGGGTTTGTGAGACTGGCCCATTTTACTGATGGTACAGACCTGTTTGTCTTCGAAGGAAGAAAAAATAGAAAGACGGGAAACTTCACTCTAAAACTGGGCATGTCTAGAAATTTGCAGTATCTGCATGGTTCTGTCTCTCTCTATACATCCCTATTTTGAACATATCGCTAGGGAAGTCTCGTATGTTGTGCTGTGTTGCCAAGATGCCTGAGATCTTGGGCACAAAAAATATCGTGCTGCAAGTTCAGCAAAAGGTATCCTTGATCACACCATTTTGAGTCTTTCTTGAGTGAATCTGTGCCAGTTTAGAAGACACAGAGAAGCCAGATGGGTTTAATGAAAAAGTTTGGAGGCAGAGTATGAAATTTAAAAGTATTTTAACAGTCTATGGACACAATGATGAATACCTGAGCACAGGGAATAACCAAGAAAATAGAAAGGATGAGATAGGGATATTACTGATAATATAAGGAAAAAAGGAAGAAAACAAGGAAGGACTTATTAAGTACCTACTGTGTGGCAGGTGCTATACTAAGCACTTTATGAATATTGTCTTTTTTAATCCTCATAACAACCTACCTGGAGATAAGCACCTTTATTATTCTATAATAGTTGAGCCAATTGAGGCAGACAAAGGTTAAGTGATTTGCCTCAGGTCATGCAGCTGGTAAAGATCTGAGGCTAACTGATATTTTTATAGTAATAGGTAATATTTGTGTAGTAATACATAACATTTGTGTAGAACTTTAAGGTCATCAAAGTGCTTTATATATGGTATCTCATTTGGTTCTTGCAACAGCTCCGTGAGGTAGGTGCTATTATTTTATAGATGTTAGAACTGAGGTTAAGAGAGGATAAGACACCCTCCCAGGGTCACACAGCTAGTGAGTGTCTGAGGAAGAATTAAAACACAGGTCTTCCTGACTCCAAGACTAGCTCTCCCACAAGGAAAGAAGAAGAAAAACAACAGAACTTGGTAAGTGATTGAATATGCAGTATGAGAAAAAAAAATAGAGTCTACATAAATGGTAAAAAGCTTGTAAAGGGACTAGGTGGCAAAGTGAATAAAGCACCGGCCCCAGAGTCAGGAGGACCCGAGTTCGGTTCTGGCTTCAGACACTTAACACCCACACCCACACAAAAAAACTAGTCGTGTAACCTTGGGCAAGTTACTTAACCCCAATTGCCCTCCAAAAGGAAAAAAAAAGAAGCTTGTAAGTCTCATCCCACCACACACACACACAAAGGACTGGGAGCTGTGTGTTTTTGTTTTTTTGTGGGGAGGATGACTGAGATGACTTTATTTCCTCACATGTCCAGTGTGAGGTTATCAAGCAGAAGTCCACCAGGTAGTTGGAAATGTAGAACTTAAAAGTGAGAGCATGAGCAAGAATGAGAACAGAAGGAGAGAGGGAAAAACTGGCACTGGAGTCCTGGGAGTTGTTTGCATAGAGGTGGTTGATCCTATCATCAGAGAATTAGAGCTGAAAGGGACCTCAGAGATCAACTGTTGCCCACCTCCCTCATTTTACAGTTGAGGAGTTAAATGACTTGTCCAAAGTCACACAAATAGTAAATAAGCAATCAAGATTTTAACTCATACCCACTCATTCTAAATTAGATGTTCTTTCTCTTACATGAGTGGATGAGATCCCCAGAAAGAAGAATAGTAGATGATATAGAGGAAATGCTTAAGGGTCAAAGACCAAACTATAATAAATGTGCATGTTTAAGATGTGGAAAAATAAAGATGGGTAAGCTAAGGCAGAGAGATATTGTCAGAGAAGTAAGGAAGAACCAGGACAGTATAGCATTGTGGAGATAAAGGGAAATATCAATCTCCAGGATAATAATGATGATAATAATGATAATGAAGAAGAAAAAGAAGAGGCTAGGAATCAATGCAAAGTATATATTTATATATGATAATTCTATTAACCAGATCAATCACTTTCCCGACTATGTGACTCTGTGTTCATTATATTAGACCATAAAGCCCTTTCCATATATTGTGACCAGATGCATCAAATTTGAATTTATTCTTTAGTCTGCACAGACCTGATACAACCACTTCCTTTATTTCAAATGCCACTTGAAGTTAGACTAGAAAAATGTAATATTCTCCGGAAAGTTTTCTAATATTCCGGAATACAATGCAGTACAGAGAGGAAGAATTTTTATTGGTTGATCTTATTGTAAACCTGCTTCATTTTCTTGCTTTGATTTTCACATTGTTTTTTAGTTATGTAAGTTCAATGAAAGCTATGGATAATTTTATGGTTCTTCCATCCTCTATGTCGCAGTCAATCCATTTATTCTCAGTCAAAGTACAACACACCACAGGAAATTCAACATTCATTCCCCAAACAGAAATTAGAGTAATGATTTTCCAGCTCAGTTGATTAACTTTTCCTCCATCATTCTGAAAATCTCACTGAGAAAGAATGGTATCTATAAATGATATAAACTTATTTTACTGAATTTTGATCCCCAATAGATAAGTCCATTCAACTTCTTAATGTGATTTAGAAGTTGCAATTAAATGAATGATGAAGCCATGGAATGGAACTCTGTAAGCAAGCAGAGAATGTGGGGAATGGGGTGCAGTGACAAAATGAGCATTTATTAATGCTTGCATGATCCTTACACTTGAGTAAATCGAGGAAGACTGAGATTAAGTGTTTTGTCCACAACCAGTGACTGAGAGAAAATTCCAACTTGTCTGCCTGACTCCAGGTCAAGGACTCTATCCACTGTGCTACTTGGCTGCCTCTCAGACTACTGAAGATGTTGGAATGAACAATTCATGAACAAAGATAAACCTCCTTATTAAATTCATAGCTGAGATGCATGCTTCCTAACTAGAATTTGGCTACATATGGATGAATTATGACTTCTGTAGTACTGGTATATGGTTTCATGAATAATGGCTGACAAGCCACACTGTTGGCATAGTCTCGACTTCAGTATACACTAAAAATTAAAATCGGATCTAGGATATTGATTTGAATGCATAGTGAAATGCATCAAAAGTCATTCATTCATATCTGCCCATTTTATGCAACACTTATCCATGGCCTTCAGGAAAAGTACCACAAGGAAGGATCCCAATGTTCTAGAAAGCTTCCTCATTTTCTCTGAACATCATGAGAACATCAATGGGACACTATCTTTCAGCCTTCCAGTCCTTAACTATTTCTTCCCATTCTATGTCTCGCTGATGACATAGCATTTCTGCTTACTGCTACTACAAGCATCTCTACTGTCATATGTGTGATATTCATTTTCTGTTCTTTGGAGATTGTTGTGCTCAATACCTTGGTGCCATACAGCAATCCTGGTAGGTTATACCTTGTCTACTTTTTATGTACTTTATATATACTTATATGGGTACATGTTGTCTCCCCATCTTCAATGTAAAGTCCTGATACTAGGGACCTTTTCCCTTTTCTCTTTGTATCCCCAATGCTTACCTCAGTGTCTAGTACATGGTAATAACTTAATAAATGTTTGGAGATTCATTAACTGAATGTTGCTATAAAAAATAGACTTTTGTTTCCAGGAGAAACATATATATTTTTAAAGCGTTTCCATTTACTAAAGTGATACAGTCTCCTGTTTTTCAATTCTGGGTCCAACTCATTTCTCCTTTCTACTCTCTATCCCAGATATGCATAAGAGACTTCAATTAAAATCAATATATGTTTCCATAATGGATGACTTTAGTGAAAAGGGGTGGGGAATAGATATGGACAGTGAGAAACATATTAGGAAGTATAAGTTAGAAGCAGAGCTAAAAAGAATTCCAAACTATTAACAACTGTATGAAACGATACTCTAAATCGCTAAAAAAAAAAAAAGGTAAAAAAATGTAAGAAGACAAAAATAGTGAATGTTGGAGGTACTATGGATGGATAGGCACACTGATGCATTATTGGTGGAGTTTTGAATTATTCCAATCATTCTAGAAAACAATTTGGAATTAGCAAAGAAAGTGACTAGAATATCCAAATCTTCCAACATACAGATTCCATTTTTAGGCATATTCTTCAAAGTGGTCAATGACAAGAACACAGTCTCCACATATATAAAAAAGCTTATAGCAGAACTTTTGTGTTAATAAGGTATTGGAAATAAAATAGACATCCATCTATTGACAAGCAGCAAAAAAAAATGATGAAAATGAATGTTACAAAATATAACTGTGATGTAAGAAAATATGAAAAATGGAAGGAATGCATATAAGTTTTCTCAGGTCTCTCTCAAACTGTCTCTTCACTTTTTTTAGGGAATAAGAGTATTCAATTACATTTATATACTATATTTTTTTCAGCTACTACCAAATTTAAGGGTATCTTTCTTAAGTTTCCAAACTGTGGCTAACACAAATGAGGGCTATAGATAGTTTTGTACACATAGAACCTTTTCTTACCTCTTTTATTTCTCCAAAGTATAAGCCTAGTATCAGCATTGCTGAGCAAAGGCATGCACAATGCACAGTTATAACTCTTTGGATAAAATTTCAAATCTCTTTCCAAAAGAATACCACTGATTCAAAACTCCAAAAAATAGTTCATCAACATGCTTATTTTTCCCTAGTCTCTCCAAAATCTGTGAGGTTATTTTCTGTCAGTTTTGTCAATTTGATAATCATAATGTGGAACTTCAGTGTTGCTTAAATTTTCATATCTGATACAGAGTAAAGTGAGCAGAAGCAGACAAAAATTTTGTACTATAACATCAATATTGTAAAAATTAATAATTCTGAAAGACTTAACAACTCTAATCATCTAAATAAATGAGCCATGATTCCAGAGAATTAAGGAAGAAGAATGATGCCTACCTTATTAAAGATAAATGCCAAAATAAAATGTAGCATAAGAAACATATTTTGGTATACAACCAAAGTAGGAATTTATTTTACTTGAGTATGATTATGTAACACAAAGATTCAATATTTTTTCTTTCTTTTCAGTAGGAGGGAAAAAAGTGCTTGATAATTTAAAAAATAGGAATCTATCTTAAAATAAAAACAAATATGACAGGTGGAAAGGCCCATATAAATTGATACAAAATAAAGTAGGGTACAGCAAAAAGTAATAAATACAATAAATATAACAACGTAAATGGGAAAACACCATCACTAACAATCAAAACAAAATGCTTTGATACTATGACAACATAGTTTGGCACAAATGAAGAGATACAGAAAGACATTTCTCCCTACTTCTTTGAGGGAGAATGGGATCATGAATGTACAATATTTCACATAACATTACACTTTTTAAAAATTTCAGTTAATTTCCTTTAACTTTTTTCCTTACTTGTTTGGGCCCCTTTTTCTAAAAAAGATGACTTTTAGGAATATGTAGAGAGAGGAATACAGTGGGAAATGTAGGTGATGTGAGAAAAAGATATCAGTAAAATTATTTTTAAAGAAAGAAAGACTGGTTCACAATACAAAGAATGAGAAATGTCAAAGACTTGTAGAGTACACATAAACATCATGTATTTTTATCATGAAGACTTCTTTGAGAAAATTGGCAGACATGATGAGCAACAAATAGCATTATAGAAATGTAACTGATATTTTATCTGACATTTAAATGCTCATTATTTACATGAAAGTTATCCCTCAATCAGCTCTTTGTATAAGCAGAACAACTACTTAACAGAGCAAAGATCAGAATTGATAGAAAGGTAGAACAAAATATAATGAGAAAAAGATATGGCACAAAATCAAAATAACTCAATCTGACATTACTGAAAACTAATGGTTGATAATGAAAAATGGATAATGGAAACCAGAAATGACATTAATATTTAGTATAATTTTGTATAGTGTTTAAATGATAAAAGTTTAAATGGTAAAAATCAGTTGGTATAAGAAGATTCAGAGAGATCTGAAGTACCTTAGGCAGTTTGACTACCTTTACAGAGGGAGGGAGAAGTTGACCAAAAGAAAAATCCTCTTAGAATAAAAACTAATTTTTAAAATCATATGAAGAAGGATGATGGATGATGAAAAGCAATGCTTTCTCATAAAGTGACTAAAACGGGTAAAACCAATTTTAAGAAAATCTGAAAAGATCCAACAACGAGTAGATACACAATATTGCAATGAGGGCATTCAAGGAAGACAATGGAATTTCAACAAACAAAAGAAAAATGGAAATTTTTAAATTTTTTATTAATTTAATTTAAAAAATAATTTAAAACATTTAATTAATTTTTTTAATATTAAAGTAAGCAAAGATAGGAAAAATCAGTTAGATAGGACTAAGTGTGTATAGAGAAGATCCATGATGGAGTTCATATATTTGTGAAGCTTTATAACAAATTTACAACATATATGAAGTTAATAAAGGAAAAGAAGAAATCAAAGGTATGAGGGGGGAAAACCTCTAAGACCTAATCAATATTGAAAAAGAAGTGATCAACTACTAACCCATATATCTACTTTTTCATATGTTCTTGGTTTGTCTTGATGGCATTTCATCAAGAATCTTTATGATTTTCTTCTATTACATAAAATGAGAAGGGTACATAGGTTTCAACAGACTGGCAAAGGAGTCCATGATACAAGAAAACATGAGAAACCACTGAGCTATGGTGAATTTATGGATGGACATGGATAAGATACCCAGAAGATGGGCAGGCATGAATGGGCTGTGATCAATATTCCTAGAGGGAATATATACATTAATGAGAATATGGATCCAATATAATACTGGGATAGGAAGATTACATTATTTAATGTGTTCACTGCTTTTATATAAAGGTGTCATGTAGCATCTCAACCCAGAGGCAAAAATGATAGAAACAGCTCACATGTATATAGCACTCTAAGTTTTGCAAAATGCTTTACAAATACTATCTCATTTGAGCCTGACAACAACCGTACCACTGTTATCCCTATTTAAACAGATAAGGCAATTCAGTGGTTTGCCCAGAATCACAAAGTTAGTAATTTTTTGAGTAAAGATTTGAATGTAAGTCTTCCTAACTCTGGGTTCAGCAGATTATCTACTCACCATACCATCTAACTATCTCTGAAATCAGCAGATGAAACTCAGAACTCTTTGTCAGTGACTAATACTAATAGCCATAAACAAAGATGTTGATTTGGAAATGGGAGGGAGAATGTCGATACACTTGTGGGTAAAATGCCAGCTTACATTGTTAATTAACCAGTCATGGCAAATTACATTTCAAGAATATAAAATACTCGTTTTGGGGTAAAGATGATTATTCGTTTCAAATTACAAAGCCACAGTGATTATTCTGAATATGAGAACAAGTATCCTCATTGGTAAGAGTAAATATAAATACATCATCTCATGAGGAAGACAACTGAAACTGGCAGAACTTTATATATGGAAAGGCCATATATATTAAAAAACGTTACTTCCTTTTGAGGCTTTAACTTGACCATTTTTGATATTTCTTTGTGAATATTTCTCATCCATATGAGTCATCTGGAAGGAATCACAAAGACACCCAATGTTATTTCCTCACAGAAACCAATAGTTTTACATCTGGTCAACTACCAAATGTTTGAGTAAACTGTCAAAAAAAAAAAAGAATCCTGTTAAATGCTGACTAACTCATAAAAAAGTTTGAATTTATGTTCCTAGCCCTTTATATTCTTAGCCATTGCTCATTTCATCTCCTCCTGGCCTTAATTTGAATCTCCATCTGTTCTGCACTATTATTTTGTCTTCAAAATGCTTGAAGTCCTTTTAAGAACAATAGCTACTCATATTTAAATCGTGACTTTTTTCTGAGATGTTAAAAAAAATGCCTCAGCCACATGCCATCTAGTTTCATTAAATTTCAGAAATTTCGGTAAATTCTAACTTCACAGAAGAAAAAAAAAACCAACAGGTATAGTGATTACTATCATAGTCAGAGTAGCATAACATAAGAAAATAATAATAATAATTATAATATCTAATTTAATTGCAATCTGAGGCATGAAAAATTCTATATAATCATGACCTAACTTAAAAGAATACTGGATTTGTAGTTAGAGATGTGGATTCAAATCCCAGGTTCCACTTACTAGCTATGTGAGTTTGGATAAATTATTTAATGGTCCCATTTTCCTTGTCTCTAAAATGAGAATTCTGGACTAGTTAATCTCTAGTTTCCCACCAAGGTTTTGTGTTTTCGAAGCCAAGGAGTAACCTGCAAATAAGTAATGTACAAACTTTCAGACACTAGGGAACACAATTATATATTTTTTCCTTGTTTTGTCATGCCAATTTCTGATGCACTATGGAGAGGTGTTTGGAGGTGATTGGCACAGGCAGACTTTAAGCAGAGAATATAAGAATATTGGTTAAATATAAGAAGTTTGGCTAGTCAGAATCTATTACCTCTAGGTCATTGTCCTGTGCCTCTACTAACCCCCACTCTGCCCCCTTTTATTTTTAACAGATGAGGAAACTAAGAAGTCAAATCACTTGACAATAGACTGAGCTCCTTGAGAGCAGGAAATGGATTTCACCTTTCTTAGTATTCTCAGCACCAGGCTCATAATAGGTATCTAATAATAACTTGTTGCCTTAACTTCTGGCTTTGTCTAAAAACACAAAATTACTGCAAATATCATTAGACAATGTTTAATATCATATTTTAAACCTTAGAACTCTAGTTAGTGACAGTATAGGAAACTAATAATTCTCACATTTATGTTATACTTTGAGATTTTTAATCTAATCTCTTCACATTAATCCTATGATAGCAGGTATAAATATTCCTATGTGATTTTTCAAGTGAAGAAAATAATCCTCAAAAAGGTTTAATAACTTACCTATAGTCACACAGCTAGTAAGTAGCAGAACTAAGACTAGAATACAGGCTCATTCACTGTTTGTCCTAGACATGAGGAAGCTGATGCCACTATGTTCAAGTGAATTGGATTTCCAGGAGGGAGGGCTATGCAAATTCACCAACCTCACTTTCTCCTCTAGGGCCAGCAGGATCTGGAGGCAAGGTACAGATCAGGGCAGCAGGAGATGGCCCTGGATGGCAATGTCCATTCAGTGATTAAGGCTAGGTAAGATAAGGCTAGGCATTGTTGCTGTTTGTTCTTTGTTCTTGAAGGAGAACCATGACATCAGGAAGTGATATCATGACTTGCAAGTGAATTGGATATAAGTGAGGGAGAGCTGTGCAACATCACTAGCCTCACTTTTTCCTTGGGATTCATCTGGGTCCAGCAGTAACATACAGATCAGGATGCTTCTCTTTTCCCTACATCTGGGGCTCTGAGAAACTTCTTGGTGTCTGACATAAGAGAGACCATGATACTTCACACTCATTTTCCTGGGAGGAAAGTTTTAGAGAAAACTTTCTAGAGATATACTCTCCATTCAGTACAGTTATTGAAATATTACTGTAATTAGGATAAGGGTAGAAGTCTAAGAAAGAGTCAAAGAAGATGGTTGGAAAGAAAAAAAGGAAGGAAAGATGCTGCTGAAGTGAAGAAAGTATGATTGATTTCTAAGACTACAGAGAGAATGAAAAATATATCAGTTATTGACAAATTTTGAAATATATCAATGAAAATGATGAAAACATTCAACAATTATTGAAACATATGGTGAAGACAGTATGCTTTGTAGGTTGGCAAAATGAGCTCTATGGACCAAGAATCCCTGAGCCTGTAATTACAAGTAGCTTCCCACCTCCATCTGTCACTAGAAAGAGGAAAAAAGAAAGGAAGGAAAGGATGAAGTGAGGGGTAAAAGAAGGAATAGAGAGAGGAAGGGAAGGAGAAAGTAAAGAAGAACCTTCCTTGTCTGATTCTTACTATTAGTCCTTCATATCCTTCTTACAGAATATACGGCTATCAACTTTTAATTTGTTTATGACTAAGTGCATAAAAGATGGAATTTTATTATACATTTGTTCATGACTAAATAAATGAAAGAATTTTAAGTAAACCAATGACTAATGATGAAGGACAAGGATTCATCTACATTTTAAATTAACTTCAATGAGATTTTTCCCTTGACATTTATACTCCATATTCTATGATAGACAGTTCTTAACACATAGTGGGCTCTCGATATCCATTAAACCAATTACTAACTCCCAAGATTTTAAAGGACAACCTTCATATGACTTTTATAAGATTAATTGTCAACTTTATTTCAATATTCCCCTCCCTAACTTCCTAGTTCTTTGTAGATGTCACAATTTGACTTAATTGAGTATAGACTACTCCAAGGAAAGGATACTACCCCTACTATTATAGGTTTACACCTTTGCTGCATCTGATAGTTATACATGGTTTCTCAGAGTGACTTGCCCAAGGAACGCAGTTAATATGTTTCAGAGAAAAAAGTGTACTCCAGTAACTGAACACTGTACTTAGGGTTAATTCTGAGAATATCAGACATAGCCATAGTCAAATAGGAGTACAGATGTACTCTAATCCAAACACCTGATGCAAGATCTAATACAAATTGACATTAAATAATTATCCAAACAGATTAATATTCATATTAAACAGTATCACTAATAAATACTTTACACCCAACATGAGCTAGGTACTATTCAAGGCACCAGACACAATGGGCAAAAGGGGGGGAGGGAGTATGTATTACATGCTTCATTCAATAATTATTTACTAGGTATCTACTATGAGCAAGGACCTGTTAGGGCCTGGGAATGTAAGTATAAAGAATGAAGCCAAAGTTTTAGATTTTGAGTCAGAGAGTGTGTGTCTTCTACTTATGATTAATCTACCTGTGTCAAGTCAAAAGGTGTTTATTAAGCACTTTTTATATATTAGGAGCTCTGTTATATATGGGCTGGAGATACAAATTAAGGAAAAAATATTTCTCCTCTCAAGGAGCTCATAGTCTAATGAGGGAGATGACCTGCAAACAACTATATACTAACAAGATATATTTGTGGAATCCTGGGCAAGTTGTTTAATCACCTAAGATATTTGCAAAATCAGTGACTCAGACTTGCTTAGGGGTTCTTAACTGCCATCTGTGAACTTCTTTAAAAATTCTGAGGATTATTTCAAGATTACTAGTTTCTTTAGTGATCCTTTGTATTTTACTTTAGACTCTTAAAAACATAATTTTGAGAAGGGCTCTATAGATGTCACCAAGACTGCCAAAAGGGTTCATAACACAAACAAATGGATTAGCTGGACTAGAGGATCTCTAAGGCTATATATATTCAAACTGAACCTTTCATAACCCAAAGTGTATGGTATTGATGGGGTATGGGCTCTGGAAAACCCCTAGAACTCTGATTGAATCTTTCCCCTTGATGAGGCTTTTGTCTGAGGCCATAAGCCTTTCATTATCTTAGCCTAGCCTAGCCCTCCATTGTCCAGTTACTTCCCACCCTTGATCCTATCAAAATACCTATACCCAAATCTGTTACCCTTAAACCAGCTTAGCCCTCCATGGTCAGTCATCTCCAGGTAGCCTTCAGCTATTTCCCACCCTTAATCCCATTCCTGGAGTCTGACCTAAAGATCCTCCTTAGACTCCTCCTCAAGACCCTCCCCAAACTCCTCCTCTAGACCACCCTTACATCCCCCCACAGTCTTTCTGTATATAAGATCCATCTTGCCTCCATGAAGGTGCTGAGATTAATCTAGCTCAGACTTAGTGTGTGTCAGATCATTCTGGCCTCCCAAATAATTGGGCTCCTTTATGGTGAATCTTTACCCATCAGGGTGAATCTTTAATAAGCTTTGCTTTACTTTGGCTGAGAGAAGACTTGAGCTGAATTCATTGAGCTGCACCCGAATTTGGTGTGTCAGTATTTCGGGGTCTTGCGCACCCCTGTACCCTAAACCTCACCAGTGTGCTGATATACACACAGAGCCAGGCTGTATGTCCTTGTCTCTAGATTCCTATCCCACCACTTTGATACCATCATTTGAAGCTATCGATACAGTTTCTGTTTATGGAATTCTCACCTTTTTTCATTTCACTCAATCTCCTTTCTGGAAGAACAGTGAATTATAACGACTGCCTGGAACATTGGGCCAGCTAGGCATGCATTCAATGAAAGGCTCTTTGGTTACACAGAAGCCTCTCCATGGAATACATTAGGCAGCATGGAGTCACTAAGGGAAAACTGTCATTTGCATAACAGAAGCTGATCCTGCGGTTCCTTCCTAAACACACTAGTCTTCTGCTCACCAGCAGATAAAAACTTACCTAATACTGGAGCCACTGAGAACAAAAAAATGTCTAATAAAGAAATAGATATCTCACATCATCCGTTCTTGAGGCTGACAATTATTTTTATACGCAAAGGTTGCTAATTCTAGGTTTTCAGGCTTTCTTTTTCTTTGTGGGGGCACTGCAAGAGAATTGGGGTGAGAGTCAACAGGATCCAGTGCTTACTGTAAACAAGGAAGTCGTAAACATATAAATTGCTTTTAAAAGCCCTACCAGACTTTCAACCCACTGAAGAAGCTTTCTTTAAGATTGTATTTGGGTTTTGAATTGTTTGACTGAGTGTCCTCAAGTCAAATCAATAGGCATTTACTAAGTGGTTACTTTAGGCCAGGCACTTTGCTAAGCTACAGGAAATAAAAAAGAAAGGGAAAAAAAGGTCCCTGCTCTCTAAGAGCTCACAATACAACAGGAAAGAGAAAGTTGAAGAAAACCTGTAGAAACAAGATAGAGGCAAGATAAATGGGTGATTATCCACACGGGGAAGGAGCAAGCATTGAAGGGGGATCAGGAAATGCTTTCTGCAAATAGCGGGATTTTTCTCTAGCATTCAAAGGAAGTCGGGAAAGCCAGGAGGCATAGATGAGGAGGGAGAAAATTTCAGATATGAGGGAAATGTCAGTGAAAGCGCAGAGTTGAGAGGTGGAGTGTCTTGTTCAAGAAACTTTCAAGGAGATCTGTGGCAAATAATGTATAAGAAGACTGGAAAGTTTGTCCAAGATCTCCAAGAATGCCAAACAGAAAATTTTATATTTGATTCTGGAGGTGATAGGGATCACAGAGCTAGAGTGCTGGAGGCAGATGATACAGAAAGAATGCAGGATATGAGATGAGGCAGAGCAAAGTGATCCAAGAAGACTATGCATTGAAGCTCCCCCCTTGGACTTACCCCGGAGCTTTCACAAAGCACTTACCCTATATTCCAGAATAACTCTCCCTCTCCCTTCCCCTTTCCTATTCTCCTTGCTTATCTGTATGACAAAGGCACTTTCTGATTACCAGGTATTCCAGGCATTCCAGAACCTCTCCTCCCATTCTCTTGGCCACCCACCCTTCCCCCATTCCATAAAATTGTATTTAAACCAGACCATCAACCTGGTCAATTGCTTTGCCTCCTATCGGAATGGGCCTGCTTGGGTGCATCACCCACATAAATGCCTTTCCTTAAGTTGGAGACTGTTGGAGACTTCAGACACTAGAACCCTCACTCCTTTCTCTTTCAGGTGCTACCCCAACATTCTTGGGGTGCCCCCTGAACTCATCAATAGTGAGCCCTTGGAACTTACTGAATAGAGGAATGGCATGAATAGCGGACCACTTTAAAAAGGTAAGTGACAGCTGACTACAAGATGAATTGGAGCAGGGAGAGAGGTGATAAAGGTCTGCATCAGTGAGGCGTCAGAATCACCAGAGAAAAGAGGCTATGGAAGATGCCATGAAGCTAGGCTCTACAGGATTTGACAACTGACTGTATGTGCAGAGGGGGCAATACCTTGTGTATAATTTAAGGAGGGCCTTGCAACAGGACTGAGCAGGAATGGGTGGCCTATGACATGCATGGTTGGAGGGAGCAGACTGGCTAATATCACAGACATAATGGAGGCAGCAACAATAAGGCGTTTATGGAATTGAGTCATTGCCAACTGGTAGGATTTTGGGACATTCCCAACAATCGGACAGGGAAAAACATTTTGAAAGGAAATTCAAAGAAAAGAAACAATTCTCTTCTGAGACATTATCATGTCAATTATCTACTGCAACTAAGTGGTAAAGTGGATAAAGTACTGGGTCTGGAGTCAGCAAAACCTGCATTCAAATTCAGCCTCAGATATTTGCTAGCTGTGTGACCCTGAGCAAGTCACTTAACCTCTGTCAGCTTCAATTTTCTCATCTGTAAAATGGGGAATAACAATGGCACCTACCTCCCAGTGCTGTTGTGAGGATGAAAGGAGATTAAAAAGTACTTTGAAACCTTAAAATGATATATAAATACTAAGTGTTGTTGTTACTGTTGCTATTTTCTGGCAAAATATTACAGATAAATCTGATAGAAATAAAGCTATTATTTTGCTCTACTGCCTTAACATAGTTGTGTTGCATTTTGTATTTATATAACATGCTGAGAATTACAAATCATCTTCCTTACAATAATCCCATTAGGAAAAGACTAGAAGAATTTTTCTGGCTCTAGATCACCTCTAATTACATTGGTGTTTGAAATTCCCCTATCAATAGATATCAACAACTTGCTTGTAATTCACTATGTTGACTGGAGAAGTTCTGAGATGTTGAACAAGCTTTGCCCATGTTCCCCCACATAGTGCATTGTCAGAAGGAGGAGTGAAATACTGATTTTTCTGATTTCAAGGATGACAATCTGTACTCCTATTCCACACCAGAAATGGTGGGATGCTTATTTTTTTTTAATATTAAACTTAGATTCAAAGAATGTACATGTCTTGCCCGGCATCACACAGTTCCTGAGTGCTAGAATGAGATTGAAACTGAGGTCTTCTGAAGCATCAATTATTACTACTCCATTGAGATGCCTTTCCAACAGAGCAGGAAGTTGTTTCAAAGATCAGAATGATAGGGGTGGCTAGGTGGCGCAGGAGGACCTGAGTTCGGATTCGACCTCAGACACTTAACACAAAAAAACTAGCCGTGTAACCTTGGGCAAGTTACTTAACCCCAATTACCCTCCAAAAGGCAAAAAAAAAAAAAAAAAGATCAGAATGATTTTATGTTCTCATATATATTCTCTTGCCTGTTATTTCTCATGAAGAGAAATAAAGAGGTAAGGGAGCAAAGCTAACTGCCACATGCAGAAAGAGAGGTTCATAACTACATTCTATTTGATGTGACTGGTCATAAAGAGATCTCTTGACAAAGGTAACTGACCTTTTAAAAATTACACATAAATGCTTAGGATAAAAGGGAGATATTTGCAGTTGTTCTAAAAATGGGTATGCTTTACCCACATTTAGCATTTTAATGGACATAATCTGAACGCAGTGGTGAGAAGAAGAGAAATGGAGAAGAGTTGAATGTGATTCTTTTGCTTGACAAATGTATTTTGAGATTCATTTAGACTTCCAGGAGCCAAGATGGTGAAGCAAGCAGTAAATCACTGTAACTCTCCCATATTCACCCCCAATCAACATAAGATAGCTCCCCACAACAAATCCTAGAACAGCAGAATCAGTGGAAAGACAGGGTAGAAGAATATGTTAGCCCAGGAGACTTAGAGGATTGTCCAGAAAGATCCTTCTCACTTAGGTAAAAGGGGAGGACATTCCAGGACATGATAGTATCCCAGCTAGCCCCGCCTCAGCAAACCAGTGGGAGATTTTGAGCCCCAGTGTGGTGGATCAGGCAAATGCCAATACCAGGACCCCCCAGCATAGCAGAGTCCCAGGCATACAGGCAGCCTCCTAAGGCCAGACAGAAGCAAGACACTGCTGAAGAGGGAAAGGGTGAAAGGAAAGGAGGGCAAAAAGGAATAGGATGAAGGGAAATACATAGTAATCATAATTGTGGATGTGAATGGGATGAAGTCTTCCATAAACTGAAATTAGAAAGCAGAGTTGATCAAAAAACAGAATCCTACAATATGTTGTTTATAAGAAACACACTTGAAACAGAGAGATACATACAGATTAGATTTAAGGGGCTGGCGGAGAATCTATTATGCTTCAGCTGAAGTAAAAAAAAAATAGAGTTGGCAATACTAATTTCAGACAAAGTAATAGCTGAAAATAGATCTCCTTAAAAGAGATAAGGAAGAAAACTACCTCTTGCTAAAAGGTACTGTAGACAATGAAGTAACATCAATACTAAATTCTTACAGGAGAAGCTAAGTGAATTGTAGGAAAAATAGATAGCAAAACTATACTATACAAAACTATACAACTGTTCCCTCTCAGAACTTGATAAATTCAACTACAACAACAACAATAAAACACCAAGAAAGAAATCAAGGAGGTAAATAGAATATTTTTAAAGTTAGATAGGACAGACCTTTGGAGAAAACTGAATAGGAACAAAAAGGAATATACATTTTCTCATAAGCACATGGCACCTACACAAGAACTGACCATGTGATAGGGAAGGTCAAAATGGGTATATGATTTAGACATAAAGGGTAACACCATAAGCATATTAGAAGAACAAGGAATAGTCTACCTGTCATATCTATGGGGAGGGGAATCATTCATGATCAAACAAGCATTAGAGAGCATTACAAAAGGTAGAATAGATAATTTTCATCATATTAAATTAGAAAGCTAATATACAAACAAAACCAATGCAACTAAGATTAGAAGGAAAATAGAAAGATGGGAGACAATCTTTACAGTAAATGTCTCTGATAGAGGCCTCATTTCTCAAATATATAGAAAACTGAGTCAAATTTATAAAAATACAAGCCATTACCCAATTGATAAATGATCAAAGGATATGGACAGGCAGTTTTCAGATGAAGAAATCAAAGCTATCTATAGGCATAAGAAAAAGTACTTTAAATCACTTTTGACTAGAGAGATGCAAATAAAAAGAACGCTGAGGTACTACCTCACACCTATCAGATTGGCTAATATGATGAAAAAGAAACTGATCAATGTTGGAGAAGATGTCAGAAAATTGGGACACTGATTGGTAGAGGTATGAACTGATCCAACCATTCTGGAGAGCAATTTTGAACTATGCCCAAAGGGTAACCAAACTGTGCATACCCTTTTGATCCAGCAATACCACTACTAGGTCTGTATACCAAGGAGATCATTAAAAAGGAAAAAGGACCTACATATGCAAAAATATTTAAAGCAGCCCTTTTCAGGTGGCAAAGTGTTGGAAATTGAGGGAATTGCACCAATTGGGAAATGGCTGAAATAGCTGTGGTATATGAATGTAATAGAACACTATTGTGCAATAAGAAATGATGAACAGGCAGATTTCAGAAAAACCTGGAAAGACTTGTACAAACTAGTACAAAGTGGCATGAGTAGAACCAAGAAAATATTGTACACAGTATCAGCAACTTTGTGTGATGCTCGACTATGAACAACTCAGCAACACAATGATTTAAGACAAGTACAAAGAAATCATGAAGGAAAATATTGTCCACATCAAGATAAAGAACTGAAAGACTCTGAATGTGCATTGAAGCATATTTTTTCACTTACTTTGTTCTTTTTCCTGCTTCTTTTCCTTTTGATCTATTTCTTCTTTTACAACTCCGACTAATACAGAAATATATTTATACATTTATAACCTGTATCAAATTACCTACCATTTGAGGGGAGGAGAGGGAGAAAAAAATTGGAACTTAAAATCTTGTAAAAATGAATGTTAGAAATTGTCTTGATATGTAATAGGGAGAAAACTAAAATACTACTAAAATTTAAAAAAGAAGTGTACTTCATAAAACTAATGTATAGTATTGAAAAGAATGAGAGACATTGTTAATGCCAAGGTAAAACAGCCAGTGCTTATTTCAAACTCTGGCTTTAACTGTGGTTGGATGCTTTCTACTAATCAGTTCCCAAACATACACTTTTCTCCCCATCTTTAAGCCACTGGCACATTCAAGGTGGGAGGTCTTAAACTAGAATTTCTAAAAAAACCATAAATATTTTGCCTTAAAAAACCATATTATTTTACAACCTCCTTCAGAGGTAAATATTTTTAAGCAAAGTCAATGGGAGGAGGGGGGACACCAAATGCTCTGAAATGAACAGCTGTTAATTTAACTGACACTGTTCCCTTGACTCTCTTAGCACTGCTATCCTCCTGTCTCATTAACATAGTCACAGCAAAGTTTAGAAATAGTCTTTTCTTTTTCCTCCTCTTTCACTGTTAATGAAATATTTTTACTTTAGCGTGGTGCTTTATAAGTCAATTATATACCTACAGTTTTTCTGGAGATAGACTATGTATTCTTTAAGTGAGTTGATAAAATTTCCCCCTTTATTCTCCCTTCATCTCCCTCTCCCTGAGCCTTCCTCTTGCCCTAACCCTCCCCATCCCTTCTCCCCTCTCCTTTCTATTTCTCTCTCTCTCTTTTTATATTTGCTATCTCTGAGCATAGTTTGTTGTTGCTATCACTGGTAGACAAGGTTAAAACCAATATTTCCCTTAAAGAAAATTTGAAGCAAATACATAAAAATATATTTTGATACCCATCTGTTGTTGACTATTGACAACAAAAGAAAAAAGGAGCGAGGAGACTTCCCTAGGCAGAGGCAAAATGTCAGATTAGAGAAAACCGAGCTCTCCTAAGATTCTTCTCCAAACAACTTCGAAGTAATTCCTCAAAACAAATTTTGGAGTGGCAGAACTGACAAATGATCAAAATGAAGCGCTGTTCATGTCCAAGACAAGACAGGAGATTTGAAATAGACATTTGTGACACAGGGGAAGAGACTGGCCAAGAGCCCAAGTGGATGAACCATTGCTAGCAGGACTAGGTGGTGGTGACAGAAGCAACAGCAGCTCTGGGAGCTCCATAAAGCCAGAGACAGTAACTGGACCTGGCAACTAGGCAGAAAGAGATGACACAGCACGCCTGTGCTACCACTGGACTCAGGACCAGAGTTTGGCTGATGCCAACTTCTGGGTTCAAGGGCTGAGAGGAGCACTTTCAGTCAAGAGGAAGGGGATGTATCTCTACTTGCCCCAAGGGATCTTTTCTATATAGGAAGATAATAAGTATCTTCTAAGAACTCAATCATCATCAGGGCACTTAGAATAATTCTATTTAGTAAGAGTGTGTAGTATGGGAGTGATGTAAAAAAATAGATGGGTGAGAAAGGAGTGTTCTAGGAGAAGGAAGAAGGGAGAGGAAGAATTAAGAAATTATCTCACATAAAAGGGGCATCCAAAGAAGAGCTTTTACAGTGGGAAAGGAAGTGGTGTTGGGGGCAATCCTCGAACTTCACTCACTCACATCCAAATTAGTCTGAAAAAGGAACATACATACACACACACACACACACACACACAGTCTTTCACACTCCCTAAATCAATTGATAATAAAAACTATCTTACCCTTAAAATGGAAGCAGATAGCAGAACGAATGAGAAATCTGAATCCAACAATATATTGTTTACAAAAACAGATGTGAACCAGTGAGGCACACATACAGAGTAAAAATAAGGGGCTAGAGCACAATCTATTATGCTTCAACTGAAGTAAAAAAAAGGCAGGAGTAGCAACCATGATAGCCAAACCAAAAGCAAAATTAGACCTTATTAAAAGTGATAAATAGGGAAACTACATCTTGCTAAAAGGAACCACAGACAATGAAGTAATATCAATAATAAACATATGCAACAAATGGCATATTTGTTCTTCACAAATTCTTAAAGAAAAAGTTAGATGAATAACAGAACGAAATAGTAAAACTATAGTATTGGGGAGACTTCAATTTTCCTGTCTCAGAGCTAAATAGATAAATATAACCACAAAATAAGTAAGAAGGAAGTAAAAAATATGAAAAGAATCTTAGAAAAATTAAGTATGATAGGCCTCTGGAGAAAAGTTAATGGAAACAGAAAGGAGTGTACTGTTCTTTCTAAGCTGCACATGGCACATTCACAAAAAAAAAAATATGGCCCTGTTCTATTCATGTCCTTGTATCCATATAGATCTGACAATGCCAAAAGGCATTAAAAACCTTATAAGCAAATACAGAAAAGCACAAATACTAACTGTACCCTTTTAAGACCATAATGTAACAAAAAATTACATTTAATAAAAGGCCATGAAAGCATAGATTGAAAGTCGATTATAAAGTGAATAATATCATCCTAAAGAATGAGTGGGTCAAAGAACAAATCATAGAAAGGATCAATAATTTTATGAATTTGTGGGATGTAATCAATACAATACTTAGGGGAAAAATTATATCTCAAAATACATGCATTCATAAAAGAGGGAAAGAATAGATCAATCGGGCATGCACAAAAAAGGAAAAACTAGGAAAAGAACAAGTTAAAAATCCTCAACTATGCAACAAAATAGAAATCCTGAAAAATCAAAGGAGAGAGCAATAAAACTGAAAGTTAAAAAGTGAACTAATAAATAAAACTAGTACCTGATTTTATGGGAGAAAAAAAGCAATAAAACATATAAAATATTGGTTGAATTGATTTAAAAAAAGAAGAAAAGGGTACATGAACCACCAATGAAGATGAAATTTTATCAATTATTATAAACTGTTTTGCCCAATTATGTGCCAGTTAAGCAGACAATCTAAGTGAAATGGATGAATGTATAAAATGGACGAATATTCAAAATATACAAAATGGACAAATATTCAAAATATACAAAATGGATGAATTTGCAAAAATACAAGCTGCTCAGATTAACAGAAGATGCAATAGAATACTTGAATAACCCCATCTTAGAAAAAAGAAATCTAACAAGCCATGAATGAGCTACTTGAGAAAAAATCTCCAGGACCAGATGGATTCACAAGTGAATTCTACAAAGAATTTAAAGAACAATCAATCCCAATACTTGTAATAGTAAAGGAATTTAAAGATCCCCTTGTACTGGCCTGGTTTTCAGGTTAAATGTTAAAACCCAGAGCCTGTGAATCCCACTTGTGGGATGGACTTGTTGACTTGAAGAGAGGAGGCTGAACTGGGAGGAGCCGGTGCTGTGGATAGAGATGCCCAAGCAGAGAGAGGCCAGAACTTTTGGGAGCAGCATCATGGAAGTAGAGAGAGAAAGAGAGAATTGTCAGGGGCCAGAGTTGCTGGGAGAGGGAGAGAGAACTGCCAGCCAAAGCCACCTATATTGCTGAGGGCCAGTTGGAGCTGCCTAGACCTTTTGAGAGCTGCCACCTGGAGCTGCCAAGAACCTAGAAGGCATGACTGTGGTGCTGGTATTTTTTCTGTCTGCTTTGTTGTTACTTTGGCAGATTTGTTGGCTGGTGGAGGACAATGCTGCTGTTGCAGAGGTTATGGAACCTTGCTGTTGGTTCAGAAGCCCTGAAGGAGGATTTTCTTGCTTGTTTACAGAAATCCTGGAGGAGGGTCTTGCTGATGTTTTAAGAGGTTCTGAGACTGTTCTGCAGGCAGAGAGTGTATTGATGAGGATGCTGGCAATGTATCTTGTGGCTTTGTTAAGCTTTGTCTCCCCAGGAACAGAGATTGCTGAGAACTTGCCTCAGGTCAAGATGAAGAAAAGACCTCTCCTTGAGTACTGAATGCTGTGATGATATGGGAACCTTGTTGTGGCTTAGGGATAGAAGGCCTTTGTGCTCTCCACTGCCCCTTTGAGAGGGTGCTTGGTGGTGATGGATGGTATTGTAATTCAGTTATGATCCAGGGGTGGGAAACTTTTGACTTTTATACTTTGTGACTGACCAAATGAATGGTGGAGTATTTGGATCTTAGTACTTTGTGATTGAATTGAGGACTTACTAAATGACTGAGTTACCCTGTATCTTGATTTTGATTTTCTATGAATGTTTTGCCCTAATTTGTCACATAATAAATGGAGTTTGCTATGCTCGTAATCTGAACCTGGAAGTTGCTTGTGCTTGGCATTACAATACTATGTAAACCATTTGAAAAAAATAGGTAAAGGGGTCCTACCATATGTCTTTTATGAAATAAATTTGGTTTTCATAACTAACCAGGGAGAACAAAAACAGAGAAAGACACCTCTAGACCAATTTCCTTAATGGATATGAATGCAAGAATATTAAATAATACTAGCAAGCAGATTACAACAAATTATTATAATGATCATATACAATGACAGGTAGAATTTATACCAGGAATAAAGGGCTGGTACAATATTGGGGAAACTGTCAGCAGTAGTAGAAACAATACTGATTATATCAGTATATGCAGAAAAACCTTTTGACAAAATACAATATTTATTCCTATTAAAAACACTAGAAAATGCTATTATTCCAATTAAAACACTAGAAAACACAGGGATCAAGCAAAGGGAACCTTTCTTAAAATAATAAGTTGCATCTATCTGAAAACCAAGAGCAAGCATTATCTATAATAGGGACTAAACTTGTAGTCTTTCCAATAAGATCACTACTTTTATTCAATATCGTACTAGAAATGCTAGCTATAAAAATAGGACAAGAAAAAGAAATAAAAATAGACAATGAGAAAACAAAATTATCACTCTTTGCAGGTGATATGATGGTATATTTAGAGAACCCTAGAAAATTCACTTAAAAAACTAGTTGAAACAATAACTTCAGTAAAGTTACAGGATATGAAATAAACCTAAATAAATCATCAACATTTCTATATACTACCAACAAAACCCATCAGGAAGACATAAGAACAGAAATTCCATTAAAAGTAACTGCAAACAATATAAAATATTTGGGAGTCTACGAGCCAAAATACATCCATAGATTATATGAACACAATTACAAAATGCTTTTCACACAAATAAAGACTGATCTAAACAAGGTAGCTATATTAATTGCTCATGGTTAGGCCAAGCCAATATACTAAAAATTACAATTTTGCCTAAGTTGATTTTCCTATTCAGTGCCATACCACTCCAAGTAGCAAATTTGAAAGGTTCCCCAGGTCATTAGACCTGACTCTCATTAGATGCACACTTTGTTTCAGTTTCAACATCTGGTCTTTTCACCATTTCTTTTGACCATTTGTAAACCAGATAGAGACTGTATTCTTTCTTTGCTTTCCTATATTGCGCTAGAAGCTGGTCAGTCAAATTTAGGCTCCTTGTGTCTTTTGCATTTTATCAATGTCAACAGTTACCAGGAAAACAATTAACTGAACTTAGTGGATTTCCTTTTTTCTTTTCACAGGCTCCTATGTTGACCCACAGTCTACTTAAGAAGGTACATAAGACATACGGGTGAAGAAATGCAAGAAAAAAAAATTGTGATCTGGTCATGTGGTAAGTGCTAGGGACAGCCCAAGTGCTCCATTAGTATCCATGTTTTTGTTTTTGACGGTCTAGACAAAGGCCTCCAGTCAGTGAAGAATCTATGGGACAACTCAGACAAGAATTACATGGGCGAGATGGTATGGAAGGAAATAGAAACCCACTCTAGTAGCTTTACCCAGAAAATCCTCGACGGGGTCATGAAGAGTTGGGCACAACTGAAAATGACTGAACAGCAACAATAGCCATGGGCAAATCACTTAACCTCTCTACACATCCATTTCCTCATCTTAAAAATGAGACTGCTGGACCAAATAGAACTTTAAGGTCCCTGCCAAGTTCAAACCTAGGATTGTATAATTTATCCAAATTAACACAAGAATAAACAACAGCAGGACTCTAAATCCAGTACTCTCTCAACTATGTCTTTTGCTGAATGGTCAGCCATCCTGATTTAACGAGGAACCAATTTATTTACCGGCTATTCATGGAGTGACAAATCTTCCTTCACCAAACAGGCATGCTGTAGCAGTGTGTGCCTGCAGCAACACTCCTGTAACTCCAATTTACCAGAGTGCTAAGCATAAATCAAGAGAATTCCCATTCCTTTATGCTCCCTCCCTAGGCACTTAATTTATTGCTTGAACCAGTGGTAGCACACAGCTCCTTCTATATGAATCCCTCTCCTATCTACTATTTTTACATAAGGGTTTAACTTGAGGATTATATTGAAAGAGGGTGAAAAATTGCAAAGAATTCTAATCATACTTAGAAATTGCAGGTGACAAAGGATTGGCCAGGTTTTAAGTATCCCACAGGTAGTGGGAAAAATTACTTTGGTAATGAAGTGAGAATGACCAAAAGGATTTTAGTGGATTATTTTAGTAATCATACCTCCTGGAAAACTCTCATGCCTCATGTCAAAGAGACACTTTACTCTGACACACAGGGTTGAGCTAGAGATCTCTTCCAACTAGAAAGAGTATAATTTAGTGGAAAGAAATTCTGCTTTTAGAGTCATAAAACCTGGGTCAAAATGCCTGACTGTTATTCACTAACCCTC
The DNA here is from genome assembly GCF_028583685.1 of Petaurus breviceps papuanus. Classification (NCBI taxonomy): domain Eukaryota; kingdom Metazoa; phylum Chordata; class Mammalia; order Diprotodontia; family Petauridae; genus Petaurus; species Petaurus breviceps. The sequence continues at coordinate 22,819,320 of NW_027185616.1, forward strand.
TAAGTATTTAAGTTCCCAAAATTTCAGTTTTCTCATTAGCAAAATGGGGATAAAATCTGTACTTACTCAGGGAATTTGTAAGGAAAGTAATTAGTTAACTCCATAAAACTGTATTAAGAGGGGCGGCTAGGTGGCATAGTGAATGGATCACTGGCCCTGGAGTCAGGAGAACCTGAGTTCAAATTCAGCTTCAGACTCTTAATAATTCTAGCCGTGTGCCCTTGGGCAAGTCACTTAACCCCAATTGCCCTCCAAAAGGCAAAAAAGGAGAGAGAGACAGAGAGAGAGAGAGGAAAAAAACTCTATTAAGAGAAATATAACCATTATTAGTTCAATTGTTTCCTCATATGAAATAATATGGAATGCATTTGGTCCATTCCAAATCAAAGTTATCTTCATTATGTAAACTGTTATCTCCTCAGTGGTGGAATTAAAAATGACATTAATATAACAGACATTAAGGTAACATCAATACAAATGACATTTACATAATTTTACTGTGCCTCGCTTTCCTCTCTTAGCATAAAACTTAATTTCTAGTGGTTTAAGTATTGAGATGGTAAGTGACTTACTTAAGGTCACACATTCGGTATAAATCAGAGGCATGACTTGTAGCCAGATATTTATGGCATTGAGGTCAGTTCTCTAGCCTACAGTTCTACAGCATGTTGCTTCTTTGCAGGTAGGACCAGCTTCATATTTGTCTTTGCATTCCACGGCCTAGAACCATACCCACTACAGAGAAGACAATAAAAGCTTATAGGATTGAATTTTCTAGTGAGGAAACAGGCTCAGGGGGTTAAAGCCACTTGTTCACTGACATAAGAGTTAAGTCAGGCTCTGGATTTGAAATTGAGCCTTATCACTTGCTACCTGTGTGACCTTGGGCAAATGGAAGTAGTCCTAAACTTAGAAAGCTGCACTTTGGAGTTAAAGGACCTGTGTTCAAATCCCAACTCTGCTACTCATTCCTGTGTGACCAAGGCACTTAACTGTGCCTAGGGTTCCTCATCTTGAAAGGAAAAGAGTTGGCTCACCACTTAGATTACATGGTGGTTTTTGTTGAGTTATTTTTCAGTCATGTCTGACTCTCCATGACTCTGTTTGGAATTTTCTTGGCAAAGATACTGGAATGGTTTGCTATTTTCTTCTTGAGCTCATTTTATGGATGAGGAAACTGAGGCAAGCAGGGTTAAGTGACTTGCCCAGGGTCACACAGCTAGTAAGTGCCTGGGGCTAGGTCTGAAATCCTGAAGAGGAGTCTTCCTGCCTCTGGGCATGGCACTCTATCCACTCTAGCTGCCTGACTTCCATGGTGTCACGAAGCTGATAAGCCATGTGGGTACTGCTTTTCAATTCTGTTTGCAGTGATGGTCTGTCAAAGAACACCTACTCACTGACTCATCTCCTCTCACACATGTTCTGTCCCAAGTCTGAAGATCCTCAGTTTCACTAGAATATCTGCATTTCTAGCACTTTCAGCTACTGCACTACTTTTTACCTCTTACTAAGTCCAGTCTTGGCTATTGAGCTGCTCATCCACACTGCACCCCTTCCTTTGGTCAGACCCTGTCAGGCTTCTGTGAATCTAGTCCCTCTCTTGTGGACAATATGCAATGGATATCATGGGCCTGGAGACAGCAATATCAGCAAGGCAAGTATAATGACTGGGAAAAGGCAAATGCACTTCAAAGAGTCACATACACACAATTACCTCTTCTCTTCCCATTCATCAGGGGCACAGCCAAAAAGTATCTATATATTAAAAGAACAAAACAACCATCTCGTGGCCTCAAGGTCAAGGAATTTTTCTGTACAGAAAACATCACTTTAAGTGGGAAACAATAGAAACAAAATCAGTAGTGGCCAAATGGTCAGCTGATGATTTATATTTCAGATTATTTAATGAGAAATGGGTGAGCAAGAGAAACTCTCAAGGGCAGGGGGAGGGGAGAATGGGGCAGACCCTGGACAGATAATGAAATGATCATCGGTAACCTTGAACTTGTGGAAAAGGAGGAAGGACATGGAAGGTAAGGGTTACAGGGTCTCAATCTCTAATCACTTCCAGATATTGTGTACCCCAACCCAGGGAAATCTCTCTCCCCTGGTTCCCCTGGTTTGGCTGAAAAAATCCTGTACTTTACCTTAAAAGTATCAGTAGGTATTGTCATAAATGTTCCCTCACAAACAGAATCAGAAGATCATGGACACAGATCTGAAGAAGGATCAGAGGCAATCTCAGTGCATTGCTCTATGTTACAGATGAGGAAACTGAGGGACAAAGTTCATGCTTCATGGACCACAACGGCTCATTTATTAAACATTTGAAACAATTTTAGCCCTTCTCTATAGTTCACCACAATCTAGTTAGAATGAACAAGAGACAAAGAGATGGTTGGCAAGATAGACAATATGGTAAGAAAAGTTCCAGAGGAAACAAGACAGTTAGACAGTCTGGGACAAGGTCACTAATGATCAATTCATTCATTTATTTATTTATTTTTGAGGGGGAAGGCAAGGCAATTGGAGTTAAGTGACTTGCCTAAGGTCACACAGTTAGTAAGTGTGCCAAGTGTTGAACTCAGGTCCCAGTAACTTCAGGGCAAGTGTTCTACTACTGCACCACCTAGCTGCCCCAGTAAAGATCAATTTTTAAAAGACTCCTCTTTTAAAGTATTTGCTTGCTTTTGGCTGCTGGAAGATCGCATAGTTTTTGTCCTCCTCAGGGGCAGCTAGGTGGTGCAGGTCAGGCCTGGAGTCAGGAAGACTTGAGATCAAATTTAGCCTCAGACACTTACTAGTGTGACCCTGAGCAAGTCGCTTAATCCTGCTTGTCTCAGTTTCCTCATCTGTAAAATGAGCTGGAGAAGGAAATGGCAAACCACTCCAATATCTTTACCAAGAAAATCCCAAATGGGGCTATGAAGAGTTAGACTGAAATGAATAAAAAACAGCAACAACAGAACAAAGACAAGGCTTCTATTTCAGAAAAGTAATTTTTCTTCTCTCACCAGACTGGCTGCCACTTTCTTCTGTTGCTACAGGTATTAACATAATAACATCCAATATAGTTCACTGCACTATGTAGATCGCCATCTTGGATGAGAATTACACACACACACACACATTTATATGTACACACACATACATATATGTGTGTATGTATGTATATATGCATGTTTGTATTCTTGAATGTCAGAGTTAGTGATTGATAGGATAAGAAATATAGATACGAAAAGAAGTTTGGAGGCCATGCAATTCAATTTCTTATTTTACATATGAAGAAAGTGAGGCCCGGGGAAATTAAGTCATTTGACTAAGGCTTCAAAGGAAGTAAGCATAAGAAGCAAGATTTTACATTCACTTCCTATTATGCCATATTGACATTCGATCATGCAGATGCTATCACAGAAAATATCTTTAGGGGGGGCGTGATAGAAAGGAAGGCAGACTGTGGGAAGGGGGGGAAGGGAGAGATGGGGAGAAAATATGAAACTCAAAATTTTGTGGAAATCAATGTTGAAAGCTAAAATTTATTTAAAAAAGGAAAATCGTTAAAAAGAAGTCATAAAGGAGTCATTATGGAGAGTCATAAAAAGGGAGTCAATTGTAGAATTTTGGATTCACAGATGATCTTACAGTCACTTCCAGGCTTTTGTTCTAATTCAATTTCCTGATGTGGTAGAAGTTTACTGGAAAGACCACTTGGCTGAATGTCAGGAAGAATGGGTTACAGATGGAGTTCTCTTTATGATTTTATAAAGCTGTGTGAATCACATCAATGCTCTATATCATGTTTAAATTGGTGCCTCAGTCTACCTCAGATGTACAAATCAATTAATCCACAAACATTCATTAAGAACTTACTGAGTACCATGCATTCCACAAAAGTGAAAATTTTGGTCCTCAAGGAATTTACATTCTGCCTCGAGGTTACAATGAGAACATATTTTAAAGTGACGTTGAAAGAAAGCAGGTTTTTATTATTTAAAATGCCTAAGTGGGGGGATCCACAGGGTGGAAGGAATACTTTAGCCTATTGGGGTACTATTGAGCCAGTTCTTACATCTTGAGAGAGTTCATTGTGGAATTTTCAGTCTTCATCTTGGTAAACATTACAAATCAGGGCTTAATTTATTGTTCTGTTGGCTGCCTAAACTTAAGAAAGTGATGGAGAAAATGTTAATAAAGCAGAGTAAACTTCAAAGTGTGTCTCCTGTATATATTTTTTTCCCTCAGAGGGCTCGTGGTTAAACATTTAGCAGCACACCCCTGTAAAACACCCTTATTTTATAAATAAAAAAAACTAAAGGTAAAATGACTTTCTGAAGGTCACATGGTTAATCGGTAACACGTGGTATTTTTCTTTTACTCTATAAAGGGTGTAATATTGTGCAATGTGTACACATTTATGGTGGTCAATGCATGATTTTGTTACTCTAGCTTTTTTATAAATTGACAGAAGTTAGAAAAGTTTTCAAACAACTTCTTCAACAAATATTCCATGGCAATAAATATTTTTAATCTCCTACCATACTAAAGTGCTGTGTAATGCTCTGAGGATATAGGAGTAAAAAAAAAATGAGAATATCTGCCTCTAAAAAGCTTTTATTCTAAAAGAGAATGTAAACATGTAAATAGGTGAGTAGGATAAAGGATAGAATGTGGTATAGGGGGAAAGGAAAGAGCCAGACAAAGTGCTACAGGAAGACTGAAGAAAAGAGAGAGAGAGCAGCTTAACGGGGAGAAAAAAGGGTGACCACTGAGGCAAGCCTTGGAGATGGCAGAGATGATGAGCCAGCATATTCCACGCAGTCAGAACAGTCATGGGGGGATACAGAGAAACACAGATGAGTTCAGAAATTACTGAATCACTGATACAGAGTTGGAAGGGATCTTAGAGATATTAATCCTCTCACAGAAGGGAAGTCCGAGGCTTAGTACTTAATGGTACTTGCCCAAAGTCATCAAGGCAGCAACTGTCAAAACTCAGACATGAACCTATTTCTTCTAACTCCCAATTGTTTCACTTCAACAGTGGTTTCCAAAATTTTTTAAAGCTGTTCCAAAAACCCTCTTTAACAGCAAGAACAAATGGATTATGATTCTCCAGGGTGATTTAATTACTCCTCATATTGTTTACAATCCTTTACTACCTGAGGTGCCAAAAAAGAATTTTTAGCACCCTTGGACCATCTTCTGGAACCCCAATAGGTTTTTGAATCACTAAATGAACCACTGAGGGGTATCCTGGAGCTAGCCAACCTGCTCAGGAGATCCAGTAGTTAAATTTTCAGTGTAAACACTTACACCTTGGAAATTAGCAAAGGATTATCATCAGGGTTTGGTTTCCTTATTGTTGATTGTCTACTCTTAAGAAAAGGACTTGATCATGCAGGTTAAACTTTTTTGGTGTTCAGATGTTTCAGTCATGTCTGAGTCTTTGTAACCCCATTTGAGGTTTTCTTGGCAAAGGTAATGGAGTGATTTGCTACTTCCTTCTCTAGTTCATTTTACGGATGAGGAGCTAAGGCAAATAAGGTTAAGTGATTTGCCTAGGGCCACACAACTAGTAAGTATCTGAGACTAGATATGAACTCACAAAGATGAGTCTTACTGACTTCAGGACCAGCACTCTATCCACAACCCCACTTAATTGCCAAGGTATATATTAGGGTTGGATATCATCTTGAAACCTTAAACCCAGTTCACTCTGAAGATCATAGATTGGATCGAAATCAGTCCCTACCTAAGCTCCACTTAATGACTGTATTTTGGGCCCTCATGCCTTAGAATAAATATCAATGGTAACTTGTTTCTCTCTGGAACAGCAACCCTGAGGGTCTTCTCCCAGCTTGATTTTTTTTTTTTCCTTTTTTTCTAATTAAAGGGGCCATCCCTTGACTCACTTCTTGAAGAGGCCTATTCCTTGAATGGGAATTACCTTACTCTAAGTGAGCACATGAAAAGGCCTTAGCCTAAAAGGGCCAGGGTCTCCCTTTGCATCCTGGGTCGTTGCCACTCATACTGATGAATATATCTGGTCAATAGACCCAGATGACTCTGGAGGAGAAAGTGAGGCTGGTGACCTTGCACAGCCCTCCCTCAATCAGATCAAAGTCAACTGTGAGTCATGTCATCATTTCCCTGATGCCATGGTCCTCTTCAGAAACAAAGGACAAACACAATAACAATCTTGGTGTGTGTGTATGTGTGTGCGTCTCCACATACAAACACATATACATAAATATGTGTGTGCCTCCACATACAAACACATATACATAAATATGTGTGTGCGTCTACTCTCATAACATCAGTCATAATTTAAGAGCTAGGAGGGACCTTATGAATCCTTGAGTTCAATCCCTTTATTTATAAAATAAATAAATAAAAATCCTTTTACAGATGAGGAAGCAAAGTTACAGCTGAGATGTGACTTGTCTGACATCACATATCTAGTAGGTGTTTGAGGTGAAGTTTGTACTCAGGTATTTCTGACTTTAAATCCAGAACTCTATTCACTATTGCCTCACCCATCCATCTTCTTGACCATCTAGAAGACTGTGTGGAAGAACATTTCAGTATGTTGCTCTGGCCTCATGAGGTCATCTTGACTGAGGTTGGACAAGACTGTGCAGTGGCTAAGTTTTTTTTTTTTTTAATGTTTGCCACAATTAGAAGCATGAAGTTTCTAGATGAATATTGTGGGAAAATAATCATGACACAGGTTAAAAAAAGATATCAGAGAATTTTTAAAAAATGAATAGAATTATAGTTGAGGTTTCATTTCTTTCTTTTTTTTTTTTTAACTGAAGTCAGTATTGCCATGCCACGAAAGGAATACAGAATACTGGGATGTTAGATCTGGGAAGGATTTTAGAGATAATTTAATCTGACCTCTTTGGTTCACACACGAGGAAACTGAGGCCAGAGAGGTTAAGTGATATGTCTTAGGTCACACAATGAATATGACTGACTCTCTCAGGTCATACATGAGAGTCCCAGGATGGCAGCACTCTGATATCTGATATTGTTTACTAGGTTGTGTGTGTGTGTATGTGTATATATATATACACATATATAGATAGATAGATAGATAGATAGATAGATAAATAGATAGATAGATATATCATCAGCTTCTTGTGCAAAGAGTTTCTAATCTTTGGCTTATTATTTGAGGTACGTTGTGAAAATATTTTCCCTTGTGGGAACACATTGACAATGTTGTTTTACAGATAAGAACTCAAGAGGGTCCTACTATGTACTTATTTATTCTACCCTCGAAAAACAATAGTGAGACTAGAGTTGGATGTGAAAAAAGATAATTTGGCCTTCGACTATCCAACAATCATGTAAATAAGTTTGGATGGGGAATGAGTTTGTTTTTAGTCTTAAATGTTTTTTTTTTATAATCATGACCTATATATAAATGAAGATATGTGTACTCCCAAGAGCATCAATGCTAAATTTTATAAGAGAGAGCTGTGGTTGTTTTCTGAATTTGGATATACAGACAGCCAGGGAAATTATGATTACTACCTTCCGCTCATTAGTTGGTTTCTGCATATAAGATGGAACCTACAGGTTCATGCTGAATAGTGTCTCATAAGACCTAGGGATCCAGACAAAAGAAGTCATAAATCATCTCCTGTCATATTCTCAAAATGCAAAATTCTTTCCTAGAACCATATACTTACAATGGTTCTTAGAAAAGCGCTGGGGTGATTTTGTGAGGAGCTGACAAGAAAAATATATGGCATGCAGAGCAATGTTTATGACACGTTCATTGACATTTAATGGAAAATGTGGTCTACTATATATTCTCTCTTCAAAATTATACACATTCAGAAATTCAATTCAATTATATTAAGAATTTATATGTAGACACTATGCTAGGTATAGGGGTTACAGAGATGAGGAAGAACAAAGAAGGAAACATCCTCTCTTTTTTAATATGAAAGGATAATGCTATTCAATATTTTAAAGCAGAGAATTATAATGACTAATATCTAGTTTTATATGTGAGCAGCTAGGCGGCACAGTGGATAGAGCACTGGGCTTAGAATCAGAAAAAAAAACGAGTCTTCCTGAGCTCAAATCCAGCCTCAGACACGTTCTAGCTGTGTGACCCTGGGCAAGTCACTTAACTCTATTTGCCTTAGTTTCCTCGTTAGTAAAATGAGCTAGAGAAGGAAATGGCAAACCACTCCAGCATCTTTTCCAAGAACACCCCAAATGGGGTCATGAAGAGTTGAAAATGACTATAAATGATGCAACAGCAACAATATAGTGCTTACACAGCATTTTCAAATTTTCAAAGTTTTTACATATGTCATATCATTTGATCCCCACAACCAACTCTGAAAGCTACTATTATCTCCATTTTAAAGATCAGGATGAGATTAAGTGGCTTGCCTAGGATCACCCAGCTAGAAAGTGTCAGAGGCAGGATTCAAATTTAGGCATTCCTGACTCCAAGTCCAACACTCTACCCAGTACATACCAAGGTGCCTAAGACTATGACTGAGGCTATCATTAAATTAGTTTAACTGCCTTTGGCATATTCTGCTAAATTAGAAATTGTCTCTATACACATGAATACCATACTCCTGGAATAAGATGCTTTGAGTTCTTTTTTTTGAATTTTTTCCATTCAGCATAACGATAGGTCACAACAATGTCTGCATGTTCTCTCTCCAAAACCCACTTATGATCAAGTCAGTCAACAAATACTTAGCAGGCACTTCCTACGTGCCACGCATTGTTCTAAGTGCTGGGGAAGCGAAGAAAGGTAAAACTAGCCTCAGTCTCAATGAGCTCATATTTCAATGGGGGAGAGCACATGTATATCACTACGTCCATCCTGGCTGTAGGTCCATAGTTAATGGAAAGTAATCTCAGAGGCCTGGACACTGGAGAGACTGGAAGAGGCCTCCACAAGGAGGGAGGATTTGAGGAGAGTCTTGAAGAAATGTCTAAAAACTAAGAGGTGAGTGAAGGATGAGGAAGGAAGGTATTTCAGGCACGGCAGGACAGTCAGTGCAAAAGTCTAGACATGAGAGAATTGTGTTTGAGGATTTCTAAGGAGGCCAACGTAGCAGTGTTATACAGTATGTAGAGGGGAGCCAAGTTTAAGACGACAAGAAAGGGAGAAAGCAGTCAGGTAGTGAAGAGTGTTATGTGCCAAACAGAGAGCTTTATCTAAACAGATATTTTTTTTTTATTATATAAACAGATCCTGGCTGTAATAGGGAGCTAATGGAATTTATTGAGAAAGAGTGACTCTTCAGTAAAATCTTCCTAGCAACTCAGTGAGAATAGATTAAAATGTAAAGAGATTTGAGGTTATTGAGGTAAGTTAGGTGAGACATGGTAAGAGCCTGAACTTGGCTGGTAGTTGAGTGAGAAGAAGAGGATGTATGTGAGAAATCTGACATGATTAGGTAATGGAATGGAGACATGGAGGGAATGAAAGTTAGTGGTAGAAAACTAACTTCAGTGACTGGGAGGATAGTATTACCCTTGACTATAGAGGGAAATCTGGAAGAGAAATTTTGGAGGGGTAAGGTGTATTCTGTTCTTGGACATATTGAATGTCAGATACCTCCTAGACATCCAGTATGGAATATGATATGATATGGGAATGGAGGTCAGGGAAGAAATTAGAGCCTGATGTTAAACATGTGTTATGTGTGTAAATAAATTTGAATCATTTGCACAGAGAAGCTCACTGAACTTATGAAAGCTGTAGTTGGAAAGGAAAAGAGTGAGGACAAAGCACTGGGGAATACTCATGGTCAGAGAGTATGACATGAAGAACCATCAAGAGAGAGGAAGGAGGTGTAGTCAGATAGGTAGGAGAAGAACCCATATGACAATGGACACCAAAAAACCTGGAGAAGAGAGAATATGCAAAAACACAACATCACCACCGTTGAATGCTGCAGAGAGGCCAAGAAGGAACAAAACAGAGAAAAGCTTATTAGATTCCGTAATTAAGAGATTAAGAGCAAAGGTTCTTAAAAAGAGAGAAATGATTATACAAGAAAAAGAAGTCAGAAAAAAAGTCATTCTACAATGTTATTTTCATTTTCCTAGTTCCCCTGACAATCATAGCATCTTTAGATTCCTGCTGGTTATAACTCCAGAAAGAGGAGACAGATGGATACCCAAAGTATTGCATTGGTACTCAGAGAAAGTCATGGATTGACTATGGAAGATTTATGGAAAGATATGAACAGTCTACTAGAATGACAAGGTATGGGAGTGATTGATTCTGGTGATACAGTAAATACACCAATGAAAACAGATTGAAAGTTTCACAGTAGCTAAGTCATCTCTCGTCTTTGCCTCTCCAACTCATCTACAGATGTTCTTTCTACACAATTGCTGGAAGTAGTTCCTTTTTTCTCTACCCCTTTTCACAGCATTTCCATGCCCTATTGATTCAGCTTCTTTTTATATTTCTCATTGAAACTGGGTCATTTTTTTTCCTCTCCTAACCTTGTCATCCACTTTTAAATTGGTGAACCACTAAAATATTATAAACTAGGTCAGAAAATTCTATTTATTTGCATCAATGTACATCTTCTGGTTTTAAATAGTCAAGAAGGTTCCCTGTCTTTTCCCCTTACTGCTTTCTGGGTTGACCTATATTCTTTGTTCTGGTGTCTTTTAACTGAATGCCATTTTCTTCCTGCAGTAGTACTGTGGAATATAACTGAGGCATAGCCTAATGTGAATCTAGTTAGTTTTTTCCATATAATTAATGTAGACCTTAAGAAGATGAACAACAGCTTGTTTGCATGTGATGGGTAAGTTCTGCAGCTGCCTGACAGTGATTCCAAGTTGTATTCAGCTTTGCTCCGACAGTTATTGTGGTCTTGTACTATTCTTAAATTAAATTGTCAGCTTTGTTTCTGTCTCCTCCTGCTGATTCTTCAGCTGCTCAGTGCCTCCTGCTACTAGCAGGAGAAATAGCAAATGGAAGAAGAGGCTGAAACGGCACAGCTGTATAGGTGTAAAATCATCTGGGCCTCTGGGATAACACATACCCCTCTTGGAGAGATTAGCCATTTTAAATTGACCAAGTTTTAGCAATACCAGGACAGAGCACTGGGTAAACATACAATGAATCTTGCACTGGAAGTAGTGAATATGAAGAAGCAGATGTTTCTGGGTTGTTGTTAAGACAGGGAATTCCTGCATAAGAAAAATGGATGGAAGGGGAGGGGTGCATGGAGGGCTTGATTAGGGGGAAATTAGTTAAGAGAGACAGATGGAATGAGCAATAAAATTATGTTTGGGAAAGTGGAGACATTTGGTAACTGAAAAGGACTATGGTGTAAAAAACAAATAATTTCCTTGCTAAACAAAGAAAAGACAGGAAAGAGGAGAAGGAGGATGAAAATGTGGTGATGGCAGAGGACAAAAGAGCAATGTAGAGGATGAAGAGAAGAGGAGGCAAAGAAAGGTGGGAGAGAAAGATGAGGAGGAAAACATGGAGGTAAAGGAAGAAGGGGAGATCACGGAGGAAAGAGAAAAGAAGAAAATGGACTCCAGATGGCGAGATTATCAAGAGAAAGAACAGGGATGGCTCACAGAGGTCACTAACTTTAGGTCACCAGGCAGACTATTCTCTCCAGAAATCTCTCCTCTCCATTGCCTATGATGGTAATTTTTTTTTCCATGTGGTATTTGAAATCCCCCAATTGAAGATTTCTTTTTTTAGCTTTTGAGGTCCTGCTCATCAAAATTTTCTTTTCAAGAAGAAAATATCAGTCAAAGGGATAATACCTTAGGCCATCAATGTCTGACAGATTACTTGGCAAAGGCTAGGTTAGGGTGGGTAGGGGAGGACTGGATGGAAAAGACTGGGCAGGAAGAAGGGAGATGAAAATGAGATGGGAGAGTAGAAAAGATAAACATCTGGCACCATTATAAGGCAGAACAAGTAATTCAAACGAAGACTACCTGGTCTACCTAAATTATTTAGATATACATAATATGTCATGTTCTATTTCATTCATCTGAGATGCAATTTCTTCTCTTTAAAGTCAGGTATTAATAAGACCTCCATCACTGATGGCATAGTGATTGTGAGAAAAGCAATTTTGTAAGCCAAGCAATGTCCTAAAAACACAAACTCATATGAGAAAGAGAAGCATGGTATAATGGCCAGAGAACAGGTCTCAGAATCAGGAAGGCCTAAATTCAAAGCCGGAAGTGGGACATGCGAACCTGGGCAAATAATTCAATCTTACAGATTGTCAGTTGAAGAAAGTGCCACTCTGCCTTGGGAGAGAAAATTCCTCATGAGGGAGGTCCCTACACTGACACAATGACAGGTCTACTAAAAAAAGTGAGGGATTTTTTTTTTTCCTGAGGGGTGGGTAGTTAGACATAGAATAGCATAGTGAATAAAGTATTAATCTTGGAGTCAACAAGACAAAGAAGACCAAAAAAAATCATGCCTCTGACATTTACAAGGTTTGAGACCATGGACAAATCACCTAGCTTCATAGTGTCCCCAGGGAACTGTCTAATACTGCAAGTTCCTGAGTCTTGGTGATCTTCACTGGGGATAGCAATTTCTATATTGGCAGTTCACTTACTGTTAAAATCTTATATTCATGTATTCTCCCCTCCAAAGAAATTGGTAGCACATCACAAATTATTTAAATATCACACTATCCTTAATATAATAATACCTGCAAAAATATATGAAGCAAACTTTCCAATTTCCCATGATATACATGGAAGATTCCTTACTTCTAGATCAACATGATCTAGTGGACAGCGCAAGAAGCTTAGAGTAAGCAGAGACTTAAGTTATAGTTCTGTCTCCGATACTTAATAATCTTGTGTCCTTGGACAAGTCACTTCTCTGTAAGCCTCTGTTTTACTTTGCAAAATGAAAGGGTTGGGCTACATTAAAATCCCTTCCAATTCTTCTATTCTGTGATTTGTTGAGGTCTTTGTCCTCAGTCACTGGCTATGGGACTGTGGGCCCTCTTGTGGCTAGAAGTGTCTCAATCAAGCAGTTCTGGATTGCTATTTGAGGGTTGGAACATGTCTCCCCTCTTCTGACTCTTCTAGAGTATGAATGCATGGGAAGACAGATTTTCCTTCCCACTGCACAAGGCCCCAGATATGTGTATGAAGAAGGGATGAAGAGATTCTCCCCTAATTGATGGGGGGAGGCACCAACTCTATTTAGCCTCTGAAGTCCCTATATAATCATAAAGAATGAAATTATTTGTAGAGACATGCAGCTGTGCAATGAAAATTTAAAGACACACTAACTTTTGATGAAGATGCACAATGAATATTAAACAAGCACCTGCAATCCCTAGTGCATCTACCTTCAATCCCAAACAGAACCTAAATTGTCTTCAACACTTTAGAAAAGACCATTTAATACTATGGCATATTTTAAAACAGTTTTCCTCAACTAAATTATAGGCTATACAGTAGCCTCTAATGAAGTGATCTAAGGTTACTGGTTTCAGGTTTATTAGGTTAACCAGTTTTGTATCTTAAATTTCCTGTCTTTTTCTATGCTTCAGGACAAAGGCAAATTAGTCATTCCTACTGACTTTTTCTGTTGTTAATTGTAAGTATTGTTGATGCAAGCACATGAGAAAACCACACAAAAGCAAATTCTCCAAAAATCCTCCGTGCCAAATCCACCACAGCCAAGACAACACCACTGAAATTGTTGATTCTGTCTCCTTAATAGTCTTGTTTCCTTGAGTAAATGGGTAAATGCAATATGTTTCCTCTGATGTCCCTAGGAGAGAAAGATAGCAATAAAATATTGATGAGGTGAGATCTGGCACAGATGAAATTCCCTACTCTAAGACATAACAAAGTGTTATGGACCAAACCACAGTGCTACATCTTGTCTCTGGAACTCAGCTTTTCCTGCCACTAAATAGAGTCTGGAGCCAAATTTTTGTCACAATACTCACTCCATGAAACTCTGCCACTTGGCAAGACTCCAAAACCCTCCAAGAAGGCTGCAAAGTAGATTCAATCCATATCTTTACAGGGCCCAGCAGGTTGTTCACTGGGTTACTTTTATGCAGATCAAAAAAAGAACTTTGAGTCACTGAGTACATTATGAAATTCCTTATTTGACTCAAATCTGCAAATGTTTGTTGACCACCTTTGTGTTTGGTATGATCTAAAATAAATACAAAACAGTGGGAATGACTGCTACTCTAGAGAGGTTCACAATATATATAAGGAGGCAACCCACAACACAAAGTAACTGATAACGGTGAAGTTTTTTAAGGTTTAGAAAGCATTTTCCTCACAGAAGCCTCGAGGAAAAGATAGGAGAAGGATTTTTAGCACCTTTCCTATTCTGGGTACCAACCTGCATTGAGAGTGGATGGCCTTCAGAATAAGGAATACAACTGTACTGTTGTATTCAGTCTTGATCAGACCACATTTTGGAATATTAAATTCAATTGGGGATATTGTATTTTAAGAAGGACAAAGATAAATATTGATAAGATAGAAATGAGATGTGGCAAAGGGTGAGGGGGGAGATGAAGACAAAGTCAAGTCCTGAGCTCCTTGAGAAAAAAAATTTAAGAAAGGTGATGCATTTGGACAAATGAAACCTCACAAAAGAAGGATGTTGCATGATGGGGAAGAAGAAAGGTTTAGAAGTAGCACTAGGGAGAAAGATGTATGTCTACCCCTCTTCTTTGTCTAGTTTATTGGTTGGGAGAAAAGGGAGCATGAGTATACCTTGATGGGAGAGGATGGCCAGCCATGCTTTCATTAGGGTTGAGGAGGGAGGTTAAGCTGGATCTCCAAGGATATCGGCACAAAACATGGAAAGATGAAGGAGAATAAGTTTGGGATAAAGGAAAATTTGTTCATGGAGTTCCAGGAAGCAAAAAGGAATAACTTCATACCGCTGCTTCTAATTCTGCCACTAGAAACAAAGGTCTTTTGCCCAATCACAGCTCTTCAAAAACATAAAAACAACTACCATATCCCACTGTCTTTTGCTTATTCAGATTTAATATCCTTAATATACTTTAATCAATTCTTATGGTTCCCTCACCAACCTTATTGCCCAAGACTTCGAACGATAGCATATCTGGAATAGTTTGAATTGAAAGGAGAGCACATAGTCAGTACTTAGTAAATGTATCTTCTTTCATTTATTCATGGAGCTGTATCTTCTTTAGCACATAGTCAGTACTTAGTAAATGTATCTTCTTTCATTTATTCATGGAGCTGTAGAAAAAGTTCTGTTTCATTTAATGGACAAAACAAACAAACCCCATCCTATGTAATGATAAGAGAGTTTCAAAAAGCAGAATGGGTAGTGGATATCTTCAGGTAGAAGTTGGATGACAGCTGAGCAAAGAAGTAGAGAAGGTTGCTATAGAACTATGGGTTGGACCAGAACTTTGAGATTTTGAATTACCCATTTTGCAGATGAGTTATGTGAGGATCAGAAGGTTTAAATAACTCTCTCACATTGTCCCAGCTAGTCAGTTTTAAAAGCTGAACTTGGGTCTATCCTTTAATTTCAGTACTTTTACATATGATATAAATATACTAAATGTTAAAGAACTAGTATCCTCAATAATGCATGGAAAACATTCCAAGACAGTATATGATTAATTGTAAAATGAATCATTCATGCAGCAAATACTGTGAGTTTTGGGGAAAAGAGAACACACTAGCCTTCAAAGGCTTCGGATTGACAGATGGGGAGCATGAGGTTAAGAGAGGCCTATGGTTGCACAACTAATCAGTAAAAGGTCCAGGACTAAGACTCTGCTATTTCAACTTTCATTCTAAAGATGAGAGGTTTCAAATGGGCTTTAATGGATGAGTGAGATTTGGATACACAGAAGAAAACGGGGAGGGCAGCTTAGGCAGCAAAAAAATAACAGGAGCAAAGGTTCAGGGCACGAATGACCAGTTACAATTTGGGGCTCCATCATCAGGCCACTTTTCAAGACTGAAAGGTCTGTGGATGGAAGTTGTAGATGATGAAGCTACAAAGGAAAGGGAGGGCTAAGATTTTCGTGGGGGTTTGACATGTCAAAGTTGACTAGCCCATCCTTTCCTTTGCTCCCTCTTTTGGAAATATAAAGAGAATATTTAAATAATTATCTTAGTCTATACCTTTGAGATAGTTTGAAAGAAAATCTTTATCAGTCTTTAACTAATAAGTCACTAACAGTTCTACTGGAGAAGGAATTTAGGCAATTATTAGACAAGGGATAGGATCCCTATTGATTTTCTTAAAAACAATCTTTTCCCCCATGCCTGAACTGGATCAGAGTAATGACCAGTCTAAGAAAAGGGGGAAGTCTTTGATTTTTTCACTTAAAGAAAGTGTCAGGGGTGACTTTGTGGCACAGTGAATAGAGCACCAGCCCTGGAGTCAGGAGGACCTGAATTCAAATCCAATCTCAGACACTTAACACTTACTAGCTGAGTGACCTGGGGCAAGCAACTTAACCCCAATTGCCTGCCTTTCCCCCTCCAAAAAGCAAAATAACTCCCCCCCCAAAAAAACAAAAGAAAGTGTCACTTGAGTTCACCTTTGATGATCTGAAATGGAGAATCCTTAAAGGAAATGATCAAGCGGGGGTTGATGACACAATGAAAATGACAAAATTGACTATTGTTTTGTTTAGCAAATCAAAACATTAACTGGATTTTGCCTTGAGCCCTAGAACCATGGTCTATCTTATTGTGTAATGTTATTTATTATCTGAGAAAACTCAAAAATGACTTGCTGGAAAGAAATTTTCAGAGCTATTGAATAACCCTGATCATTTGGGGGCAGAAATGTTCATATTATTATAATCAAATTAATGTTTAAAAGTATTTCTGGGAGAATCGAGCCTAAGAAGCAAAAGATAGAATTTTCTTCCAAGGATGTCAAATCATACATTAGTGTTTTATAAGGAATATGGGCTGGGAAAATATAGTCTAAAAACTATTGGCTTCAAGGTATCTTACATTCATCCTTTGAAACCTGGGCCCCTCTCGTAATTTGAAGCACTTTTATTGTTTTTTACTTTCACTGGTAGAAAAGCACTCAGAAGACAGAGAAATGCATTCTAGAGGTTCTAAAACATTGCTGGAGGTTTTGGAATTGGTCAGAAATACCTTTAGGAGAAGAAAGAATAGAACAGTTTTCCAGATTTTCTGCGCATTTGATTTTATTTTTTCCAGACCTATGATTTTTAAAAAACATTCTCAGCCTGGAAACTCTTTTCCGTGGGATATAGACTGTCAATCTGACTGAAACATAGAATCTTAAAGAGTTGTGGGAGGGGAGCACAAAGTGGTTAAAAGATTTGTCTCCTGTCACTTAGATGTCTGACCAAGGCATGCCTTGAACCCTGGTCTTATCGATCCCAAAGCTGTCTCTTCACTGTGGATAACATCCTATTAATAAATGAATAGTATTACTTCATTTTTTTAGTTCAAAGCATTAACTGGAATAAACTCTGAGGCTACTTTCTCTCGAGTTTCTTTAAAAAATATATCACAGAATAGGAAGCTTTGGTTTCAAGTCTTTATAGCATGCAAAATCAGACTATGTAATTTCTTCAAGGCATATGGTTCAGAAAAAAAATGCAGTGCTTTGAGGATCTGAGTTTGAGTCCTGGATGTGACACTATTTTTTGATCTGACTCTGATTTCATTAGTATAGGAAATGTTCCATGAAGAACACTTAGACCAACATAAACCTATGACTGTTTAGAAATTTGCTTTCTAAGCTCATTGGTAGAATGACTTGCCTAGGGTCACACAGCCAATATATTGCAGAGGTTCTAATACTTACTGGGGCAAATCACTTTATCCTTCTGGGTTTCAGTTTCTTCATCTGCCAAATAAGGATGACAGGGCAGTATAAGTAATAGGACGTTAGAGATCATCTAGTCCAATCGACCATTCCCATTTTAGAGATAATGAAACTGAGGCCGAGATGATAAAGTGATTTGCCCAAAAAGTCACAGAAATACCAAAGCGAGGATCAAATCCATGTTTGTGACACGTTCTAATATGTTCTAATTTGTTGATCTAATTTGTTGATCACATACTCCAATAAAGAGTGATGCTTCATCAGAGTGAGGAGTTTGCCCTGGATTTTCAAAGCCATGCCACTGGTGCACAAGCTCTGGACAGTCCAACCAAACTGGAAATACTGAGTGTGAATCTACTGGGGGACTGTATCTCTGTTGTCCAAAAATCAACTTAGGTTTAGAAAGACTCATTAACAAGTTAGCCAGTGGGTAATACATTTACATATACATATAAATGGTATATATGTCTCTGTGTGTATATGTCTATACACACATGCATGTATGTATTTATATAAATATACACACATATACTTATATATTTTTGTATGTGTGTATGCATACACACATACATGTATGTATATATGCATACACATACAAGAGTTTACCATTTTTGCTGGCCAAGGGAGTATTCGCTATGAAGGAATATCATATTCTTGACATATTAAAAATGTCAGTAACGTGTTCCTTTTTTAAAAAGTACATAACAAATATAACATGTTAGTTTCAAAGCCATCCTGCTTGCCTGTATTCTCCTCTGAGCTTCCTTCTGTTTTATTTAGTGCAAATATATGATATACAGGACAGTTAGGTGGCACAGTAGATAGGGTATTGGGCTAAATTCAGGAAGACTCATTGTCCTGAGTTCAAATCTGGTCTGAGACACTAGCCTTGTGACCCTGGGCAAGTCATTTAACCCTGTTTGCCTCAGTTCCTCATGTATAAAATGAGTTGGAGAAAGAAACGGAAAACCAATCCACTATCTTTGCCAAGAAAACCCGAAATGGGGTCACAGAGAGTCAGATATTACTGAAACCACTGAACAAGGATACAAATACCATATATGCATGCATATGTACACATATGTATGTATAACATACATGTAAGTCTTATGTACACAAATACATATGCATATTCTATATAGCTGTATCTATATACTTCACAGGTACTCCTTTCTTTTTTTAATTTGATTTCACCATCACTAGAACCTCCTATCATCACCCCTACCAAAACTCAAACCAAGAAATCCCAACCTTCTTTGTGACCACTAAAATCACACAAGCTAAACCCTTAGAAAATGTCGACATATGGAAATGTGTGTTTCACCGCTTGTGTGTCAAGAAGGAGGTAGTATAGTATATTGGTTCATAGTTCTTTTAGTCATACTGTTAGTCATTAGAGTAAATGGCTACTGTTGGTTCATCTCCTTTGTAGGAATGCTCCAAGTACTTTGAGATTCTAATTATTACTTTCAAGAGGACAAGAGAACCAGGAGACCTTGGCTTTGGTTCTAATTTTGTTAATTAGCTGTGTGACCATAGGCAATTCATATTATTTCTGTTTTCCAATCTCCTCATACACAAAATGAGGTTAGACTGTGTCTCTTAAGATCCTTTCCAAATTGCAAAAAGATAAGACTCTAAGTGTGACTTGGAAATCATCCAATCCTTACATTCTATGGCCCAGTAAATCTATCTAGTACATTAAAGGTTTGATTTTCAGATGCCCCACCCCTGAAGAAAAGAAAAGCAACCACACAAAAGGGAACAAAATGTTGGAAAAGGAAGACACATTTCTTTCAAGGCAGGGAGAGGGCAAGGACAGTCTCTTCTTGGTTGGCTTGGCATATTTCTGTTAGTTAATTGAGGATTTCATCATATCCATCTTATTAGTGGCTAGAGAAATTACCTAATTAAATTTCATGGACATACTTCCAATTGGTGGTGCATTCAGCCTTAGGTTTCGTGGCCCAATAAGGATTGCTTATATGCAAATTTGCTACAAGGTGCTTTCCCAAATCTCATTCTTGAAGAAAGAAAAAACGTTTATCTACCCTCTGTAGCAGCAAGCATCCTAGCATACCCAGGATGGCTGCTAGCACAGGTTCTCTAATCTGCTTTTCTAAAAGAAAGCAACTCAAAAAGGGTTAACAATCTTACCTTAATTAAACATATGTCATTTACCAGTTTGGGAGGAAAAGTAAGCACCCTGAACTTCAGAGAACATAAACAGAAGTTACAAGCAGACAAAAAAATACAGACAGAGAAAATAACACAATTCAACAGACAGGGCTTCTACTGTCTGACCATTACATACATACATACACACAGGTAGTTACCAGAGAGAGAAGCACCAACATCTGACTTTTCAAATCCAGGGGGCTCAACAGCTGCCCAGAGTCTCATCTGGCCAAATCACACAACTCTTCCTGTGAGTGAGCCCCAAAGCAAAACCTCACCCTGTCAGAGTATAGACAGCCTTCTCCAGGGTCAGAGAATATCACAACCCTCATGACCCCCTGCCTAATTGCAAAGTAACAAGGTGTGGACCTTCCTGAAAAACAAGCCTCCCCTAAGCAAGCTTCTCCTGTGGGCTCTGCTCCACCCTTCAGCAAACTCCTCCTCCTACAGGCTCCATGGGACTACATTCAGCCTATGAGGGGGCAGAGTATATTTTTAAATCAGGGAAGGTCCTCAAATTCCCTTAGGCTTATAAGGGGCAGGAAAGATCTTCAAATTTCCATGACTATTACACCCTCGAGTCTGGTTCCTCCAAAAGAAGACTGTGTCTTTTACACCCCCAGGTGGTATCAGAAGAACAGCAGTAACACAATTTTAAAAATATATAAAAATCCAAAATAGTAAAGGACACTTGGCTAAGCAATGATAATAGAAGGGCTGAAAAACACTATGTTCAACCCAGAACTATCAAGGGACTCAACAAATGGTGACTGTTCATAGATAGGGAGGAAGAGCAGACACAAAGACTAAGATAAGAGCTGTGAAAAAGAGGAGAATTCCCATGATTGTTGCAGCTTTACTAAGAAAATCCAATTACTAAGGAACTGTATGGTCACTGCCATCATACATTGGTTCTTCCTTCAGAAGCCAGGCCTCTTATGAATAGTAAAAAATACTAGTCCAGTCAAGTAGCAGTCAAGTGAATCTTCTGGACTTATGCTTTAATACGAGGAGAAGACAGTATCCTGATCAATTTGGCTTACCCTTTGCACACTGCTTATTAAAACTGATATTTAATCCCGCTAGCCAAATAAGGGAGTCCTAGTCACTCTTTACCCAATGCATTTTTAACTTTATCAGTAATGTGTTTCTAAACTGAGAGTGAAAATGGCCAAGATCAGCAGAAAGTAAAATACCATAACCTACTTATGAACTTCTTCATGTAGCATGATTTTATCATTGATTGTTATGCTCTATTGGGTCATGAATGATGAATGCTACTAGAATATAGTGACATGCCCAGCTCTAGGCTATTGGCTGAAATTCTGAAGTCTATTTTAGAACAACTGTTCACTGTTTTTTACCTCTCACTACCTTCCAGAACACACACACACACATATATATATATATATATGTGTATATACATATATACACATATATATATGTGTGTGTATATATATATATATATATATATATATTGCATTTTTTTAAAGCTTCTATCTCAGGATTCTCTAGAGAATACAGGTTTTTTTTTTGTTTTTTGTTTTTTTGCTGGGGCAGTTGGGATTAAGTGACTTGCCCAAAGTCAGATGACTAGTAAGTGTTAAGTGTCTGAGGCTAAATTTCAACCAGGTCCTCCTGACTCCAGGGCCGGTACTCTATGCACTGAGCCACCTTGCCGCCCCATAAAAATACAGTTCTTAATGAACAGAATTTTTCCTAAGAATTTAAGAAGGGATCAAGTTGTCTGGAAGAGGAACACACCTGCACAGTTGTATTCAAAACATTCTACCAACTTAGGTCACTGCATATACATTCCTATTGGATCGTCTATAGGTAGCGATGAGGAAGGAAGATAAGAGAGGAGAGTTGCTAAGATACCAACCCCATAGACCAGATTCTCTTTTTTCTGCTGTGGTAAGTATGCCACAGTGAACTAAGAAGAGGGGGGGAGGAGTGCTGCAACCTGGTCCAGAGGGAGGGATAAATGCAGTTGCTGAAAAGAAATGTCTTTTTAGAAAACATTTTGTCTCTTTTCTTTTACTACTTGAAATGAAATAAAAACTTTCTTCCTCATCCCCACCACCCCTTATTTATACTTCAAGCACTCTCCATACTGTGTGTTTTTAGAGATTTTTCAATCCCAGCTACTAGTGTTATAGAACACAGATTTTTTTTTTCTAATCCTTCATTTTTTTGGAGGGGGTAAGGCAGGGCAATTGGGGTCAAGTGACTTGCCCAATGTCACACAGCTAGTAAGTGTGTCAAGTATCTGAGGTTGGATTTCAACTTGGGTCCTCCTTACTACAGGGTCAGTGCTCTATTCACTGTGCCACCTAGTTGCCCCAGACCACAGATCTTTTGTTCATAAACTTATTTTCTTAACTGCTTCATTTACAAACTTGCTGTTAAAAGCTTTGAGAATATTTTGAACCAACTCACAGGGGGCAGAAATATATTCCAATGCCCTCCTTGGACACTGGGGAAACTGAGGTTTAGAGAAGCCAATGATCACAAAGTTCATCAGCAACAGTTCCAGTTGTCTATACACACACTAGTTTGCTACAAGGTGTTTTCTCTCTCTCTTTTTTTTAAGCAATTGCGGTTAAGTAACTTGCTCAAGGTTACATGGCCAGGTGTTTCTGGGTGGATGCTAAGTATCTGAGCCCAGATTCAATCCCCAGGTCATCCCAACACTGGAGCAGGTGCTCTTACTCGATGTGCTACCTGGTGGCCCCTACAAGGTGTTTTCTTAAACCTCACTCCTGAAGAACAAGAAAAGCTTTTTTTTTCTCTTGTCTGGCTGCTCCCAAAGGAGACTTAGTCAGTTTATTACACATGTGGTGGTATCAAAAGAGAAATAGTAACACAATTTTAGTAACACAATTTCTCTTTCTTTTTTAATATACAAAAACCTCAAAAAAGTAAAGGAGGGGCCTGACACTCATTTAAGTAATGATAACAGAGGGTTGATAAGCACTGTAACAACCCAGACCTGTCAGGGGACTCAGTGAATGTGCTCATGAGACATTTTTAAGTTTAATCTGCATTATTCACATTTTCTCCATCACTTTAAATCTAGACAATCAGCTAAAAAAAGAAATCAAGCCCCTTTTTTGTTGATCCACACCCCTCCCCCCCTCCCAGGATGTAAATGATCACATTGAAAAGAGCTGGCTCCAGAATACCTGGTAGTTTTAGGACTACATCCATTGCCCCTTGTTGGCTCCACCCCCTCATTACAAAGTGACTCCGTGCAATTCTTTTTCAGCTGTGTCTGACTCCTTATGGCCCTGTTAGGGGTTTTCTTAGCAGGGATACTGGAGTGGTTTGCCATTTCCTTCTCGAGATCATTTTACAGATGAGGAAACTGAGGCAAAAAGGGTGAAGTGACTTGCTTGTGATCACATAGCTATGAAGGATCTGAGTCCAGATTTGAACACAGGACTGAGTTCTCCTGATTCCATTCCCACCCCTCTATCTACTGTGCCACCTAGCTGAACCCACAAGATGAATAAAGATAGAAATAATAGACAGACCATAGGTTCCATCATTCATACAATGTCAAGAGAGCTAAAAGAAGATCCTCAGAATACTGAAGGTTCATGGGAAAACATGGGCAAGAGTCAGTTGAACAGCATGGGTGAGTTTCTGTGTGTACTATTGGGAGGACCATACATGTACATGTTAATGATATTATCTATTCCTGAGGTTCTGAAGATTACTTCATCAAAAACAAACCACTTGGTTCTAGAGTGAAGAAGGGGGGGGGGGATTTGACTAATCTTTTTTTTTTTTATTGGCATGATTTGGTAATAGGAAGCAAAAGTTAAAAAAAAATGTCTACTTGGAGATGTATAATTAAAATTTATACCAATAATCTGATTATGTTTGAACTGATTCTTTAGTTGACTGCACTGACCAGTCATGTCAATCCAAAGTAATGTCTGAAGTGTAAGGTGGGGTTAGATGATATTATTAAAGTAACTTTCAGTAAGCTCCTGCCCCAGACTGTGAAAATCAGCAGTTTAGTGAGTTAACCAGAGCTACTGATGACGACTCTTTAAACTATTCTAAGTTCTATTTTTAGAATCCTAACTTCTATTTTATATTCTGATTTTATAGGGAAGAGAAGGATTACTTATTTTGTCTCTATATCCCTCAGTGTCAAGCAAAAAGGTATTTAATATGAACGTTGAAATGAACTGAACCGAAAAATAGAGCCCCACAAACACAGCATCTTTCTTTGTTGTTAGCTTAGAGAGTTCTAAAAATATTAGTACTAAGAAAATAAAGGCAAAACCATAATTCAAGGCAGCTCTGTGGTTATGGTGGCTAAGTGCTTGGGGTTAGGAGGATCTGAGTTCAAATACTGTTTCAGTGTCTTACTATCTAGTAAATTTACACAAATATTTCAAATGTAAATTTTATATAAATATATTGTTGATGTAATTTATAATTCACATGTCTACATAGATGGCTGTATATGTCTATATATGTACATGTATGCCTACATACATGTTTGTATCTAGAGGACTATATATGAAATATAATACCCAGGAGGGAATAATTACCAAGTCCCATTCAAAATAATTCTAAAACTCATAGAAAAGAAAGACAAAGCTTCAAAGAAAATGCCTTGTAGAAAGAAAACTCATTTCAGATTGCCTAAGCAACCACATTTCTCAAGAAACAAACTGATGCTTTTTTTCTTTGAAAATGAGAAATGTAATGAGTATTTTATTCTTATGGAAAATTAAGATAATGGAAGCTTCACTACCTTTTTTTTAACGGTATTACTTAATATGCCCTAATTTCAAACTCAATCAGAAAGTCAATTAATATTTATCAAGTGTCTATTGTATTTCTGGCACTGTGCTAAAAGCTGGAGATATGTTGAGAGGCAAAAGACAACTTCTGCTCAAAGACTTCCCTCCACACTATACTGGGGGAGACAGCAATGGACAGACATCATACGTACAGCATTAAGTACCATTGGAAAGTCTTTTTACAGAAGGGGTGATTTTAGCCGAGACTTGAAAGAAGCCAGGATAGGCAAAAATTAGAAATAAAAAAAAGGACATTCCAGGTGTGGGACAGTCAGAAAGAATGTCCCAAGTGAGGAGATGGAAAGTTTTGTTTGCGAAACAGCAAGGAGGCTCAGGTCAATGGGTCACAGACTATGTGTGGTCATGGCAGTGGGGTGCAGTGGCAGGATAATATTTATAATATAACATAATATTATTTATATATTATTATAATAATATAATAACATTTATCATATAACATAATTTATAATATAAACAGCTAACATTTATATGGGGATTGCTATGTGCCACCATCCCATTTGATCTTCACAACTTTGGGAGGTAGGTGCCATTATTGTCTCCATTTTATAGATGATAAAACTGAGGCTGACAAAGGTTAAGTGTATTGCCCAGGGTCACAAAATTAGGAAGTATATACACAATGCTATATACACACATACATATATAACGTATTTATATACACATATAATTCAGAATTGCATCAATGTTTACGTGATAAGGACAAGTTATAGGTCAGACTACATATTTCTGTATGTTACTAAAATGAGTGTTCATAAAAATTACCTTTCCTTACTTCTTAAATGCATATATCTATCTCTTTCTTTGTCTCTTTCTCTTCCTCTCCTTTTCTCCCTCTTCCTTTTCTTTCCCTTTATGTATATAGGTATAGATTATAGACAGATATATAGAAAGATATACACATATATCTATCTCTGTATATGAATAAAAAATCTACCTAGTTCTTTTCCTTTAAAAATTTAGATAAAACATAGTTTCTCTCTACTAACATAGGATAGATGGTCAATAAACTTTTTCAATGAAACCAAAATTTGCAAATTTCAATAAACCGAACTCAATGGGGGGGAGGGGGGAGAATCCATTTCAATAAGAGAAATGCCTTATTTATAGGATCTTTATGTGATTTTTATCACTAGTGAAAGCATACACACCAAACATCACCAAAGTGTAGTCTCACAAAGGCCTTGCTTTCAATTATATATAATTAATATGTTACATTAATATGTAATGTGTTGATTGATGTGTGTGTGTGTGCGTGCGCACGTATGCGCTCTGATAGTGTGGCCAAGCACTATATGGTAGCAAAATATCTGATCTGGGGTCAGAGAACCAGGCTAAAATCCAATCTCTGTGACTGTCACCTGTATAATAGTGAACAAATCACATCATACATTCTACTTGTATGACCATGGGCAAGTCACTTAAACATTCATGGGCCTCAATTTCTTCATTTATAAAACGGGGGGGGGGGGCAGCTAGTTCACACAGTGGATAAAGTTCTGGGTCTGGAGTCAGGAAAACTCACATTCATGAGTTCAAATCCAGAGTCAGACACTTACTAGTTGTGTGACCCTGGGAAAGTTACTTACCCTGTTTGCCACAGTTTCCTCATCAGTAAAATGAGCTGGAGAAGGAAATAACAAACCACTCCAGTATTTTTGCCAAGAAAACCCCAAATAGGGTCACAAAGTGTTGGATACAATTGAGATGACTAAATAGCAACAAAATAAGGGGTCAAACTAATATACAAAATAAAGGATAAAGGGGATGATCTTTAAAATTCTTCCTAACTCTACATCTCAGATTTTAAGAAATTATATTTATAACACCCATCCCCTCAAAGAGCCTACAATCTAATTAGTGAGACAAGTATAATAACTTCAACAAAAAAAAACCTAAAAAACAATTAACAGCAATAAATACCAATGGAAAATACTGTGGTGTGGACTAATTACAGTGGGAGTCAGAATGAGGAGAGATTCCTTGGAATCATAAAAGTCAGGAAAGAGGGAAGGAAAGATGTGACAAAAGTTTGGCCTTGAAGGTAGGATTAGGTAGGAAGTTTGTACAAAAATATGAGGGGGGAAAGTTTGTAGGTAAGTGAAGAGAATGAAGAGACGAGCCTAACTAGAATAAAAAGTTATTGCACTAGACTTGGACACAGAAAATATGTGTTTTATTCCCAACTATGAGTTGTACTGTTGGATGTGAGCAACATTCTGCTGTTAGTACGAGCTTTGGAAAAATTCACCCTCTGACGACTTTTGTTTCTCTCTCTACCAGTTGAGGGGTTGGAATAGAAAAACGTGTCAGGTCCCTTTCAAATCTAAAATTCTGTAGTTTTATAGAACATATGTTAGATTTTAAAACTGTGACCTTTAGACCATCTTGGATGTAAGTAAGCAAGGGGAATTTAGAGGTGTTGAGTATGCAGTGGGGAATACTTAGAGGGACTTATGTAGGGAAATGACATGATGGAAGTAGTGTTTTAGGAAGTTTAGACTAAGATTCCAATGGAGGAAGCAAGAGAGACAAGGGAATAGAGAGAAGATTTTTTTTGTTTTGTTTTATTCTGTTTTTTAACAATAACAAGGTGTGAAAGGAACACGAGGAGACACTCTAAATAAATAATTCACAATACTTGGTTTTGTATATAAAATAATGCCTCTCACAAGCTTGAAAACAGTTCATGTATTGTCTTACTATTCCACCAAGAAATATCATATATATAATTTACCTGGTAAAAGGTTTCTTTATAGATACATAGTGGTAAATTTCCACCTGGTTCCTTTATTATGATAGAAATTCATAATTAGAGGACTCTAAGTTAATGAGGTTTCATCTAATCTATATATTCAAGATACAAATTAATGACTAGAGAACTCTGAATTAACAGGGTTTGGATGAATTTTTTTCTATTTATAATCCTAGGTATTGGGTCATTTTCTATTGCATGGTAATAGATTCAAAGTGGAAAAAATCAGGGCTAAGATTTTGAAAATTCTTTGAAGTGGGCAGTTTGAATTGGGATCACTAGGTAAAAACTGTTAAAAACACACACACAGTAGTCTATAAATCATATGGAGGTTACTATATGCAAACCTGGTCCTTTTAAAAAGACAAACTTAAACCTTTATTTATTCCTACAGTCTGGAATTTCAAGGGCATTCATTCATCTGAATTCCATAATTCTTTTTACTCTGGTGAGAATTCCTTTGGCATTCGGATTGGTTTACTGTTATATTTAAAGTTACCTTTGAAATCAACCTAATTCATTAAGATTCTTCTAATTAGAAAAGAGTTTAGAATCTGGGGAGGGGGTGCATGAAAATATTGAAGTTTATAAAGTCTGTCATATTTTTTATTTTATTGAATTTATTTTTATTTATTTTTTTAGTCAGTCATAGTTTTAGGGTCCCATAGTAAGTATGTATAAGAAGCCAGGATCTGAATCTAGGTCAATCTTAGTTGAAAGAAAGCATTGTAGCTCAGTAAGCAGTATTTTGATTGAGATGTTGAATATTGAATCTTAACACTGATAATCATTACATATTCCCTTTTTAATCTATGCATTACAGTTCTTTGAATTGTTTATTGTCATAGAAATCCCCTAGGTTTTAACAAATCAAAACAGGTTTATTCTTTGCATGGAAAGAAAAAAAATCCATTGCAGAGAATAAATTAGTATACTTTTTTTCTATGGTAGAAGCACATTCTTTTCCTTAGATTCCTACTATACCAGCTTTACAAAAGCTATCTAGGGAAATAAAATCAAGATCATCATAAATACCACTAGACTACTATAAAATGCAGCTGATAATACACTTTAAGTATTTTCTCAAAAACATTTATTTTAAGATTTTCATCAAATATTATTTAATGCATATATCATTCATTCCTTAAGTTATGCCGGTTACCAGACTATAGATTAAGACAGCTATACTTCAGAGATGTTCTTCAGTCTTGTTCTGCCTGATAAGACAAAAATAAGCCAAAGAACATAAAATGTTATAGCAAGAAGGCACCCTTAGAGGTCATCTGGTCTGCCCCTATTAACATAACAGATAAGGAAACTGAGGCCTAGGGAGATGAAGTGACTTGTCTAGGGTGTTGAAATTAATGAGAAGAAGCAAGCTTTCAGCACCCATGTGCTAAGTGATTACTGTGGATAAATTTTCTGCCAGATACAATATGAAAAAACTGAAAGTCTCTCTGCTCAAGGAGGTTATATTCTAACATGTTCTATTGTCAGTCTCCTGATTTCCAGTCCAGTGTTCTTTTTCCTATGTAGGGCTGCTTCTTTTTATCACGTTTGGTTTACTGTACATTCATCAATTTCATGGGAAAACATTACCAACTTCTCAAAAAGTCATTTGAGAAAGTATCGGTAAGGATATGGGGAGTGGCATTATTTCAAGTCACTGTAAGAGCCTGCTTTGCAAGAGTAATTAGAGCCACATTAGACCAATTAGTCATAAAAACAAATCTTTTTCTTGAATTCAGCACCAAATGCCATAAAAATACAATTATGATAAAAATTACAATGAGATAAAGGATCGGAGCTGTAATTTCATTTCTTTAGACTGTTTCTGATGAGAAAATTTCCTTTACTTCCCCTACCAATGTAGTTTAGAAACTTCTTTCTAGCTTAGAATCTTGGAGCTGGAGTACTGAGGGCAAACATGTAGATTATCAGTTTTTGTTTTTGCTTTTTGGAGGGGGGAAGGTAGGGCAATTGGGGTCAAGTGACTTGCCCAAGGTCACAAGGCTAGTTTCTGTGTTAAGTGTCTGAGGCTGGATTTGAACTCAGGCACTCCTGATTTCAGGGCCGCCGCTCTATTCACTGTGCCACCTAGCGGCCCCTAGATTATCAGTTTTAAGATTCAACATTCAACATCTCAATTAAAATACTGCTTCAGTAAATGCCAGACTAAGTAGCATATACATGTTCACCCATTTTTAGGTTGACGGGGTACTGCCAAAATATTTCCATATTTTGCTGGTGTGAGATAGCTTAGCGAGGAAGGAGTGGGAAGTCAACTTATTCAACCCGCTGAACTGTATACAACATCAATGTGGGAAATGATTTTCTATTCTTCAGATGGGAGTTGATCCATTTACCAGGTAGGAATTTCTCAATATATGTTTCTCCATTGCTTGTATTTTTTTAAGAGAAGAAATGTGTCCCTTTTGGTCTGTGGCTTATCTCTCACATCCTGCGTGTTTCCAATTTTTGGTAGCAAGCCGGGATTATTTGATTAGGTATCTAGGCAATGCAATACATAGGGCACTAGGCCTGGAGTCAGGAAAGCCCATCTTCCTGAGTTGAAATCTGGCCTTAGACCTTTACTAGCCATGTGATCTGGGCAAGTCACTTTACCCTGTATGCCTCAGTTTCCTCATCTGTAAAATGAGTTGGAAAAGGAAATGGCAAATCACTCCAATACCTTTGCCAAGAAAACCACAAAACAGGTCATGAAGAGTCAGACATGGACTGAAAAACAACTGAACAATGACAACAGGGATTATTTGATAACTAAAAAAATAAATAACAGGAGAATTCTAGAAAGGGAATATATTTCATTCAAATAGCCTAAATGCTGGAAGTTTTCCCCTCCATCACAATCCTCCAAATCACAAGCATGACATGGAGACGTCTCTGTATTTTTGATATCTCTGCTAAGTTCTATCAGGCTGAATCAAATTAGAACCAGCTCATTATGGAATTAGCAGACCATTTATTTGTTGTCCATGTGATGGAAAGTTTGATCATCAGGGTGGCTACAGAGTGACTTTTTTTGTGCTCTAACAAATCTAAAGATCATTTGCTAGGTCATTAGAGGGGTTGAACTCTATCAAGGGAGAGGAATGCCTAGAGTGAGTTAGCAAGGATTCTGGAAGAATCAAAACACATTTCCTTAAGCTCTGAAAAAGTGTCAGTCCCATGATTTTAGCACCTTCTACTTCAGAGGAATAAGAGAATCAGAGCATAAAGGACCTTAGAAGTCCTTAGTCCAATTTCATCATTTTTTAGATGAAAAAAATGAAACCCAGAGAGATTACATAATCTGATGAAGTTCAAACAGAAAGGATTGTCCAATTACCAGGCTGTGAGCCCCAAGTACAATATGTGGCCCACAGTTAGATGATGGCACAGTACAAGGGACTTGAAATTTGAAAGATACAGCTTTGAATACTGCCTCAGACGCTGGCTGTGTTACAGTGGGTAGGTCACTACATCTCCCTTTTCCTCACTTTCTACATTTGTAAAATTGGGATAATTATAGCATTTACCTAGAAGATTTAGAAAGAACTAAGAGAAGACAAAATTATAGTGATGATATGTGCCTCATCCTGATCTAAAATGGTTTAATTTCCTCTGCTACATCTCTATTTTGAAAACTTTTCATCACATATATGCATATATATATATATATATATATATATATATATATATATATCTAGGATATTAAAAGTATACAGTATAGTGATATCTATTAAAAAAGTAGTTCTAGCCATTTGTGGACAACAGTTAGGTCTATGATTTAGTTCCAGGTTAATTGGGTACTTAAGGATATTTCTAGACCTTTATTTGGCTACTTGCCACCCAAGAGTCCATGAAAGATAGTGAGCTTCTTATGAATAATTACCATCAACAGGTCTGATAGGTAATACCCTTTTGTTTTTTACAATGACATGAAGCCATTTTCTACCATTTCTTATTTAATCTGTACTAATCACTAAATCTAGGACCTTTAAAGACATTTGTTCTATACTTTCTAGTGTCAACAACATGGTTCTGAACTGCTATTATAAACCACTCCACTTTCATAAACAAATCTGCATGATAACCACTTGTTTGATATTGATAAACATATTATTGACTGAATTCATGAGGATGTGACCCATGGAAGACTTTTGATTCTATTTTTAAATTTTAACCACCATAGACTTTCACAGACTCCATCAAAAAATAAGTCACTTTTGGTTACATTTACCAAAAAAATGATATTTAAGTCTTGATCAACTTTTACTATGGCTTGGTAAAGTCATATCTATTTGTTCCAAAAGTTTGAAACAGGTTTTTGATCTGTTAAACAAGTGCTCTAAGAATGTTTATCAGTCTTCTTCTTACTTTTTTGTTGAGCAAAAGTTAATTTTTATACAAATGCCTTAGAATGATTGACCCTATATTTTGTTACTATTGTATGATTTTTCTTAAGATCCTGTTTAATAATTCATTTTACAATTCCAAAAGTGTACATGAAAACTGGAATTGCATAGGTGCTAATTAATTTAAATGTACTCTCTTCCTCTGAGTTTGATTTCAGCATGCCAGCAAGTCTCTTAATTTATCCAGGCACAGCTTTCTCCTTAATAGCATTATGCTCAATGTGCCTTGTATGGAGGCAACATGGCATAGTATAATGAGCATTGCCTTTGGAATCAATTCCTTCACATATGATCTTTGTTAAACACAGCCTCAGTGGGACTCAAGTTTCCTCATTTGTAAAATGACTGAGGGGACAGAGTCAAAATGGTGGCATAGAAACAGGATCTCCCCACGGCTCCGGCTCCTACCACCTCCAATTCATGTAAAACGTGACTCTGAACAAACTTTCAAGCTGCAGAACCCACAAAATGACACAGAGAAGCTAACCTCCCACTGAGGACAGCCCAGCAGGCTGGCAGGAATCGGCCAGCACAGTGTTCTGGGAGTGGAGCCCAGCCCCATGTGAGCCAGAGCTTTAAGCCCCAGGGTGCCTGGCCAACCACCGGCTGGAAGGACTTCAGATCACTAGAAGCTTTTGCGCTTTCCAGAATTATCAACATATAGATGCTAAGTACAAAGTGAGAGGTCAGTGCAGCAGTGTGGACTTTGGGATCCAGTAGTTAGGAGTGCAGTTGGCCTTTATCCCCTGAAGGGAGAAGCTGTTGAGGTGCTGGTCACGCAGCCACTGTCATGTGGCAGCTTCAGCTCCTGGCCTGCAGACTGTAGGGGGACCAACTGACCAGTCTGAGGGGCAATTGCTCTTGCTTTAACCTGCTTGGATCTGGATTGCGGTTTAGGGTGGAGGTCCTGGGGTGTGTGACCAGCTTGCCAGAGTGTGTGGAGGCTTCACAGAGGGCACCCAACTAAAACCTTCGGCAGCTGAGAAACCCCTGTCTGGAAGCAGAGTCCTACAAATGGGCAATTTTTTTGGCAAAATGCCCAAAAGTCAAGTAATTGAGTGGTAACATGAGTAAACGAGGGAAGCAAAGCAAACAGAGGAATTCAACATTAGCTTGCTATTTTGGGGACAAAAAGGATCAAAGCATGGAACAGGAGGAAGACAGTGAAGTTAGAACTCCTGCAACAAAAACTTCCAAGAAAAATATGAGCTGGTTACAGGCCATAGAGGAGATTAAAAAGGATTCTGAAAATCAAATAAGAGAAGTGGAGGAAAAATTGGGAAGAGAAATGAGAACAATGCAAGAAATTTATGAAATGAGAGACAACAACCTGATGGAAGAAAATAACACCGTAAAAATAGGCTAACTCAAATGGCAAAAGAGACTCAAAAAGGCAATGAGGAGAAGGGTGCCTTAAAAAGCTGAATTTGCCAATCTCAAAAGCTCACTGAGGAGAATCATTCCTTCAGAATTAGATTGGAGCAAATGGAAGCTAGTGACTATATGAGAAATCAAGACACTATTAAACGATCCAAACAAATGAAATAATAGAAGGCAATGTGAAATATCTCATTGCGAAAACCACTGAACTGGAAAATAGATCCAGGAGAGAAAATTTAAAATTATTGGACTACCTGAAAGCCATGATCAAAGAAAGAACCTAGAAATCATCCTTTAAGAAACTCTCAAGGAAAATTGCCCTGATGTTTTAGAACCAGAGGGCAAAATAGAGGTTGAAAGAATCCACCAATTACCTCCTGAAAAAGATCGCCAAAAGAAAACTCCTAGGAATATTATAGCCATGTTCTGGAATTCCCAGATCAAGGAGAAAATATTACAAGCAGCCAGGAAGAAATAATTTGAATATTGTGGAAACACAATCAGGATAACATAGGATCTTGCAGCTTCTACACTGAGGGACTGAAGGGCTTGGAATATGATATTCTGGAGGTCAAAGGAGCTGGGATTAAAACCAAGAGTCACCTACCCAGCAAAACTGAGTATCATATTTTGGGGAAAATACGGTTATTCAGTGGAAAAGAGGACTTTCAAGCATTCTTGATGAAAAAAAAAGAGGTAAGGGAAAATGGTTACAATGGAGGGGAAGAACAGGAAGTCAAAAGGGAATGTCTCAACCTTATTCTCATTGAATTTGGCTTAGGGAGGGAATGACATACACACTAAATAGGGTATCTCACCCTTCAGGAGAGTAGGGGGGAAAGGGATGAGAGGGGAGAGGATGGGAGGCAGGCTGGGGGAGAGGGAAATTGGAAGCACCCACTTTCAAAAAGGGACAGGATCAAAGTAGAGAATAGAACAAGTGGGAGGTGGGATAGGAGGGAGGGATATATAGTCAGTCTTTCACAATGTATCTACTACGGAAATATTTTGCATAGCTATTCATGTACAACCTATATTGAATTGTTTATATTCCCAGTAAGGGTG
>NW_027185616.1:22853928-22868484 GCF_028583685.1 Petaurus breviceps papuanus
ACGGGGAGAAAATTTGTAACTTAAAATCTTGCGGAAATGAACGATGTAAACTAGAAGTGAATAAAGCATTTGATAAAAAAAAATGACTTGAGTTGAGATAGGTAACCTTTAGGGACCCTTTCAACTTTAGGTTTATGCTTTTTAAGATCTCAGTATTTCTAAGATTTATCTTCATCCACTAGTTCATTTAAAAAAAATTTTTTTTAAAGCAATTGGAGTTAAGTAACTTGCTCAAGGTTACATGGCCAGTTATTTTGTGTGGGTGCCAAGTATCTAAGGCCGGAATTGATCCCAGGTCTCCCCACACCGGGGCCAGCGCTCTTTCTCACTGCACCACCTGGCTGCCCCTCCACTAGTACATTTTGATGCCTGAATATGAGAATGAATCCTTCAGTCTCTATCTTTCTTTGGCATAAATTAAGAATTTTACACTTCACAAGTCCAAATGGCATTTTAATGTCAGTGAAGAAAAATTCTAGAGCATCAAAAAGCTGTTTACTGTTATTGTTCAGTAGAGTCATATAATTTTATGTCATCCATGGACATAAAGTGATTATTAATATGTTTAGATCTACTGACTTCCTCTTAAGTTGGAAGTCATGATCTATTTCGGAGAAATAAAAGGTTTAAAGTTAGACAAAGCAATAATGAACAGGAACGGTCTCCTTGAGAGATGTTATTTTTTATATGAAATGTCAAAAACATTTAGCTTTGAAAAATTTTTCATGTGTGCATCACATACTTTAGTATGCTTACTACATTTTAGTCTGTTATATATAATTTGGACACATGAATAAGCCATGAGAGAGATTAGTTAAAATGATTACATGAAAGGTTGTGGACAGGCTTGGCTTCTATGACGATCATCTCTTAAATTAATATCGCCAAAGAAAACACCAATGAGTTTTTCATTCCTGTAAAGGAGACAGGACTTAAACGGATCTCTTCAGTGACAAGGTAAGAAAAGTTGGGCAAGACCAATCTACATGGAAATTGGGGACAATGATCAACATGAAGGTGAGAGGCTTCTCCAAACACAGGACCTGAAGTTATATAAAGTTACATGACTGTTACTGCAGACTATGCAGGAGGGATGTCCTAGCGAATTCTCTTGGTCTCACTGATACAAGGTCTGCGGACTGAAGCTAGGGACCTCCAGTAGTTGATTTTAAAATAAAAGTGACAAGACTAGCTCAACCAACTAGGGAAACCTCAGAAGAAAGAAGAAAAGTGCAGGACACAATGCTATGCCTGGCTCCAAGCCTCAGGCCAGGAGGGAAATCTTAAATTAAGCATGTGGAAGACAGCAGGCCCTGTTGCAAGGAAGCCTCCCCCTCTGACTGTAGGGCATCAATTTCCATGATGAATTCAGAGAAACATGTAGCAACTTGTATGAACTAATGCAGATTAGAGAGTACAACCCGGAGAACGATTTTCTTTAAAACCACAACAATAATATAAGGGGAGACAATGATGAAAGGCCTCAGAAATCTGACCAAAGCAGCGACTAATAATAATTTCACAAGACTGATGATGAAAGGTACCTTCCATCTCTTAGCAGAGAAGTACAGAAACAGACATACCTTCTTCAAAAATGGCAAGGGTGCTGATTTGATTTGCTCGACTATATACCTGTTTGTGAGTGATTCTACTTGGGAGTGGTTTCATATGAAAAGAATATAATAAAATTTTTAAAATGTGTACAGGAAAGGGAAATGAGATGCTGAAAGGAGCATAAATATCAATTTGTTACTACATTCTTAAATATCTACCAATATATATCTTTAACTATTGCTTTTACAGTTTATAGAAAGCAGGATTTGGAACGAGGAAGACTCAAGTTCATATCCAGTCTCAGATACTTACTAACTGTGTGACCCTGGGCAAGTCACTTAAACCTCTGTCTGCCTCAGTTTTCTCATCTGTAAAGTTAGTATAAGTATAACACCTACTTCCCAGGGCTGCTGTGAAGATAAAAGAAGATAATATTTATAAAGTGATTTGAAAGCCTTAAAATTCTTTTTAAGTCAGTTATTATTTTTAAAAATTACAATATTCTTCACTGTGACATAAAATATTTAAAATTATTTCTATTTGTTAAATGAACAATAAAAAATAAAATTAAAAATATCAAAAACAATCTATGAGTGTCAACTAAATTAAAGATGGTAATACGTAAGAAAGACTTCAAATGTTATACTGTTTTCAGGTTGCTTATTCAACAGTCACCACATCAATAATAAATTGTTCTTTATGCCCTTGGGACATCATAACACATTTTCCTCTTTCTGCTCTTTGTCCAACACACTGTTGTATAGATTTTTTGAATGATACAGATTGTGAATGCTTAATAGAGAATACATAAACATGTAATTGGCCTTTATATAGAAGGATAATGGATAGTCTCATCTTTTGGTAGTAGATATGTGATGCCTTCTGGTAAAAAAGACATGATCAGGCTTACGTGTCACATCAAGCTGTGTCAACAATCATTTTGCTAGTTAATTTATGAACCACTGTGAAGTAAATGGTCCAGTCATGACTGTTTTTATCCCTCTCTGCCACTTTTGCAGTTTTACGGGGAAGAAAGTTTCAGTCACTTCATTATACATGACTGTTCTGTCATTCTTTATGTTAATAGTGCTAAATAATATAGTGTTAAATAGTGTTTGGTTTTTTATGATTGTATAGACAACCAAAAAATACCCACATCTTTATTTTTTTGGCTTTTCTTCTCCTTTCTCATTTCTTTGCTTAGTTTCTTTCTTTCATTGCTTCTCTGGTGTGAAGTTCTGGATTGATGCTGAATTGCTTATTTTGTTCTTGGAATTGATTCAACTCCTTTTATCATGCTAACCTTTTAGAAAAATTTTGCTTTCAGCTGATTATTAAAAGAAAATAATATTTCTAATATGTGTGTATACATACATATATACATAAATACACACATATGTATATACTCATACACACACATATATGAATGATATTTTCTGTGTTCCATTTCATCTCTCAGTTGTTGTCGCCTTAAATTGGGCATTTTGTCATTTAAGTTTTCCATGGCATGTACTAACTAGTTAATGATGTAATCTTCCAATGCCTTTTCAAAGACTATTTCAATAAACTTCTCTACTGATTGTGATTGATACCATCCTTCCATCATCACCCACTGGGATACAATCAAAAATACTCACAGGATTGGCACCACAGTTAGGACTACTGCATTTATTGTGCTGTGTGCAAATCCTGAAATGTTTTTTTCACAATTAGACATTATATTCATTAATGGTAGCTATAGCAAATGCCAGGTTTTTATTGAATTAGTCTGTTTTGGTACGAAGTCATTAAGCATTTTTTAATGCTTTACTATATGCCAGTCACTGTGCCAAGGACTGGAGATACAAATACAAGCAAAAAGAATCTCTGTCCTAAAGGACTTTATATCCCAATGAAGAGAACAATGTGTAAAAACATAGCTGAAAATGGGAGCGGGACTGAAGAAGGGCAGGATCCTGGTGGCTAAGTTGGGGTGATTAGAGATTGTTGGTCTGGAGCTTAAGGGAATTCCTAGAAGAGGGTTCATAGGAGTGGAGTCAGCAGCTAGCTTGGGCTTGGGAGCTAGCTGTTCTGCCAAATAGATTTATGCTGTTGAACTCAAGATGGATTTCAAAATTCTGGCGTTGGTATTTTGCTCAACTCATTTTCAAAATACTTTACGAGAGCTATTATTTCATTATAAATGTCATATTTTGGAAGAATTTACAGATTTTGGGGATAGAATTTTCCAATGACATCATGATCTTCCATTTTCCCTTCTTCAGATATTAATGACAATGCAACTCCATCTATCTTACTTGGTCTAGGCTCAACTCTTCTTCCTTTTTCCTTTGTACTTTCAACATATCATAACAGATATTTCACAGTATGGTTGTTCAAATAATAAATTGATATTCTCCTAAAACCAAGATGCATTCTAATGACTTTCTTCTGTAAATCCACTTTTTTCTTAATTATACTTTAAAATTTTATTAATAGATTCATCCCCAAAGACCAGGACTTTGTGTACAAGTTACAGCTCTGTGTAAAGTAATATCTTAAATATTTGGGTATTCTCATAAAGAATCTTCCCTCTCCCTCAAACTGAGGTGAATAGATTATGTAAAGGGCCAAAGAAGGAAGTCCTTTCTAAAAATTAAGTCATCCATGAAATAGAAAATCCTATTTCTAGGTAATTTCATGAGATAAAGAGCTTCGAAAACCTTAAAGTGTCTTATACATGCTAGATGAATTGAAATGAATTTGATTACTTTTGATTCTACAGGATCGTTATGCAATCAAATTAAGCAAAAATATTTCCATTTTAAAAATGGTTGTCATACTCTTAAAAAATAGCACAGTCCTGTATATTATGTCTCATACCTCACCTTGAATTCTAAGGCCGGTGGATTTCCTAATCTGAGGAGTTCTGATCTGCTGTGGGCTATGCTGGGAGGACATCTAGAGTAATTTCATCATTAATAGAGTGGGCTCCTGGGGTTAGGAAGGGGTGACTAGGTTGCTTAAGTAGGGATGAACTGAGCTGGTTAAAGTTCAGTAAAATCAATCAGTAGTGGGATCAGATCTACAAAAATCCAGCCTGGGTGACATAGGGAGACCCAGCCTCTAAACAAAGAAACAAATAACACAAGCAGTCATCATGTGAATGAAATTTTACATGTTATAATATGCATGAGGATTGCAATTTACAAAGCTAGACTAGAGACAAGTTTCTCATTAATGATGAACATGCACCTTCCCTATGGAATGCCTCACTCAGCTATGCAAAATGCATCCTTCTGCTCTCTCCAGCTTGATTAGTAGTCAACGACATTTGTCAGTAAGTCAACATGATTTACTGAATGCCCACTGTGTACAAAGGACTGAATTTTGTGTTCCCAGTATGACAAGGACTGACGATTCGCAAGTGGACTTTCCCATCTCACCTAGAGTTGGCTCAGATTTACTAGTAGTGACATAATTTTAAAAGGTACATTTTAGGGAAAAGTAGAAAGTAAATAGAAGATAGTTCCAACTGTTAAAGACATCATCATCAAATCAGAAAAACGGAACAAAGATATGAAATAATAGCAATGCCTAAACACGTGTAGAGGGAAGTACCTGACTCAGAGGCGGAAGACCTATATAATAAAGCTCCTGTTCCAAGATTTACTGTTTGTTCCTTTGCTCTTCGGCAAGTTGCTTGGCCAGGTCCTATGTACTTTCCACTTGCTTAATACTCCCTAACAGTCTCATCTTTGTTTCCTTGCCTACAAGATGGATACACAAATATCTGTACTACCTACTTCACAGGGCAGTTGAGAGTAACAGAGGATTGAAGGCTAATAGATTTAAAGTTAGAAGGGACCTATCTAGTTCAAACCATTTCTTTTTACAGATGAGGCAGCTGAGAGATTAAATGATCAATTGTACTCAAATTCACACAGGTAGTGTCAGAGGTGGAATTTGAAACTGTGTTTTCTGACTCTAAAGCCAGTGCTCTCTGTACTGCATCATAATACTTTACTGTACTATTTTTGTGGGAGCAGGTAAAGTGGTATGGTAGATAGAAGAACTGGGTGTGTTAGTTAGGAAGACTCATTTTCCTAAGTTCCAATCCAGCCTAGAACACTTACTAGCTGTGTGACCCTGGGCAAATCAATTAACCCTGTTTGCCTCAGTTTCCTCATCTGAAGAAATAATTATAATGATATATTTGATGATATATATACATATATAAATGATATATATCAAATATATATTTGATTATATGTATACAAATGATATTATATATATTTATAAAATAAATAAAATGATCTGGAGAAGTAAATAGTAAATAACTCTAATATTTCTACCAAGAAAACCCCAAATGGGGTCACACAAAGAGTAAGATATGACTGAAACTGCTAAACAACAATAACTTTTATGAAAGCACTTCAATTTAAGTATAAAGTAACATATATACATTACAGAGCTATGGAAAAGTTAGGTAAACCAAAGACCAGGTAGTACTAAGAAGCTTTTCCTTGGGTGAAACTGAGATCTTTGGTTTAATCAGTCCTCTTACCTGAGTTCAAATCTAACCTCAGACACTTGGCACACTTCCTGTGTGATCTTGGGCAAGTAACTTAACCCCAATTGCCTTGCCTTCCCCTCTCCAAAAAAAAAAAAAAAATCAATCCTCATGCCATTGGAAGAACCTGACTACAGCTCAAATTTTTAGGTCAAATGGTAGACCAGTTAAGGACTGTTATATCTATCTATAGATTTTTATATGCATAGATAAAGATAACACATAGATGTACCAGATAGATAGAATTATATGTAATATATAAAAACTACATATATTATAAATAGTTATATCTAATAATGCAATATGACCATAAATTTAGAACTGGAAGGAATTTCATAAGTCATGCAGTCTCAACTCTTCAATTTATAGTTGAGGAAACTGAGGCTGGCAGGTGGTTCAGTGATTTACTCATGGTCATAAAAGGAACAAAAATCATGATGAAATTTGATGAAAATTTATTGATGAAATTTGACCTCGGGCTCTCTGACTCCACAGTCAATGTTATTTCCACTGTACCTTGTTGTCTTACACATATTAGATAACAAATATTTAGTGAATGCCCCCTACTGTATATTCTATATTCTGTTGGAGACACAACATAGTATAAGACACAGTCTTATGATGATTTTTATTTGTGATGAATTTTATTTGCCATATCAATTCATGAAGATGAACGGATGAAATCAAAGATTTTTTTCAGGTAAATTTGAAATAAGGGCTTTGAAGGAAGGGGAGATTATTTTACAAGGGAGTGTCTGATAAAGGTTACATGGAAGAAGTGAGATTTGAGTTATGACTATATGCTTTCTCTTTCTGATTTCCCCCTTTTGATTCTTCAAAGAAAACATTGTGAACCTAGTATTAGTACTTCAGCAAAAACAGTTCCTATTCCTTTAGGTGAATAGGTAAAGAGTGTGATTTCATTAGCAACATAAGACTAGTACTGTGCCAACTAATTCTACCAATGCAGACTATGACCCATCTATGATTTAATACAGCAAAGGAACCTGCCCAAGGAACACACATCATGACTAGATTGCTCTAGTTCAGGAAGTAGTACATTGAGGTTCCTCATTATTCAAATTTTACCATTTCAATCTGTGACTCATTTAGATTCCTTTAAGTATTTCAATGCTATATTTTCAAAATAGATATGTTCAGTGTTGTTATTCATTTATTATCTATGGTACCTTTGAGCAAAATGTAATTTCTGTGTTTATATATTTTAATCATGTATTTTGGCTGTTTTCTTTTCTGAAATCACTATTATCACCCTTTTTAATCTTTGACTGAAGCATATTAGCAGAAAGAGGTTAAATGACTTGCCTAGAGTCGCATAGCTTATATGTACCAGAAGCAGGATTTGACTCCTGGTCCTTCTTATTCCAAAGTTTGTACTCTAGCTGCTATACTATACTGCCTAAATACTATCATATAAACACAAACAAATTATATACATATATATTTAAACACACATATACAGACTGTATAGATATAACACATGCATATATATATATAAATACACATATATGTGACTGGATGAACTGTACAACAATGGTATTTAAAACATTCAAATATATGTATGTACATATATGAGTAAAAGAATATTTACAAATAAAAGTATTCAGCCATTTGTTCTGTATATTCTATTTTCTCAAAATAAATACTGCCTTGTATTTTGAAATCTTTCAGAGATAGTCATAATTTAATATTAAGTAGTCAATGACAATATGCAGACATCTCTTTCCGTATCATGCTGTGACACCCTTATTAGCTCCACAGCCACTCCATTTTTCGTGAGGTTACAATTTACAATTTAGAATGATTAAGAAAAATCTAAGAATCACATCTGCCACCTACCTACCAATCTTTATTTTTTTTTTCCTCCAGAGTTAACCTATATTCTGATCAGTTACAGGATGAACAATGAAAGATTTAAAAAACAACAACACATATATCCACATTAGAAAAAGAGCAGAAAAATGGATCTCTTTACTTTTAATATTTACACATGGTTGATTAAATTCATAGGACCTTAATTCAAGTAATTTGTGTTCCAACTAATATCACTTATTGTGATATGTGTACAATATCACTTAACTCTAAACCTTATCTCTCAGGGTCTATGTTAAGGTGCACTTACTTGATATTTACAGGGTCTTGTTTGGACATTTTCTATTAGATTACCAGAAGAGCTATCTCAAAAGTAAGAAGCACCAAAAGTCAAATAAATGAAGTTTAAATTTAAAATTAAAAAGGAAAACATTATAATGTTAGTAATTTTTCTTCAGTAATAGAATATGAATTTATTATTATCTTTATAGTGAATTACTCTCTAAGAAATTTCAATTGTAACAGTTTCACCAAAAGAATTTTTTTAAAGAAAATTCATTTATTAAGAGATTAATCCTAGGTCATGGAGGGGAGGAGGCATTGTAAACTGTGGGTAATAAAAATATAGTTGCAATCAAGATATTGTCAACATATCCCTGGTTACTTTAAGTCCCAACTGAAATCCCACCTTCCACATAAAGCCTTTCTCAACTCTTAATTCTAGTGCTTTCCATCTATTATTTCCTACTTATCCCATATATAACTTGTTTGCACATACTGGGATTTTTTTCCTTGCTTTACCCACTTGATTGCAAACTCCCTGAGGGCAGCGGCCGCCTTTTCCTTCTCCCTGTATCCCCATCATCGACTAGGCTGTAATTGTTCATCCTTCACTTCTGAAGACCGGTGATGTCACGGGGTGATGCTTTGACTTGCACATGAATTAGATTTAAGTGAGGCAGACTTGCCTCACTCTCTCTTCCAGAGTCATTGAAGCCCGGTGTCAAGATGAGGATCAAGATAAAGAGGCCTTAAACTCATTCTGTGTTGCTTTAGAACTGAGGGGCAGGGGTCAGATTCGAACTCAGTAAAGATAATTAGAGGTATCTGAAAATAGATGATCTCATCAGAGAATTTTAGACTTTGAGCAAAGTCTAGATGGTTATACATTGGTAGACAGTAGGATATTTAGAGTAGTGATGACCGTTGGAATTCTTTCCGAACATTAAAGGTCTGTGATTTTTTTATATAATAAAGATGAAACTTAAATTCATTTTATGACATCTTTTTTTCTTCTATATCTGAGAGTCTTATTTAACCATATGTTTTCTTGAGGATGAAAATTGTAACAATATCTGTAACAGAAAAGACTATCTTATGAAGTAGTGAGACTCCTGTTACGCTATCAGAGGCAGGTATAAAATCATCTATTAGGGATGTTGGGAAAGGAATTCTTAGGGAGGGAAGGAAGTTGAATTTAATGATCTCTTTCCAGCTCTAAGATTCTATGCTGTCTGCTTCTTGATCTCCAAGGTCTCTTTCCAGCTGTGGCATTCTATTGAGTCTCTATTCTATTGGGTTATTGAGATAACCAATTAAGAAGTAGCATGCAATGTGACAATCTACCATATCAGGACTATGGGGACAGTTTATAACTGTTGTGATAATGAAATATAAGTGATATACTCCAGGAAAGATGAATCAATGGGTCAATAGAGTTACCTAATGAGAGGTTTACTTGAAAATGTGCCCCAAGAGAACTTTCACTTGTGAGTACCTAAAGATGCTCCATTTGCTTTTTATTTTTTCAAGTTTGTGACAGTAGAAAAGAATGAAAAATAATCATCAAGGTGAGTGGTAACATTTTAGGAAGGAATTTTAAAATCCCAGCTATAGAAATGAAAGAGGAAAGATTCTGACCTGTCACAAAATATGGGTTCAGGTAACTCTGTGTACCTGTTCAAAGAAATATCCATCATGTAAATAATCCAACAACCCAGGTAATACATTTTGTGAAATCAATTCTCTATGAGGTATACAGCTGAATTTCAAACAAATTTAGCTATCCCATATCCAA
Organism: Petaurus breviceps papuanus; assembly: GCF_028583685.1. Classification (NCBI taxonomy): domain Eukaryota; kingdom Metazoa; phylum Chordata; class Mammalia; order Diprotodontia; family Petauridae; genus Petaurus; species Petaurus breviceps. The sequence goes on from NW_027185616.1 coordinate 22,863,945, forward strand.
TATGAGCCCTAGAAATTTCACTGCCTGGAGCCTCTGAGTGATTACGTGAAACTAAAATCATTTTATAAAGAGTAATAAATGACAGTCAGATATTGCATATTACTAGCAGAGGCCATTGTTAGGAGCAAATTTGAAAATGTGAAATGCTAAAATGCTCATGCCTAATGCAAATTGGATTGCACTCATTTTAATACTGTTATTTATTGTTTCTTATCTTCAATAATCCGTAGACCTGGAGATCTTAGAGTAGAACATTCTAAATGATTTTCGGGTAAAGGTTCCAACAAAGAATTACCAAGAATTTATCAGTAAGAGCACATTTAAAAAAATTTTTGATTCAATTCAACATTTATTAAATGTCTACTCTATATGAAATGCCCTGGATAAAAGGACAAAGATGGCAACAACCCGTACCTTCAAGAATCTTAGATTTTGTGGATTAGAAACTAAATTACCTCTTCTTTCTCTACACTAGGGGTAAAATAAACCTAATTAACAATTTGCTATTGTTCTCTCACTGTAAGCAATGGTTTAATAATAAGCCTATCAGGATATGGGCAGAGAGAAGCTAGAAGTAGGGAAAGCAGTAGATGCTATTTGGGTCATGGTACTTAAGAGCTAGAAAACACTTTACAGATCTGTTAGAGACCCTAATAGAGTCCTAGACTCTAGGAGTTCTTCATCTGGGTTTCATGAACTTGGTTGTCTAAACAATACTATTCCAATATAATTGGTCTCCTTTGCATTCCTATAAATTTTATTTTGTGATTTTGAAAATATCGTTCTGAGAAGAAGCCCATAGGATTCTGGTTGCACATGAGGCTCATGAAGTTAAAAAAGATCATGAACGTCTGATCTAATATGATTGTTTCACAAATGAGAAGTGGAGTTGCAGGAAGTTTAAGTGACTTGACCATAGGGATACAGTCACTAAATCCTGGGATTCAAATCTAGGTTGTCTAACTATAAAACCCAGAGTTAATTCCACAGTAGTTCAGAGTAGTTAGCTGCATTACATTTAAAATGAGGGTACCCAGAACTGAATGTAGCAATCCAATTTCAATTAGAGGGGAGGAAGAACTTTGGAACATTATTAAAATTATATATTTAATTTAGCCTAAGAAGAGTCTGTACAAGACAGAAGATAGGGAGAGAAGCCTTAACAGTGAGAAAGAGGAGACACATGAAAGAAACTAATCTTCAGACTTTAAAATGAACCATTTGAGTTCATAAACTTTGACAGGGTTTTAATAGTTCGACTGATTTTTGCTATTGCAAGATTTTCTTCAGAGTTGAGCTAGAAATTTACACTCAGGTAAAGAAAGGCTAGACAAACTTCAGTGGGGCACACATTCTAACAAAACTGTTGTATTTGGAGAACCATGCTCTCATTTTTTCTTGTATTCCAGACACTTAGCACAGTGCCTCTTAAATGCTTATTGATGAATGACAAATGTAACCTCAACTTACTAAATGATAACTTCACAAAAAGTTAGAAATAAAACAAACAAACAAACACACACATATCCAATGGCTGGCCCAGCCAGGCTCTAACCTATGTACGATTCCTCCTTTCTCTCCTAAAATCTTTGTTGTTCTGCTGTTTTGTAACGTGTAAAGCACTTGGACCACAAAGAAAGGATGAAACAAATTCCTAGTTCTAAGTTTTTTTCCTATGTAATTATATTGAGTGACAACTTGTCTGAATTTCAGCTTCCTTATATGTAAAATAACACTTGTATTACTTATCTTTGGGGTTTCTGATGGTCTTTATGCTGATACCACATCAGGGATTTCAACATAGCTTAAATTTTCTCCTCTCATGTTACATTTGAGATATTGTTCAATCATAGATACCTCTTTTTAAGAGTGACATTTAAGGAGTAAGCATCATTTAAAGGTAAGTGATGAGGACTGGGAAGTATCTGAAAGACATTTTATGAAAGAAATAATGGAAGAAACTGGGGATGCTTAACTTGAAGACAAATAGACAAAGTTTCTTGATGTGAAATTCAAGGTGGTTAGACTCTAAAGTTCATTTAGACTTGAAATCCTAAATAGAGAAGGAAATAAATCTGTCAAATATTGATTTTTCCAGAACTAGAGGTATCCAAACAGAGGCTGGATGACTGTCAAAATAATGCAGGAAGTATTACTGTATTGGGTAGGAGGTGGGACCAGATGAACTTTAAAGTCCCTCTCAACTATAAGATTCTATGATTTTACAGGATATCAGACACTGACAACAACATGAAGGGCTCTTTGTGTGAATTAGAAAATGTTCCATATCATCATCATCATCACCATCATACCACTTGCTTGCATTTAATGGGAAGTAAAAAAAAAGTCATCTTATTTTTCTTTCTTCCCCTTATTGGTCTAAATAAAACAACAAACCATGACCAGAGATGATCTAAATGCACAGCTTATATAGACCAACAGCTAAGAAGAGAGACTACATAATTAATCAATTAGAGTTATACTTTCTTAATCATTCTTTAAGCTTAAAGAATTCGAAGCAGTGAAGGGGAGGGAGAGACATTATTCTTACAGTGCCATAAGAAAAACTTTGGTGCTTATAGAAGACAAATTTATGAAAGAGCCAATGATAACTGACCTATTTCTCTTTCCCTCTTCACATCTATTTAACTTCTCAACACTGTGTTGCCTTTTTAGCCTTTGAATTTCCCTGAAATTTACATAAGCCCATCAGCCACTGTATATGACTATGTACAAGGGAACAGAATCAGACTGACTTCTTTGAATAGTGCTAGAGGGCACTTATTGAAAAAGGTTAGGAAATGGAATGCTTAAGGTGGAAAAAAAATGTTTAGATTTATTTCACTTGAACTGAGAGTGCCAAATCTAAAAAAAAATCAGTATTTTTTGCAATGGAATTTACTCTAATTTCTGATTCCTTCAGAAAACACATTTACTAAGAGTTTACCTATTACTTTTCAAATAAAAGATTGTCTAATAATATAATTTTACTGGACATATTCCACATTAATGGTAGCAGTAAACAGGACATAATGTAAAAAGGCACAGTAACTTTTGTGCCAATGTCTCATTTTCTTCTTTTCACCAAAAACAAATAAAAATATTAGCATGTATATAACACTTAAAGGTTTTCAAAGTTCTTTACCTGTGTTATCACATTTGAATCTCACAGCAAACCTATGAGGTAGGTGCCACTGTTATCCTGATTTTGAAAAATGAAAAAAAAAAAAACCTGAGGCTGAGGAAGGTAAAGGGACTTGCTCTGGGTTGTACAGTTAAGTGTCAGAGACAGAATTTGAATTCTGGTCTTTCTGACTCCAGGTCCAGAACTCTATCCACCATGCCAGCTAGCTGTCCAACAAAATGGATAGAAAGATGGTTCTTGTTTGTTTAGGTAATATTAGGCACACTGATGAGAAAAATCCTGGTCACGGATCAATGCCTTCACACTACACAGATGGTTTTACAGCATAATATATAATTTTTATAAAATTTTATCAACCAAAATTTTTGGAATTGGAAACCAAAGAGATAAAGTTCGAATACTTTTTAAAGATGTGAATAGAATGTTCTTTTAACTTCACATGTCAATAGTAAGAAGCCAGAGGTACTATCATCAAATTTTAACCTATGATGAATAATACCTTTAAAACGTATTTATATAAGAACTTTCTGGGAATTTAAAACATTTTACAAATGTAATCCAGTGGCAGATCTCTCATCTTATAGACTAATCTATAATGTGGTTGTCAAAAGATTTCCTTGTGCAACAAGCATATTTTTTTTTTGCTACTGTTATTTCAGTTTGAAACTGTGTAATTTCTTCTAGCTCTAGGGTTTACTAGTATTGTCCATACCAATCAAGAAGGTGTGATATATCATTCCAATGTAGTTTAGTTCCACTAATATCAATTAACAGCCCAGAGCATTATCCTAAGTTCTAGAGGAAGATATACAATTTCCTGGCAAACTGAATGTAGTTCTGAAGCTTTTTTGACAGTGGATGTCAGTGAAGAAAATCACAATTCTAACCAAACCCTAAAAGATGAAGTAGAAATCAACAAAATAAGCAATTTAGTCTAACTATGATGGCCTCATAAAGGATCTGAGGGGAAAAAGAGTACCATCAAGATATCAGACTTTCTGCAATGCTTCAGGGAGAAGATGTTATATCAGGTCTTGAGCCTCCTGTTCTTGCTTCCACTTTTTAATTTAAAAGGGACTATAATATAAAGAAGTGAAAGCTTAGGCATGTAGGTCCTGTCTGGACTGAGTTTGCCCACCTAGAAAATAAATGAGTTGGTCTAAATTGTCTGGAAATTTTAATCCAATTTTAAAAGCACTAAGTCTCACTCTCTGTGCCATATTTGGTTTGGGAGGTCATTCCATCCCAGACTTCCACTGGCAGTTCCAGAATAAAGCTAGGATGAGAATGTATAATGAGGAGAAGGATAATAGGAAAACTGAGGGAAAGACCTCTTATTTTCACCCATTATTTTCTCACTTCCATTTTAAAACAGCTCTCTACTTTGGAAATTGA